>NC_143018.1:76968061-77326827 GCF_055824585.1 Amblyomma mixtum
ATTGATGATGCTCGGCTTAACCAGCTTCGAAAGCTGTGAACCAAAAGAGAGAAGATGCTTTGTTGGCCCGAGGCACAAAGCCCCAGCAGACGTGATTGGGGTTAAAATATATTCCTAATTGTAATAAACCGTGTGAAGCTGTTTTTTGGTAGTTCTTGAGCGACAGTCAAGGGGCTCAGAATGCTTGAAAAATTACTAAGAACTTTGGGAGCTTTGAAAAGGAGGACGTCCTGCTGGGATTGTAATATCACTATGTAATCATCCTGGAATCTAAACATTTTTTTCACATTGCTGACTTGAAGGGACCTGTGTAGCGCTCTTTCTTGCATGGCTAAGTAAAGATCACTGAGGATAGGCGCAATTTATGAACCGATACAAATGCCATTGTTTTGAATGAAACAAAAACCGTTCGATTCTTCCGATGTCGATCTTAAGAACTACACAGTAGCTCAAGGAAGCGGGCAGTTGAGATGCAACTGGAATTCTGAAATTTTACAGCTCCATGCTGGTCTATCCAGTTCATGATGCAACTGATCATGTCGTCATGAGGGATGGCATAATATAAGTCCTTTATGTCGATAGAAAATCCTGTCAATGTGATTCCGCAGTCATCTGTTAGAAAATCAGCCACATGACCTACATTTTTTTCCAAAAATGGGTTGACAACTGTTAGTAGCTTAAGTTGTTTTTGTAAAAATGAAGCAACAAATTTCTGCAGCAGAAATCCTGCAACCACAAACTGCAAGATAGCCTTTTAGCCCATACGCGCCGATTACTACAGGCTGCTTACCCGGTGAGATTCTTTTCTTTATTGGCTGAGGTCTTGTTTAGAGAGAAAGAATAAAAAAAGAATGAGACATAAGGATAAGGTCGCTTTCATTCCCGACACACACGGGTTTTTACACAACTTAAGAAAGATACGAAAAAGAGTAGGAATAGATGTTTTATTTTCAGCTCCGGATCGCTTGTCAAGCCTCTGCAAGCGCGTTAATCAAATGTGTCGTAATCACACAGGATGCACCATAAATCATCGCGACAGGTTCGTTTCCTGTGCTCAGGGCGTCCTGTATTCTATCGACTTGTCTCGCGGCCATGCATACGTGGGCCAAACCAGCAGATGCCTTAATAAGAGATTGTCCGAGCACAAATGCAATGTAACCCAACAAATCTCAGGCGATCTCGGCACTCACTGCCAAGATTGTAAATGCGCTCCTCAGCTGGGCAATACAACTTTGCTGCGCAAGTGCGATGACAAAACGATGCGAGAAATCCCTGAAGCCGTAAAAATCGCGCATCTTAAAGAGTTGTGTCAGCACACCCTCCATATCCTTTAAAGATAAAGAATTGCGCTTCTTATCGGTAGCTGGATGATCTGAGTTCTGTGTTATTTCTGGTGGCGATGACTGTTTCTCAGACTCGGTTGCTCTTCTTTTCTTGATGCTGCTGTATATTTTTACCGAAGTGTCTGAAAAACTAAACCTTCAGTTGTAGGTCAGCGCTATACGCGTCTCTCCTCCTTTCTTGTCCCTTAGTAGCTCGCTGTTCTTCCTTGCTATGAACCAACTAGCCCGCGATGTGTCATTCAAGCTTATAAGGTATCGTAAAGTGCGCAATAAAAAGTGAACTAAAACAATTTTTCTGTATTTCGCTCTAACAGACAATGCTGCGCTGTTAGTAAATAAAGTTAGATGAAGTTTAGCGCTAGTCCTGTGTGGTCCTCTCTTGTGTTCGTTTTGTTTGCGCTACTGTTCTTTTCTTACAGACAATGCAGTCGCTGGAGAAAGCAAAGAAATAGAACACTGCCGTAGTGGAGGGCTTCCGAGTACTTTGGATCATATGGAAATTTTTAACGTAAACTGACATCGCGCAGCGGACGGATTCTTTTCAGCTTCGACCCCAAGTAAACACTGCCTCCAAAGCCGAGATTAGACCAGCATCCTCGGGCCCACCACCCGAGCGCCCTATTCACAGCCATTTTGGATGACGGAAGGGATCCTGGTACCACCGCAGGTGTGGCAAGAAAGGTATTTTGACGCTCTCACAAACGAGTCAGCGCAATGACCAACGGCTGTTCCAAGTATTTTTCCATCAAAATGCGGCGCAAATAGATGTCATCTTGGTGGTGGCGGAGTGATGTTTGTTTGCTTCGTAGCGCTTTACAAACCTATTAACCATAGCTATATAACCATAGCACGCATAACGAATAGGGTTCGACTTGCTTTTTTAAACCACAGATATCCCTTCCCCCCCCCCCCCCCCCCGCCCCTCACTCCCTCTAAAGGCGCTCTTCTAATCAGCCGGAGTACCCGGGTTCCAACCGCACCGGGCCTGCCGCATTCCGATGCAGGCGAGGCCGGTGTGCTGTGCGGTGTCAGTGCACGTTAAAAATCCCCATGTGGTCGAAATTATTCCAGAGCCGTCCACTTCGGCACCTCTTGCTTCCTTTCTTCTTTAACCCTTCCCTTCCAGCGCGGTTCAGGTGTCCACCGAAATATCGAAACGGTTACTGCGCCATTTCCTTTTCTGAAACCAACTAATTAAAACCTTTTCTTGGATTTTTCATCGTAGTCGTCTGTGACGGCGTTGCCATACCACACCACCTGACAACCATGGCAGACAGTAGAAGAGCGAAACCCCACCTGCCACGGCGAGAGCGGAGGCACGGACCACCCGAAGATGGCTGCCACGGGAAGATCCCGGAGGGCGGCTAGCAGCGCAACACGCCACCTTCCAAGGATGGTAGGTGGCGTGTGAAGAGTTGCGTTGAAATTTCGGATTTACCGACTATCGTAGTCGCCCGTCGATTTTTGTGGTTTTATTCATTTAGCTTTAACGGGGAATCATTGTAGGCTTTCTACTGGCCCACCACAGCACCTGGCGTAAAGAAGCGCATGCATGGTGTAATGATGCGAGTCTGAGAACTGTGCTTCTTATGCAACCAAGTTCGAGCACTCTGACGATTTTCTTCTAACAGAATCTTGAGACGTGGAGTGAATTTTCATTTTTCAATGTCGAAGTCCAAATGAGCAGCTTAGATACAACGGCAAACACCATAGGAGGCAGTCAACACAAGAGCCTCCTGGCGAACTGGCGTGGTAATTTTATTGCAACATACAAAATGTCCGCAGGGCGACTTTTTCATTTTCACGGTAAGCAGGTATTTGGAAGGAAGCTCTGCGTAGCGAAATTGATTTCGAATGAAGTTGTCAGGAATGGTTTACACCAAGTGACGCTCTATTACGAAAGGAGCATGCACTGAGCGGCCAAGCCGGCTATAGTCTACAGTTTATCTTTGCGACATCAATATGTGGCTCATCGGGAACGAAACGTGAGGTCAGCGTTCACCAGCTGGAGTGGTCGCAAAACTACCAGATGACGTCACCGTGGTATACACAGAAGAATAACATTTATACCGAAAGAGCAACGTATTGAACCAAGGACTTTCAGATTGCGAGGCGAGCATACAACCACAAGCCATAAAACCACGTTGCTGCTTGGGGAACAAAGGTGAACGTAAGATATGTGTTGCCTTACGGGTTTATGCTGATGAGTGGTTTTGTCATTACAAAGGAAGAAAAAATCATCCCAACATAAATGAAATTGAAGACAGATTTAAATGCAAAACCGATGCTTTCGCATTCATAGCACAAAAGTAGGCTTACGTGCGCTCGCAATTTTTGCGACATAAATCCGTCAGTATACACTGACTTTCAGACAAAATCGAAGCAGTGATGCTGTGTCCAGTTCTAAAATGTCACTTATCAGCAAGATAATGCAGCAGCGCGCAAAGCTGAACAAAGAATAAAACCTGCGAAATCGTGTTTATCTCCCTGCATTAGTAACGAAGTGATTAATACCGAATTTCCGTCAGATTTTAAGAACATTACATCTCGCGTGACGGCTAATTGTGGACGATTAATTATGTGGTAAGGCGCATGAGATTGTACACCAGTTGCAGGAGCATATTCATGATATCGGCATGTCTATCTTAAGATTTCACTGCCTGTGTCCGGGCAGGTGCTCTCCGAGGCTCTCCTTATCTAAACACGTGAATGAGCTCCGGGTACAGCGATAGCCCTCAGCGATAATGTGCGTCAGCATATGACGCTTTAAAACCCCTGGCACTGACGCTGCATAAGCGCATATATCAAACTAGAAGGGTCTTTCCCCACAGTGAATTTGCTTGTGCCGATTTAATTTTGAAGAGTCTGCACATGTGAAAGGGCACAAATCGCACTTGTACGGTCTTTCGCCGGTGTGCGTACGCTTATGTTTAGCGAGGCTGCTGGAGCTTGCAGCTGCAAAAGAGCACATGTCGCACATGAAGGGTTTGTCGCCAGTATGCCTTCGCTTGTGCACAGCTAAATTGGAAGAATGCGCAGTTGAAAAAGCGCACAGGTCGCACTTGTACGGTTTTTCGCCGGTGTGCGTACGCGTATGTTTAGCGAGGCTGCTGGAGCTTGCAGCTGCAAAAGAGCACATGTCGCACTTGAAGGGTTTGTCGCCAGTATGCTTTCGCTTGTGCACAGCTAAAGTGGAAGAATGCGCAGTTGAAAAAGCGCACAGGTCGCAATTGAAGGGTTTCTCGCCAGTATGCTTTCGCTTGTGCACAGCTAAAGGGGAAGAATGCGCAGATGAAAAAGCGCATAGGTCGCACTTGTACGGTCTTTCGCCGGTGTGCGTACGCTTATGTTTAGCGAGGTTGCTGGAGTTTGCAGCTGCGAAAGAGCACATGTCGCAGTTGAAGGGTTTGACACCAGTATGCTTCCGTTTGTGCACAGCTAAACTGAAAGACTGCGCAGTGGAAAAAGCGCACAGGTCGCACTTCAACGGTTTTTCGCTAGTGTGCGTGCGCTTGTGACGAGTTAAGCTTGAAGAGTCTGCATTTTTTAAAGGGCAGATGTCGCAGTTGAGCTGTTCCTCACCAGTGTGCATAGTAATGTGCGGATTGACGCATCCAAACTCTGCAGCTGCAAAAACACACGTGTTGTGATTGAAGAGGCTTTCGCCAGTGTGCATAGTATTGTGTGGACTGACACATCTAGACTCTGCAGGTGTAAATGTACAAGTGTCGTGATTGATTGCGCTTTCGCCAGTTAGCGCACTAAAATGTGGAGTGATATTTCTCCACTCCGCAGCTGTAGAAGGACACATGTCGCGATTGAAGCTGCTTTCGCCACTGTGCGCACTATAATGTGGAGTGACAGTTCCCGAGTCTTCAGCTGTAGAACGCCACGTGTCGCGATTGTAGCTGCTCTCGCCACTGTGCCCACTATAATGGGGAGTGACAGTTCCCGAGTCTACAGCTGTAGAAGGACACGTGGTGCGATTGAAGCTGCTCTCACCACTGTGTGTACTATAATGTGGAGTGACAGTTCCTGAGTCAGCAGCTGTAGAAGGATACGTGTACCTAATGAAGCTGCTTTCGCCACTGTGCGCAGTATAATGTGGAGTGATAGTTCCCGAGTCTTCAGCTGTAGAAGGACACGTGGTGCGATTGAAGCTGCTCTCGCCACTGTTCGTATGCTTGTGCCGAGTTAGTGTTGTATAGTCTTCAGTTGCAGAACGGCACATCGGAATCTGATGTGGTCGTCTTCGTGTGTGGCACCGCACATCTCCCTTACCATGGCATTTCGCTAACTCCGCTGGGTCGTCAGAGCTTTTAAAAGGCTCTCCTCCTCTCTCAAGGTACATGTGTCGCGTAACATCGGCAAGGTTCGCTGAACCGTGGGTGAAGGAGGGGCAGCTGAACACATCTCCTTTCCATGCAGGTGTCTGCTGCCCGAACGAACTCTGTTCCATGAGCGAATACGGTGCTAGAGGGTCTGTTCTGGCAGTGTTCACCTTCCTCCTGGGATGGTCGTTGTCCTCCAATGAGCCCCGAACATAACCTCCGCCGTGGCAGTCAGGAAAGCACACCGCTCCTGCGAAAAGAGTTAATGGAATGTGTGCCGTTAGGAAAATTTAGTTTTTTTTCGGCTTACTCACTCCGCAATATTTTATTTCATTGGTTGAAGCATGTCAGTTGCTTTCTGGAAACAGAAATAATTCTGGATAATATTGATGTTAAAATAACACAAAGACGCTGACAGTTTAAGGAAACACGCTACATCAACGACATCTCAAGCAATAAGGAGTGAATTCAAGGAATATTTCAACATAGTGCCCGTAGTGTATCTACCGCTGTATGTGGATCTACAGGGCTTCTTGGAGCGTGTTATGGCAGCTCAAGCATGCCAGATTTTTGTTTGCGTCGAAGAATAATTTTCGCAAACATTGGTGCGCAGATAACACTCAAGAGGCGAAGATTTTCAGCCAACGCACCAAATAACCTCTCAAGCATGTGAATTCAGCTGGTTTCCCTGCGCTGTTTTGGCAGGGCCGAATATAAAGGCTGTAAGAGGAGCTGCTCGAGTGCGCCCACCTCTGCAGTACGTGGCAGCAGACAGCAGTGCAAAAATATAAGTACTCTGATGAAAAACACACAGAGATCAAAACAAGTCAGACAGCCCTACAGTCTGAGGTAGAAAACGAAAATGCAGAAAAACAAAATGGGCACATATGTGCGCAAGAACAAAGGGAAGAAGAAAAAAAAATTCAATACAGTTAGAGGAGTGCGATCGGTTTAAAAGTGAGTAGCGTGAAATTTCAGCAATATTCACATCAACTCTTTATTAGGAACTGTATTCCTTGTTTTATATTTTCCTTGTCATATTTTTCTGTGTTTATTAACACTACTCTAGATCCTGAAATTTACTGTTTGTACCTTTGTTCTTTGTATTTTTCGTGTACTTAGTTTTCTTTTTGAACTGGTTTGCAGAGATTTATGTATATTCTTACCAATAACATAGTTTTGTACAGTGTGTATGCCCCGGCATCCGCCACTCCACTCTGTAATGTACCTTTCAACCCTGACGGTAAAGTAAATAAATATTAAATACATAAACCATCAGCGTTCAGTGTGTTCAAAAAAACGTGGCAATGTGTTTTAATATTCGTTTTTAATAGAAAGTCTAGTGAGTACCGCAGGTGTTTGGTATTAATGCGAAAGCATTTTTTGTGTTACGAGTGGGGCTTACAGCACCTCTCGGCAGAGCATGTCATCAGAGCGCGTCCGCGCGAACTGTCAGCAATCAATTATAGGGGTAATTAATAGAATGGTTTAATTGAGTAGTTTTGTATATAGCAAGTATAACTAACTCACCAAAATGGTTTATCAAATGGGTAACTAGTTGATTGAAGTCATTTACTAGCTGAATTAGTCAATCATTACAAAAATTGTTGGGTAAAATTATTGAACGGGCGTATTAATATTTGTAGAATTAATTATTGCTTGCTTTCGTCTATGGGGGTTGAACGTCTCGAGGCGACTAAGGCTTTGAGAGGTTCTTTAACCACCTCAGGTTATTTAAAGGTGCACTGACATCGCACAGTGCACGGCCCTCTAGAATTTCGCCTCCATCGAAATTCGATCGCTACGGCCGCGATCGAACCCTCGTCTTATGAATCAGCAACCGGGCATCATAACCACTGATCCACCGCGGCGGCTTTAGGCATGGAATTAAACAATGAATTCAGTTACGTCCAATCAAATCGCTATTACCATTAGTGAACTGGATTATTAAATATTTGAACTAATTAATTATTTCATTTGTTCCAACTATTGAAATACTTCAGACATACATCGGTAATGAATGAAACTAAACAATTGCTTAATTACTGAATAATCAGTACTTTGGCGTGCTTACTACACGCTCTGTCAACGAGCCCCACGCCTTCAGATGTGGTAGAGCCGATTGGCAGCAGTAAGAGAAATGCGTTCCCATCACTGCAGGTAAGAAGTTTTAGAAGCACCTCTGGAATTATTTCCAACTAGGTCAGTTCTTTAAGCGTCAAGCAGTCGTAAGTGTTAAAAGCCAGACATTCTGACTACGCATAATATGCCGATAGAAAAGCTTGGCTGTGTGGGCGAAAAATGTGCTTTCGTATTGCACGTAAAACTTTATTCTGAAGCAGATATATCTCTTCATTAATGTGGGCGAGGACTGGTGGTGCCTGCAAACGGGTCTGAGGTTCATTCAGCCCTACGATTTGCATTGTTTGCCATCGAAAGGGAACGTCTGCTTTTCTCGCCTGCGTCAAAAAGCGACGGCAGTGCGACAATGGCCCTTTACGAACTGTTGTGTATGGATAGGGTTGCAGCCGAAAAATACCTTGAAGCGCCTTCCTGGTCGCTTGTATCGGTAAATATAAAATAGCGACTGTCGTTCTTTGGCCGGATCCCACTTTGTCCTTGCTGACAACGAAGAACAAATTAGGTAGGTGAAGCGGAACCTTCCTGGCTTCAGCCTCAGTCCTAAAAATATGTCCGACTATCACTTGCTTCAGCCTTCTTAGGTTTTCCTCGAAACTACTCACAAAAAGAGCATAGCGTCGTCAAAATAAACAACAGAGCTCGGCCACCACAGACCTGCAGACCCTTTGCCCTTGATCTGCAGAAAAAATGCAGTTGCGGATCAAAATCGAAATTACATTTTCTTGGACTCAAATGCGCCGTATGGCGTGATCTAGAGGTCCACCGACAAGAAGTACTTCGAGCTGCACTCAGATCCGGGTGTCGTGGATAGAGGGTAGTGGTGCAAATCGTTATGTTGTTGAGGCTACTGTCGTTAAGGCAGTACCAAAGAGTGCCATCTTCCTTCTTCACGAAACAAATCATGGCTTGATGACGCCGTGCCACTTAATTTTTTCGACCTCATATCTGATAGCATCACGCTCTCGTGCTCTCACTTGCTATGGGCATTAAGAGACAGGTCGCCCGCGTAATCGTCAGTTATGACGAAACGTTTCGTGACTCAGTGGTGTCTGCTGGCGCTTTACTGGTGAACTAAGGCACCCACTACGCGCCGTTAGGAGGTCTCTCCATTGATAAGAATGTCCTAGAGTGCTTGAGCTACTGCAGTCGTTTAGTAAATGCCTAGAAGAGCGAGTCCCTTGCTTTCGTCGGCAGTATGATCTAAGAGCGCAATTATCGTGCTCTAGCTCTGCTTTGGAGATTCATTGCAACGTTTTGAGCCAGAACCTCAGCTTAGCAATTTCCGAGACATACGTCGCCTCGTGCAATGCCAATCCTCGGTCCAGGAGGAACTGTTTGTTTCACTCTACGATGCATTCATTGCAATTCTCTGCAATCCAAAGAGCCACGGGAATTACGACGGTTGACCAGGGTGAGAAGACACCTGCTTCAAAAGGAGGCAAAAGTCTAGAGGGCCGTGTACTGTGCGCGGTCAGTGCACGTTAAAGAACCACAGGTGGTCGAAATATCTGGGGTCCTTCACTATGGCGTCCCTCATACCTGGAGTCGCTTTGGTACGTTAAACCTCAATAAACCATAAACCATCATCGAGCACACTTGAGCAATGTTATTTGCAGGGTCGCCAGAGAACACACCTCATAGCCTGCCGTCGAAACGAAGAAGTGCTTGGATCTGAGGTCGTTGTCTTTTTTTATGTTCACTGCACGAAGCCTATGAATATGATAAGGTCCTGAGAACACAGCCGCAGGACTACAAAGGTGACAGGCCAAGTAACTGCGTGCGTTCAGCAGCACTCGAGCAAAACATGATCCTTTAAGGGCAACTGCATAAGTTTTAGCAATCGACGAACTTTAAGGGGTCGAATGCGTGAAACTTGCAGGCAATGCATGCTAAATCCTTTAGGGCTAGCATTTGAAATGTTGACGCAAACGCTGATTAAAATCTCGGTGGCATTCAAGCTTCACCGCAGCATACAGCGCCAAGTGGGAGGGCTCATGATGATGCCATCGAAGGTACCCGTACATTTGAAAGCGTAAGCGCTTGCTTTGAAGGAAAAAGCCGACGCCCCGAAAGGCAAAGCACACCGAGAGTTGTTTGCCAGAATCAAACGAAGCAGGGCAGGATTTCTTTGACGGCAGCGGAAATCTGAAATCTTCCCTTCCGTGACATGACACCAAACTTGTCCGCACTTCTCTTGCGCTATGAGGAGAAGGATAAATTCTAATCGTTGATTTCGTCATTATTTTAAATACAAGCGCAAAAGCAGTTGGCATGCTTTACCTGCAGCCTACCTACCTACATGTATTACCTACAGTATGCTTCACCTACAGATTTGAATCTTTGAATATCGGGCAATTCTCGAAAGGTGGTGCTGTTCTTCTTTAATGCGTATGCGGACCCTTCCTACAGTGTGCATTCGGGGCCCGTCGTGAATGAACATGACTTTAATCATGATGGCTGCAGACAGTCCACTGGTGGCAGTGTCGCCTCTCTTGACTACCAGGTCGGTAACCTTGCGGCCATGAAATTCTAGTTCAGTTTCCATGGTTACTTTCGAAATGCACGCTGGGCTTTGAGTAGGGTCAGTGCTGCGTCGAGGATCCAAATATGGCTCGGGCATGTCGTCGTAGTGCTTCTGGTTTAGGTCATTTGAGATTTGCCTCGCTCACTTTCACGCTAAACTTCGTGTGCGGAGTCATCGCAGTGGAATGAGGCGTAGTCAAGCGTTTTTCTCCGTGAAGAATCTCGGAAACTCAGCCCTCGGGAGCAGCAAATAACGCAAGCCTGTATCTCTGTCCGCCGAGAATGCTGTAGCATCCACTCTCGTGACGCATTTGAACAAGCGAACTCGAACCCGATGACTGCCGCAAGACGTCGCAGGCGCAGTTTGGGGCTAAAGGGACTTAATTTGCAGAGCCCGCAGATCCATTCTAGACAAATGTGATCGTTACAGTACTCAATTGTCTGCCGGAAACGATAGCAACCAGCTAATTTTATGGTCGTCGAGAACAACCGACCGCTGGTCTCAGCCGCGCTAAATACAACGCTGGCAAATGAACTTTCGAGGCAAGGTCCAAATGCTAGAGCTACTACCTCGCAGAACGTTGACGCAGTAGCACATAACTGCGATAATTCGAGAAAAAAGCCGCTGTAGTGCATCAGTGGTTATGCGCTCGGCAGCTGACCCGAAAGACGCAGGATCGATCCCGGCCGCAGCGGTCGAATTTCGATGGAGATGAAATTCTGCAGCCCGGTGTATTGTGCAATATCAGAGCACGTTAAGGAACATCAGGTGGCGGAAATTTCCAAAGCCCTTTCGAGATAAATATGGTTGCGCTACGCGTCATAACGAAATAAAGCCCCGTACCAAGGTTAATTAGGAACCAACAAACAATGAGAAAATTCACGGTCGTATAATGGATGGACAAATAATGGCGCAGCTTCGGTTGACTTCGCGATCTAGAATTCTAGCACGAACCACTAAAAATGTACGCCGACTTTTCATCGCTTGAAATGGTTTGTAGTGACAGCTGACGTAACAGTTCTTTTTGTGAAAGAATGCTTATTTCAGAAACTTTCCACTTCTAACCACAGTGAACTTCTAGAGAATTTCTGTGAAGAATATGCGATATTTGAAGAAGGCTCCCTGGATGCAGCTAGAAGGCGTACTGGTAATGAGGCAGGTACAAAAGCGTGAGACTTTCCATGACACCCGCACGAAAGCACCAACCGAGCGATGTGCAAGAGGAGAGATGTACTCACGTAGGGTCTCCCCTCAGTTGCGTCGTCAGCGTCCCGGTACTACTTGGTGGTTCAAGGTAGAGTGGGCGCTGCAGATCGAGGTAGAATAGCTTGAGTTGGCTGTTTGTGTGGCGTCTAGAAAAGTTGCTAGAGAGAAAAAGGTCGCTTTTTGACTGCTGCGCCACACCAAGGCCAAGGAACAAGAAGCAACACTGTGGGGCGCGTGTTAGGCCACACCTCGTTTAGCAGACGTAAACTGTGCAGGAACAGCTGGAACGCTTACATAAAGCCGAGTGACAACGACGGGCATATGAACAGATAGACGGAAGAAAAGCTGAGTGCCACTAAACCACTGATTTGATAACAGCTGAAATTGATATTGGCGCTGAAAACATAGCTACAACGCTACCCTGGCACAAAAGAGAAGAGGCACACAATGCACGGAAGACTCACACTGGGTCTCCTTAGATCTGAGTCTTCGGCGTTGAAGTCCTGCTGGTCATTCAGTGCGAAATGGACGCTATATAGCGTGCTATATAGCAGACACTGTAGCAGCTATAGACACCATCGCATTTGTTTAAAAGACCGCTGCTTCTCTGTTGCACCCTGTAAGGTTCTTCTGAGCACCACGCCCCCGCTCTCTCATGTTTTTATTGTAGCGCCATCAAGTGGCAACCACGAGCAACAAGGCTGCACAAGGTGATGGCTTTTATCCGTCTTTTTTTTTATTCAATACTGCCCATCGCTTTTCGGTAGCCACGGCAGAAGCGGGGAAAAGACGTGTACAAATGCATGGTCTATAACAGATAACAAAAAGAAGGAAAGAAAGAAATTCGGCATACAGTTAAATTTCTGCGAAAGAAAACAGCCCACAAACAAAAATAAAAAAGCGCCGCATTTACATGCAGGGCACAACGCATCAAAATCGTGCTCTCGAAGAATGAAACCCAGTACATAAAAGTTAATGACTGGATCTGACAGCAGATAAAAAGGCTTCGGGTGATGATAGGGTGGCCACACCATGAGTGACCAATTCTAATAGACTATCGTACTTTGAAAGAACGACATCTTGTAAGCATTGATTGTGCAATGAGAGATTGCGGTTTCGTCACGTTTCTTTCCAGTCTTTCGTGTTCTGTTATGCTTCATATAGGCCTGAAATTATATTTTTTGTGAGATAATTGATGATGGCGAAGAGCATTATCAAACTATACATTTATCGACGAGATTCGTTGGGGCCAACAGCCGAGCACCATCATAAACTTTGTCCCAACGCGAGACCCCCCTCCCCATACACACCCACACACACCTACAACCCCCCCGCGCTCAGACGTACGCACATGCACACACACGCGCGCACACACACGCCCGCACGCACACACCACCTCACACACACCCCTACACAGCCCCCCACACACGCACGCTCGCACGCACACGCACGCACGCGCACACACGCACGGGCGCACACGCGCGAACACAGGCGCACACTTATCACACGCTCACACGTTCACACAGGCACGCACGCACGCACCGCTAGCTTTTCTTGTTATGGGACTAGTAGTGCTTTCGCTTTAAAGTGGGTGTCCTGCTCCTACCCAATCAACAACAAAATAAGTGCCAAGGCGGCACGGGACGGCAGTCCTCTCATGGCAGTTTGGTAGCAGTGTTAGTCTCTTCTTTATAAATCACATGCCGGCCAGCCAGATCTCTCCCGAAATGTTACTTTCCAATGCTTGTAATGTACCGTAAAGTGCGTAATACAAATAAAGTAAAAACATTTTTTTCTGTTCTTGACTTGCACAGAGAACGCAGTCGGTGGAAAAACAAAGAAATAAACTGGTGCCGTAGTGGACGACTCCCATATATTTTGGATCACATGGTTATTTTTAACGTACACTAAAATCGTTCAGCTGAAAAGACATTTTCCATTTCGCCCCTAAGGAACGGCAGCCGCTAAGGCAGTGATTAAACCCGCATATTCAGCCGCATCAGCCGAGCACCTTATTCACTGTGCCTTTTTGGAAGGCGTAAGGATGCCAGTACCACCGCAGGTGCGCAAGAAAAGTATTTTGACGCTTTGAGAAACTCGACAGGGCAATGACCAACGTCTGTCCAAAGTCATTTTGTATTAAAATAGTGGAGAAATCGGGTCCGTCTTGGCACCGGCGAAATGATGTGCGTCTGCTTCACAGCACTTTAAAAAACGAACGTTTGATTCCAAGCGCAATGTCACGCACGCATAACGAATTATGCTTCACATTCTAGTTCACACTGCAGCTCCCCCCATCCCCCCTTCTGGGCGCTCGTCTAGTCAGCCGAAGTACCCGGGTTCCAACCGAACTGCGGAAGCCGCATTTCGACGGAGGCGATACTTGTGTGCTGTGCGATGTCAGCGCACGTTAAAGATCCCCAGGTGGTCGACTTTATGCTGCGTGTTCGTTCTTTTTTACATTAAATACTGCCGGCTGCCTCTTATTGGCGCAAGGCAAAAGTGGGTACGCTATGTATAAAAATGCTTGGTCCATCAAAGACAACAAAAACAATAAAACAGCCCATGCGCATACTGTGAAGCTTTTGCGCAAAAACCGAGCTCGTAAAGTAAATAAAAAGGCGTCATCTTTTGATTCAGGCGTGGAAAGCTTCAGAAACGAACATTACAACAATCAGACCAAGTGCATAAAACTTGCTGGCTTGATCTAACTGCAGATAAAAATGCTTTCGGCGATGATAAGGCGGCCTCCTCGCAAGATAACTTATTCCAGTCGGCTATAGTTCTTGAAGTAAACGACAGCTCGTTTTGAATGGCTATGGACTTAGGCATTAGTATTGTTTATGTCATGTTTGTGCCGAGTCTTCCGCATTCTGTTGTGCTGCATAAATTCCTAAAATTCTATCTTTCTATGATAATTGACGATGGCGATCGACATTATCAAACGATGCATTGGACTACGAAATTCAAAGGTGGGAAAACAGGAGTGGCTTCGAAGGTCAGATACTGATACCTGTCTTCCATAGACGAAGTGTATAAATCGAAGTTCTCCGCCGCGATATACTTATAATGTACGTTTTCGCATGCCGGTCATGCTTTATGCCTACACCGTGTTGTGCACACGTCTATATCATTGAAACAGCTGTATCCTCTCAATAAACAATGCAATAAAGATAGTCAAGACGGAGAACAAATGCTATGGGTCGCTTAACTCATCTAAGGAGGGAATGCGATGGTGTATGTTCTGGATCAATTGCACGCGGACGGAATTTGTGGGGACTCACTCCGCGTTTACCCCTTTGGGTTGCTTCCCCGCGATGCATCCTCTTTCTCCACATTTTCTATATACGCCGACGACATCACCATATGGACCAACTCCCGATCCGACGGAGCCATTGAAGAATCATTGCAATGAGCTGTCGGCACGGTGGAGTATTTCATGTAGGGGAACGGCCTTGAGATTTCAGAGGCTTAGTCGGGACTCTTATTTATAATGAACAAATAAGGCTCACAGGCAGCACCCAGCCACCGAGATTCTATCGACTTGCACATTGGCAACCATCCAATGCTCCAGTAACCGCGATTAGGATCCTTGGCATGTTGATTGGGAATAATACAACACGGAAGCGATACGCAGGCTACGCATCACGGCACACCAGAAAGGCGGTCTGGTGACGCACATTGCCACCCGTCGCAGGGGCATGATAGCAGCGTACAGTACTGTCCATTGTTAATGGGAACATGCGATCGCGTGGCCTCCCCGCTTTGCGAAGCCCTGTTGCCTAGATGCGGGGAGAAGGGGCAGCATCAGGCGGATGCGCGGAAAGTCCAGCCGCCAAGCTTACTGTGCATGCAACTTGTGCTGTCAATTCTCGTATGGTCTAGGTTACAGCGCGTCGCGAAGGGCGGAAGCCACGCGATCGCATGTTCCCTTTAACATTGGACCGTACTGTACATATGCAGAATCGTGCAGTCATTCATGATAAGTCGAATGAAGTCGTGAAGGATAGCGTCAAGTTCTGTAGTGACACGTGTGACGAAACAATTGTGATTAGCTCCGAAGTTAAAGCGCTCAGACAAGAGGTCAGCGAACTCTTGAAATGCAATGAAAGTCTGCGAAAGGAAAATAGGCGACTAACGCAAAGAATTGAGGAACTTGAGCAGTACAGTCGTCTGAATAATTTAGAGATAAAAGGTGTGAATTCAACTGAAATCCCCGAGGACATAGTGATGAAAATTTGTGAGCTAATCGGAGAGCCTGTATTTGAGGGCGATATTGATATCTGTCACAGGGTTCCCGCTCAGACGTTTGATGAAACCAATATTGTAGTTCGATTTCTGAGAAGGGAGGAGCGACATGCTTTTCTTTCGAAGGCTAGGAAACACAGGATTACAAATGACAAACTCGGTTCCAATGAAAAATATCCTGTGTTAGTTAATGAGCACCTCACGCAGACTAACAAGAAGTTGCTCGGGGCTGCTGTTGCACGCAAAAAGCAGGTTGGTTGGAAGTTATTTGGACCTCCGGATGCAAAGTGCTTGCGCGCAAGAATGAGACGGGTGACGTTCTAAAAATCCGAGATCTGTCTTATTTAGACAAGATGACTGCTTAAGGTGTGTTTTGCTGATGGGAAAACTGTTGCTGTTTTTTTTCCCTCGTGTATTCTTCACCAACATGTTGTTATTATGATAGTCATAGTTTTAACTTGACCTATTGCTCAGAGAGAGCTAGATTTTCTGCAATTCATCTCAATGTTCGTAGCGTGAAAAATAAGGGCGACTGTATCAACTAGTTCTTTAAATATTTAAAAGTAAAATTTGATGAAACCTTGTTTACAGAGACTTTGTTGCGATGATCACGTTTGACTTCCTGGTTACAGCTATAATGGTCTTGTTAGGTTGAGTGGCAGGGGCGGTGGTGTTGCAATTTATGTCAAAACTTGCTATCCACAAAGGGTCATAGAAGTGTTTTCGATCATTACTGCAAATGTTGAATCATTGGTCATAGCTTTGCTCCATACCATAGTTCTACAGTGTACAGACCACCTGCTGGTAACCGACTACAATTTTTCCGGTTTTTAGAAAATATTTTGGAGTACCTAACATCCACCAATCTTCCGTTTGTTCTTATGGGGGATTTCAACATAAACCTGATGTCTGATGACAATATCACACGTGAACTAAATGGTACTATTCATATATATGCATGCTCTAACAATACCACTTTACCCACACGAGTAACTGCATCTACTCCTACTTTGCTAGATATTAGCGTCACAAATGTATTACTTCCTGAAACTGTATCTGGTGTGCTGATAAATGGCATTAGTGATCATTTGCCAGTTTTCTGTTTTCTTCCTGCTAGATTATCTAAACCTAAACTTTTTGTGATAACAAATAAGGCTAGAGATATTAATGAAGAATCTTTAGATAGATTCAAATCACTGGTTGACGATGTTTCCTGGGACACCAAATACGGGACGACCGATGTAAATGATGCCTACCAAGCTTTTTTTCATAAATTTTTGGCATGCTATGATGAAGCTTTTCCGCCGAAGGAGAGGAAGGTTAAAAGTAAGAAGTTAAGAAAATCATGGATAGATAAAGCGTTGTATGATAAAATTAAAACCAGGAACCAAATGTACAACAAATTTATTGAAACTAGAAATACTGATCTCTTTGTCGAATACAAAAAATATAGGAACAAGGTAAATAGAGAACTGAAGCTGCAAAATCCAATTACTATGTTCAGCGCTTTTCGGCAATACGCAGTGACTCCAAGAAAGTGTGGTGGCAAGTAAATAATTTGCTGAATAGAAAAACTCAGTCTGAATTATCAGAAATAGTTACAGCAAACGGAGTAATGACTGGCTCTGATTTAGCAACAGCAATGAATCATTTTTTTGTTAATGCGGGCAATGCTGATTGCAATGACCCAATCTCGTCTAAAACGTACTCAAACCTAATAAGACCATTATCAAACTCTATCACCTTCTATTCTGTAACTCGCACTGAAGTAGCTGGTTCCATCAGAGACTTAAAAGACAACGCATCGGCAGGGCATGACGATATTAAAGCTTCTCCCGTTAAACATATGGCAATGTCCATATGTGATGTCTTAAGGAACATTGCTAACCTTATGCTTACAACCGGAACGTTCCCAAATCACTTAAAAATAGCTCGTGTGTGTCCCGTACATAAGGGTGGAAACAGAAATGAAATATCAAATTATCGGCCGATCTCTATATTGCCAGTGTTATCTAAAGTGTTTGAGGGAGTAATAAACATTAGGCTGGAAAGCTTCTTTCATAAAGGCAGTACTATCACTAGCTCGCAATATGGATTCAGGAAGAAAAAGTCTACAGAACAAGCATTGTTAACCATTGAAGAGAAAATAATTGATAACGTTCAATGTAGAAAATACACACTTGGTTTATCTCTTGACTTTCTAAAAGCCTTCGACTGTGTTCAACATGACATTTTATTACAAAAACTGGCAGATTATGGAGTGCGTGGTATACCTCTGGACTTATTAAGAAGTTATTTGTACAGCAGGCTTCAGTAATAAGAGGGTAATTACTCATTGACGTCCACCCGAGCGCAGCCATACGGCCACAAAGGAAAGCTATACAGCTTTCACAGAAACTTTGTAGTTAAAGAAAAATTTTCTTTAACTTTTCTTCTTTAACTACGAAGTTTCTGTGAAAGCTGTATAGCTTTCCTTTGTGGCCGTATGGCTGCGCTCGGGTGGACGTCAATGAGTAATTACCCTCTCATTACAAATCTATTCCACCTTGGGGGATTCCCCTAAATATTTGGTCAGCAGGCTACAGTATGTGCAAGTTCATCATTGCTGTTCCACTAGTATGATTATAAAACGAGGTGTTGCCCAAGGATCCATTCTGGGACCATTGCTATTCATAATATATATTCATGACATAACTAATATGCCTGATTCATCCTATCTAATAATGTATGCTGATGATACTAATGCCTCTTCCACAGAATGTTCCTTGCGTAGATTAGCAATAAGGGTAAATGATTATTGAAATAGGTTAGAGAATTGGTTGAAGGCAAATAAACTTGGCCTGAATCTCACGAAAGCCACATACATAATATTTAGGCCCACCAACTATAGTGTTCAATGCACTGCAGTTATAAAACATGAAAACAATATCATAACACAAGCCTCCAACCACAAATTTCCAGCTGTTTGGTTGAATGAAAACCTTTCATGGAATGTGCATGTTTTAAATTTAGTGAAAGATCTCAGTAAAACTGTAGGATGTCTTTATAAAATACTAACTTAATACCTACTTGGCTCAAGATTTCGTTGTATTATGCTCCTTTTTATTCTAAAATATTATACTGTATTCTTGTTTGGGGAACCACTGGATCTGGTAACATTAATAGGTTGCTTGTTCTCCAGAAAGAAGCGCTAAGAGCCATTGAAGGCTATTATGAGAGACCGCGAAATTGACCTACAGAACACTTATACAAAAACATGCTATTCTACCAGTACAACAAATTTATTATTTTCGTTTACTGCAGTATATTCACTATAGCAGATTGTGTGCCACTCTATCAGACAGGCCTGCCGTAATGTATCATCTGAGAACCCGAAAAAAACTTGTGCCCATCACTCGGAGTGACTACGGGAAACAGAAATTAACTTTCCAGGTGCCATTTTTCATCAACCAAACTTCACTTGAACGGTAATTCTTGTCATCAGCTAAGGTATTTAAAAAATGTATAAAAAAATTTGGAAGAGAATCCTGTATAGTTTTGTAGCCTATACTCGCTATAATATATGTTTTCGACTACACTCTCACAGGTATATATACTGCCAATTTTTTTTTAAATTTCTGATTGAGGTATCATGTGACGAATTGAATTCATGCTGGTTTGTGTCATATTGTTGTTATATAATTTGCTGTCATTGATGTACTGAATTCATGCTTGTTTGTGTCATATTTTTTGTTATACTATTTGGTGCCATTGTTTGTCCTGCATAGGCGCTAAAGTTGTGTGCTGCCGCCTGTACCAGGGAGCCAAGGCCTACCGCCTTTTGCTTTGGCTTCCCCTTTCATTATGAAAGAAAATAAACACCAAACATACGCCTGCCCGTACTACAATCTACGTTGCTGAGACGAACGGTCTTTTAATATTAATATCATTTTTAGAACTACATACAAGGCGGCCCTTGATGTGCCAGCCTACGCCATAACCACTCCGCCACCGCGACACATACCCACGAACACAACACAAGCTTTTCTCGTAAAGGGACTAGGAATGCTTTCGCATCAAATGTGTGTCGTCCACTCCTACCGAATGAACCCTAAAGAATGTGCCGCGTCGGCACAGGACGGCAGTTCACTCTACCAGGCAAATCTCTCCCGAAATGTTCTCGTTCCAGTCGTTATCATGTGCCATGAAGTGCGCAATAAAAATGAGAAAAATATTTCGGCATTTGACCTGCACAGACAATGCAGTGGACGTAAAAACAAAGAAGTAAGCATGTTCCACAGGGAAGCGCTTCCGACTGTTTTCGACCAGGCGGACATTTTTAACGTACAATAACGTCGCACAGCCGACAGGTGCTTTTCCGTTTCGTCTCCAAGGAGACACAGCCGCCAAACCTTCAAACCCCCAACCTCGGGCTCACCAGCCGAGCACCTTATTGAGTGTGCCATTTCGGAGGGCGGAAGGAATTTTAGTAGCAGATGCTTAAAGAAAGGTCATTTAACGCTATGAGAGGCCGACCAGTGCAATGAACAACGGTTCTCCCGAGTGTTTTTTCATTAAAATGCTCCGCAGTTAGGGCCCATCTTGGTGCCGGCAGAATGATGCATGTTTGCTTCGTAGCGCTTTACCAAACATATTATCAAAAGCAATGTCAGGATCGCATAACGAATTATGCTCAACTCGCTTTTTTAAACCACATATATCCACCCCCCCCCCCCCCCCCCCATCTCCCCGAAGGCGCTCGTCTACTCAGGCGGAGTACCCGTATTCCAACCCTACCTCGACGGCCGCCATACGATGCAGGCGACGCCTGTGTGCTGTGCGATATCAGTGAAGGTTTATGATCCCCGTGGGGTCAAAATTTAGGCAAAAGCCTTTCTTCGCTAAGTCGATGGTTTCGTGTCCGCACAAAGTCAATTGATTGAATTAAATGTGAATGAAATTAATATTCAATTAGATGCTAAATATTATTAATTATTAATGGTTTATTAGGGCTTAACGTCCAAAAGCGACTCAGGCTATGAGGGACGCCGTAGTGAAGGGCTCCAGAATTTCCACCACGCGGGGTTCTTTAACGTGCACTGACATCGCACAGTACACGGGCCTCTATATTTTCGCCTCCATCGGAATTCGGATGCCGCGGCCGGGATCTAACCCGCGTATTTCGGGTCAGCAACCGATCGCCGTAACTACTAAGCCATCACGGCGGGGCAATTAATTATGCAGTGAGGTGCCTTAAGTGTGTTTGAGATGAATTATGTGATTCCTTTGTCCCACGCGCCGTCACAATGAACAAAGAGGCAAAGAGGAGCAACTAGAGGCGGAGAGCAGTAATCAGAGGCGGCCAGGAGGCGTCAATACTTTCGCATTACGTCAAAGTGGTTTCATCAGTGCCGTGTGACTTTTTCCGGAGCCCTTTACTTCGGCACCTCTTTCTTTCTTCACTCCCTCCTTTACCCTCACATACAGCGCGGTTCAGGTATCCACACAGATATGTGGGACAGCAGAGCGAAACGCCACCAGCCACGGCGAGAACGGAGGAACGGACAACCGGAAGGTGGCTGCCACGGGAAGATCCCGGAGGGTGGATAGCAGCGGAACACGCCACCTTCCAGGGGTGGCAGGTAGCGTGCGAAGAGCTGTGCTGAAACTTAACACTTTCTACTAACGTAGTCCTCTCAATTTTTGTGGTTTTATTCATATCGCTGTAAGGAGGAATCACTTGTACACTTCCTGCTTGGTCCCCGCATAAGCTAGCACATAGAAGCGCAGACAGCGTGCTCAAGCAAGTTAGAGAACTCTGCTCCATGTCCAACCATTGTCGAGTGATGAGACTATTTTCCTTTAATATATTGTTGAGGCATGGACTGAAAAATCTGTCCTTATTTGAATGTTGAAGTGCAAATGAGCAGCTTAGATGCAAGTACAGACATCGTAGGATGAACTCAATACACGAGTGTCGGGGTGAACTACTGTGGCAATTTTATTGCAACATGCAGATTGTCCGCAGGTCAACATTTTCACTCTCACTGTAAGCAAGTATTCGGAAGAGAGCACTGCCTACAGACACTCCTTTCGGCTGCAGTGGTCATGAATCTTTTACATCAATTTACCCTCTGTTAGAAACGGGGAGTGTGATGAGCGGCCAAGCCAGCTGTAGTGTGCAGTTTATCAATGCGAAAGCATCATAAGGCGCAACGAGAACGAAACGCGGTGTCGCCGTTGACCAGCGACAGTGGCCACAAAACTGCCAGATGACGTCACCATGGTATACAGAGAAAAATAACATTTCTTCCGAAGGTGCAGGGGAGTGCACCCAGGACTTTCAGATTGTGAGGCGAGCATTGTTGGGACTGGGCTTCCGAGCGAAGTCACCACGGTTGGGACTGGAACATCTCAGCCTGCTACCTCTGTTGCGCAGGCTGAGCCAAGAAACAGTCGAGGCGACGGTGAGTCAAAGGACGCTTATGTGCAATACGTACAAGGGCTTTTACATGATACAAGGGCCGAGAGCACCACGGGCTAGCACAGAGAAGAAGGGCGGCCCCGGCGGCGAGCGTAGCTCCGGCGTGATGGCTCTTCCGATGCCCGTCTGCTGCTCGGGCTCAGCGCGGCTCTGTTTTTATAGCCGCCGGTGTCCGTTGCGGCAGTGAGCCATTCAAACCCTCCAATCAGGTCAGGCACTGGCCACCGTTTAAATTAGACGAATGGTCGAGAGTGGCTCGGCCGTTGAATGCTTGCGGACTGGAAAGGGCGGCCGGCGAAGCGTCGCAGGAGTTCGAACCGACGGTGAGGAGGAGGGGTAGGAAGGGTCCGCGCTGGCGAGGCGGGATGATTCACGCTGCAAGACGCGGCATGTCCGATGAGAGTGGGGGCTTGCTTCGCGCGACGGCGGGCGCGCGGCGCTGGATTCCAGAGGCGCCAGTGGAATGTGGGCAAAAGCACAACAGCATAGAACCCATAGGTCACAAAACCACTTTGCTTCTTGGGATCAGCGGGTGAGCCGTCACAACAACTGGAACGACCGCATGAAACTCAACACCGTAATATTTTACCTGAGCGACGTCGCGAACCTCTGGTTTCGCAATCACGGGACTGATATTCCAACATGGGATACTTTCAAGACAACGTTTGCCGAAGTTTTTGGCCGTCCCGCCGCGCGTAAACTTCGCGCTGTGCAATGCTTCACCGCTCGTGTTCAGCTTGCGGGTGAAAGTTTCACCGCCTACATCGAAGATGTGGTCGATCTATGCAAGCGGGTCGACCCGTCTATGTTTGAGGCCGACAAGATCAAGCATATTATGAAGGGCAACGACGACGACGCATTCCATATGCTGGTGGCCAAAAGTCCCACAACCGTCGCCTCCTTGTACACCCTATGCCAGAGCTTTGACGAGTTGCGCAAGCAGCGATTTAACGCTCGTCGCCCGCCCGCACCTGCCGAGTCCATCTCCGGCCTGGCCGTCAATAGTGAACTTTTGGATCACATCAAAGACATCGTGCGTCATGAGGTGGCCCGGCAGCTTTCGCTCCCCTGTGTCACGCCCTCTTCGCCCCATACCCTGACCCCTGAGTTACGGCAGACCATAGCACAGAAGGTAGCCGATGCGCTTCCAATTCGTCGGCAGCCGGCTCCAGCTCCACAGGCTCATGTCAACCTCCTCTCGATGCAGCGCGCCCCCGTTGCTGCACCTTTGAGCTATAGCGCTCCTATTGCTACGCCGCCTGCCCATATGCCTGCGCCTCTCACGTATGCCGAGGCCGTCGCCCTACCGCCGCAACTGCTGGCCTTTCCATACGTCCGGACAACGCCGCCTACACCTCCTGCTCCCCGGCTCCGACGGGCGCCTGCTTCCTAAAATTCTTGGCGCACTGCTGACAACCGGCCGATTTGTTACAGCTGCGGTCTTCCAGGCCACGTCGCCCGCTATTGTCGTCAGGTTCTGGCTGCGCCTGTGCCCGCTGTGCCGAACTACTACCCGTCTCGCGCCGCTCGCACACCTTCAGGGCTACCTGGGAAGGCTTTTGCTGAGCACTTGCCATGCCGGCTCCAGTTCACTCCTGAACGGTCACCTTCCCCTCGTCGTCGGTCTTTGTCGCCCATGCGGCGTCGTAACATGACCGACAATCCGGAAAACTAAGAGCCGCAGTTCTGGGGGCACGAACTGCGCACACTTCGACCTGCTCAAGACCTCGCCTTTCACCACCGAACTTTTTAGACGTGTTAGTTGACGGTATTCGAGCCCTTGCGCTTGTGGACACTGGTGCTGCCGTTTCTGTGGTAGCCGAAAACTTCTGCCGTTCACTTCGTAAAGTCACAACTTCTACTTCTGGAGTCTCTTTGCACCGCTACCGCCGAGCCCATTCATCCTTCTGCCGCTTGCACTGCACGTGTCGTCATCGCGGACGTTTTATATGTCGTCTAATTTTTAGTGCTTAGCTCTTGCTCCCATGCCCTCATCCTTGGCTAGGATTTTCTATCCCGCCACCATGCCGTCATAGACTGTGCCCGTGCTCACGTCTCCTTCTCCATGCTCTGCGATGCGCCCGTCGACGAACAGCCGTCTTCCTCTGGTGCCAAATGCGTTGTCGCCGCGGACACCCCTGTTCCTCCCGGCAGTGCCGTGCTAGTTCCCCTTTCCTCCACCTCTGGTTCCTGCGAAACTGTACTCTTCGCCCCTTCGCCTATCTTTGCTTCTCGCCGACACCTTCCTCTTCCGTTTGCCGTCGTCGAAATTCGCCAAGGTGCCGCCGAGTTCGTCGTCTCGAATCCCTCACCCTCTAAGTTCACGTTGATACGTGGAGAGTGCCTTGGACTTGTTGAACCCGTGGACCTGATCATACCCTTTGACGATGATGCTCTTTCCGAAAGTTCGACTATCGCCGCCCTCACGCTGCCTAACGCTACCTGCGACCCGCTGTCCTCGACGATTTTTCACCGCTCAGTTGCCAGCGACCTCGACCCACCTCCCCGCGAGCAGCTCCTCGCCCTGCTTAGCAAGTTCCGCTCTTTCTTCGACCACCAGACAACTTCCCTGGGCCGCGCGACCACTATCGTCCACCACATCGACACCGGAACTCATGCCCCTCTACGCCAGCGGCCCTATCGTGTGTGGCCTCCGGAGCGCCGCGTCATCGCTGAGCAGGTTGACGACATTGCTGCAGCGCGGCGTTATTCAGCCTTCTTCTAGTCCGTGGTCGTCTCCCGTCGTGCTCGTCAAGAAGAAGGGTGGTTCGATTCGATTTTGCGTTGATTACCGCCGCCTTAACCAAATTACGCGCAAGGACGTCTACCCGCCACAACGTATTGACGACGCCCTCGACTGTTTGCAAGGAGCCGAGTTCTCTTCCTTGGATCTCCGATCCGGCTATTGGCAAGTGGCCATGGCTGAGTCTGACCGCCCGAAAACTGGTTTCGTCACACCTGACGGCCTCTATGAGTTTACCGTCATACCATTAGGACTCTGCAACGCTCCCGCTACGTTTGAGAGAATGATGAACAACATATTGCGTGGACTCAAGTGGAATATTTGCCTATGCTACCTAGACGATGTTGTTTTTTCGCCTCATTTTCCGACTCATCTCACGCGCTTGCACAAGGTACTGACCTGTCTCACTGGCGCCGGTCTCCAACTGAACCTAAAGAAATGCCGATTTGGCGCCCGCCAGCTGACCATACTCGGCCACGTTGTCTCCAAGGATGGCGTCCTGCCCGATCCAGAGAAGCTCCGTGCTGTCACGCACTTTCCCAAGCCGACTTCTGTTAAGGAGCTGGGAAGCTTCGTGGGCCTGTGCTCGTATTTCCGCCGTTTCGTGCGCAACTTCGCCTCTATCATTGGGCCGCTTACAAAGCTTTTGAATGGACCCACCAAGCTAACTGCTTGGGACGCAACCTGCGACGATGCTTTCACTACGCTCCGTCGTCTCCTGACTTAACCACCGATCCTTCGCCATTACGACCCCAGCGACACCGACGCCAGCGGCATCGGCCTCGGGGCAGTCCTTGCGCAGCGTAAACCGGGCTTTTCCGAATACGTTGTTGCTTACGCCGGCCGTGCACTCACCAAAACGGAAACCAATTACACTGTTACATTAAAGGAGTACCTCGCCATAGTATGGGCGTTAACAAAATTTCGTCCCTACTTATACGGCCGCCCCCTGGACGTTGTTACTGATCACCATGCCCTCTGCTGGTTGGCTACCCTGAAAGACCCTTCTGGACGCCTCGGCCGCTGGGCCCTTCGTCTTCAGGAATATAACATTACCATCGTGTATCGGTCGGGCCGCAAACATTCCGACGCTGACGCCTTGTCGCGCTCACCTTTGCCATCTCCTGCGCCCGCTTCGTCCATCTCCGACTCGACGCTGGCCGCGCTCACCGCCACTGACCTTCCTTTCGAACAACGACGGGACCCATGGATTTCTTCGCTCCTCGACGACCTCAGCGCACCGTCTACGGCTTCGTTCCCTCGGTCCCTTCATCGTCAAGCTTGCCATTTCACGATTCGAGACTCTACTGTATCGCCGCAACTATCACCCGGATGGCCGCAAATGGCTCTTGGTCATCCCTCGCCACCTTCGCTCTGATGTTTGTATACACCATCATACCGACCCACAATGTGCACATGCTGGATTGCTGAAAACATACGAGCGTCTGCGCCAGCGATACTACTGGCGCGGAATGTACACTTTTGTCCGCCGTTATATACGCTCGTGCACTGCTTGTCAGCAGCGGAAGTCACCTCCTCGTCTTTCCGGCGGCCCGTTACAGCCATTGCCTTGCCCACCTCGTCCCTTCGATCGCTTGGGCATCGACCTGTATGGTCCGCTCCCGTGCACGCCTGCAGGGAATCGTTGGATTATAGTAGCCGTGGACCACCTCACAAGATACGCGGAGACGCTCGTCCGGCTGGTTGTGCCGGCTGCATCGAAGTTTCCGGCTAAGTACCTCGGTCCCTACCGTGTCGTGCAACGCACTTCACCAGTGAACTACACAGTCGAACCGGTCACGCCCTCCTCGGACCACCGCCGTCGTGGCCGCGAAATTGTTCTCGTGAGCCGGCTAAAAGCATACTACGACCCTATCGTCATCTGCTCGCCCTGAGTCGCCAGGATGGCTCCCTATTTTCGCCGGGGCAGTTGCAATGAAGAAGTCAGTGCGCCAGCACCAACGACGACGAAGCGATTTGTGCGTCCTCCGATACCGGCGGCCGCGCGCGTGGAGAGCTCGAGCTCGCTCTTGGTTCTGTTCTGGTGCCGCCGCTACTCGACCAGCCTGTGCCATCGTTTCGCTGCCAGCCCTTCGACCTTTCCAATAAACCCCTCTTCAGAGAGGTTAAAATACAAAACCGATGCTTTCGCATTCATAGCACAAAAGTAGGCTTAAGTGCGCTCGCAATTTTTGCGACATAAATCCGTCAGTATACAATCTTTGATTTTCAGACAAATATCGAAGCAGGTATGCTGTGTCCAGTTCTAAAATGTCACTGATCAGCAAGAAATGCAGCAGCGCGCAAAGCTGAACAAATAATAAAACCTGCGAAATCATGTGTTATGTCCCTGCGTTAATAACGCAGTGATTAATACTGGATGTCCATCAGATTTTGAAAAAATTTAGTCTCGCGTGACGTATAATTGTGGACGCTTATTATGTGGTAAGGCGCATGAAATTGCACACCAGTTGCATATTTATGATATCGGCACTTCAATCTGAAGATTTCACTGCCTGTGTCCGGACAGGTGCGCTGAGGCTCTCCTTATCTTAGCACGTGAATGAGCACCGGGTACAGCGATAGCCCTTTGCGATAATGTGCGTCAGCATATGACGCTTAAAACCCCTCGCACTGACGCTGCACAAGCGCACATATCACTCTAGAAGGGTCTTTTCCCACTGTGAATTTGCTTGGGCCGATTTAATTTTGAAGAGTCTACACATGTGAAAGGGCACAAATCACGCTTCTACGGTTTTTCGCCGGTGTGCGTACGCTTGTGTTTATTGAGGTGCCTGGAGCTTGCAGCTGTAAAGGAGCACATGTCGCAATTGAACGGTTTCTCGCCAGTATGCTTTCGCTTGTGAATAGCGAGAGTGAAAGAATGCGCAGTTTTAAATGTGCACAAGTCGCACTTGTACGGTTTTTCGCCGGTGTGCGTACGCTTATGTATTGTGAGGTTGCTGGAAGTTGCAGCTGCAAAAGAGCACATGTCGCATTTGAAGGGTTTGTCGCCAGTATGCTGTCGCTTGTGGATGGCGAGAGTGTAAGCGCGCGCAGCTGTAAAAGCGCACTGGTCGCACTTGTACGGTTTTTCACCGGTGTGTGTACGCTTATGTATAGTGAGGTTGCTGGAGCTTGCAGCTGCAAAAGCGCACATGTCGCAATTGAAGGGTCTCTCGCCAGTATGCTTCCGCTTGTGAATGGCTAGAGAGTAAGAGCGCGCAGCTGTAAAAGCGCACAGGTCGCACTTGTACGGTTTTTCGCCGGTGTGTGTACGCTTATGTGTAGTGAGGTTGCTGGAGCTTGCAGCTGCAAAAGAGCACATGTCGCAATTGAAGAGTTTCTCGCCAGTATGCTTCCGCTTGTGAATGGCTAGAGCGTTTGAGCGCGCAGCTGTAAAAGCGCACAAGTCGCACTTGAACGTTTTTTCGCCAGTGTGCGTACGCCTGTGACGAGTTAAGCTTGAAGAGTCTGCAGTTATAAAAGGGCACATGTCGCACTTTAACGGTTTCTCACCAGTGTGTATAGTATCCTGTGGAGTGACGCATCCAAACTCTCCAGCTGCAAAAGTACACGCGTTGCGATTGGACAGGCTTTCGCCAGAGTGCACAGTATCATGTGGAGTGGCATATCCAAACTCTGCAGCTGCAAAAGTACACGTGTTGCGATTGAACAGGCTTTCGGCAGTGTGTATAGTATCATGCGGAGTGACACGTCTAGACTCTGCAGGTGAAAAAGTACAAGTGTTGGCATTGAGCAGCCTTTCGCCAGTGCGCATGGTATTGTGTGGACTGACACATCCAGACTCTGCAGGTGTAAATGTACACGTGTCGCCATTGAACGCGTTTTCGCCAGTTTGCGTACTAAAATATGGAGTGACATTTCGCCAGTCTGCAGCTGTAGAAGGACACATTTCGCGATCGAACCTGCTCTCGCCACTGAGCGTACTGTGATGTGGAGTAACATTTCTCGGGTCTGCAGCTGTAGAAGGAAACGTGTCGCGGTTGAAGGGGGTTTCGCCACTGTGCGTAGGCTTGTGCCGTGTTAGTCTTGTAGAGTGTTCAGTTGCTAAAGGGCACATCGGAATCTGATGCGGTCGTTCTTCTGTGTGGCACCGCACGTCTCCCTTACCATCGCACTTCGCTAACTCCACTGTGCCGTCGGAGCTTTTAAACGGCTCTCCTCCTCTCTCAAGGTACATGTCTCTCGTAACATCGGCAAGGTTTGCTGAACGGTCGGTAAAGGAGGGGCAGCTGAAAACATCTCCTTTCAGTGCAGGTGTCTGCTGCCCGAACGAATTCGGTTCCATGACCGAATACGGCGCTAGGGGTCTGTTCGGGTAGTGTTCACCGCCCTCCTGGGATGGTCGTTGTCCTGCAATGAGCCCCGACCACAATCTCCGTCGTGGTAGTCAGGAAAGCACACCGCTTCTGCGAAAAAAGTTAATAGAATGTGTGCCGTTAGGAAAATTTAGTTGTTTTTTCGACTTACTCCGCAATATTTTATTTCATTGGTTCAAGCATGCCAATTTCTTATAGGAAAGAGGAATAATTCTCGATAATATTGATGTGAAAATAACACACAGGACGCGAACATTTTAAGGAAACACGCTACATAAAGGACATGTCAAGCAATAAACAGTGAATTCAAGGCAGCTTTCAGCATAGTGCCTGTAGTGTATGTACCGTCGTATGTGAATCTACGGGGTTTGTTGCAGCGTGTTAATCGGCTCAAGTATGCCAGATATTTGTTTGCGTCGAAGGATAATTTTCGCATAGATTGGAGCTCAGATAACACTGAGGAGGCGCAGATTTTCAGCAAACGCACCAAGTCAACATCTCAAGCAAGTGAATTGAACTGTTTTCCCCGTGTTGCTCTGGCATGGCCGAATATAAGGGCTGCAAGAGCAGCTGGTCGAGTGCATCGACCTCTGCAGTACGTGGCAGCAGACAGCAGTGCAGAAATAAAAGTACTCTGATAAAAAAAAAGAGATCAAAACAAGTCAGTCAGCCCTACAGTCTGGGGTAGCAAACAAAAATGCAGAAAAAAAGAGAACGTATTGTGCGCTAAAACAAAGGAAAGAAAAAAGCAGTTTCCATACATTTAGAGCAGTGCAATGGGTTTAAAATTCAGTAGCGCGAAATTTCAGCAATATTCACATCAACTGTTTATTAGGAACTGTATTCCTTGTTTTATATTTATTTTCCTTCTTATATTCCTCTGTATTTATTAACACCATTCCAGATCTCGAAATTTACTGTTTGCACCGTTGTTCTTTTTATTTTTTTTGAGTACTTAGTTTTGTTTTAGAACTGGTTTGAGAGATTTGTGTATATTTTTTACTAATAACATTTTTGTACAGTGTGTATGCCACGGCATCCGCCACTGGACTCTGTAATGTACGTTTGAACACTGATGGTACATAAAAAAATAAATAAATAAATAAATGTTCAGCGTTCAGTATGTTCAAAAATACGTGGCAATGTGTTTTAATATTTCTTTTTAATAGAAGGTCTAGTGAGCGCCGCAGGTGGTTAGTGTTAATGCGAAAACATTTTTTTGTGTTATGAGCGGTGTTTACAGCACCTCTCGGCAGAGCATGTCATCAGAGCGCGTCCGCGCGAACAGTCAGTAATGAGTTAAAGGGGTAATTAATAGAATGATTCAATTGAATAGTTTTGTGTATAGCAAGAATAATTAACTTACCAAGATGACTTATCAAATGGGTAACTAATTGATTAAAATCATTTACTAGTTCAATTATTCAATCACTACAAAAACTGTTCGGTGAAATAATTGAATCAACGTATTAATATTAATAGTATTAATAGTAAACATCGCTGTTTACAAGCGAAACGTCTGCATTCGTGCGCACGTGTAGTTGTGTACTTGTGGTCGTTCGCCGTTTTCGTAATGCTGCCCCCACGTGCGCGACATGACTGTGTGATGACGCAGCGTTTTTTTTTTAAACTAATCTTGCCGAGCAGTTCCCAACACTTTGGGACATTGCTTGCCTGACAACAGCTGCAAGAATTGCTCTTCATTTACGCGGAGCAGCCAGCGGTATTCGGCTGGATCTGCATCAAAAAGCTCCTCGTACAACTAGTTTTGTAATACAGGCTACTTTCTGACAATCCAGTCCCTTTGCCAGTGACTGTGTTTAGCGTAGTAATCTTTAAGTCTTCATGTAAGGGCGCGTTCACATTTGTCCATAAATCAGGCGAGTGTAGAGGTTTCGCTCGCCGCAAAAACTAGGACCTGTTCTCTATTGACGCCCGGGCGAGGCGGAACTGCTGCGCCACTGCTGTTTCTCGCTTTTGAACACCACATCGCAGCTCGCGGTGTGCACTGATACAGTGAGAACAGGGCATAAATATACGCTGTCTACGTACCATTGCCGTATTGAAAAAGGCGGCAAAAAACTAGAATTTAGTCTGAAGCGAGGGGTGCGGCTTCGAAGGGAGCAGCCGTATTTTTCGCCGCGCGGCGGAAATCGATCTGGACCGATCGGCCGTGCCGCGCCGCTTTCCGCCCCGGTCGGCGTCAAAAGCGGCCGAATTCGCTTCGCTCGCCGGATTTTCGGGAAAGTGTGAACGCACCGCAACTGATCTAATTCGACTGCCACTGCCACGATCCCTGCCAACCGACGCTTCCGCAGCACCTCAATTTTTGACGGTTACTCTCGAAACAAGTCTCGGCGGCCGTTCGCCGTCAACCTGGTGTCAAGAGCTTGGCTGCTCCTTCCGTTTCGGTTCACTCTGTCGTCTGCAATTCACCTCCCACGTGTGAATGCTTTTAGCCCGCGGATGACCATCCGACGTGACGTGACGTCACGGATTCGTTCCGCGATATCTGCGATTCGGTCCGTCGTGTGAATCCACCTTAAAGAACACCCGGTGGAGCAAATTTCCGGATCCCTTCACTGCGGTATCCCCATAGACTAAGATGCCGTGGCACGTCAGCCGCATAAACCAATTCGAGATAAATACCGTCGCGCTACCGTCACAGAGTAATAAAGCCACGTACCAAGGTTAAGAACCCACCAACGTTACAAAACTTTACGGTAATACAATCAACACACTAATAATGGCACAGGTTCTTTGTTCTATTTCAACGCTCTAGAATTCCGCCAGCTGCAGGTAAAAATGTGTGCCGTCTTTTCATCTCTCGAATCGGTTCGCTGAGTGACAACTAATGCACCAGTTCTTTAGGTGAGGGAATGCACATTTCAGGAACTTTCTACTTGTACTTCTGTTCCCGCTCTGGACTTCTCGGGTATATTTTGTGCAGAAAATGTGATATTTGATGAAGGCTGCCTGGGTGCACACAGAACGCGGGCTGCTAGTATGAGGCAGGCAGGAAAGCGTGCGGCTTTCCGTGACACCCTCACCAAAAAGACCAATCGAGAGATGTGCTGACAAAAAATGTACTCACGCACGGTCTCCCAGAGTTGCGTTGTCGGCGTCCCGGTCTTACTTGGTCGTTCAAGGTAAAGTGGGCGCTGCAGCTCGAGGTAGAAAAGCTTGAGTTGGTGGCTTGTGGAGCGTCTATACAAGTTGCGACAGAGCGAAAACGTTTGAGTGCTGCACCATACCAAGGGCAAGGAACAAGAAGCAACACTGCGGGGCACGTGTTAGGCCACACCATGGTTTCCAGACGTAAACTGGGCTGGAACAGCTGGTAATCTTTGATAAACCAGAGCGAAAACGACGGGCATATGAACAGATAGACGGAAGAAAGACTGTGTTCCACCAAATTATTTATTTCATATCGTCTGGAATAGATATTAGCGCTGGAAACATAGCTATAACGCAACCCGAGCACGAATGAAAGGAGGCACGCAGGGCGAAAAAGACTCACGCTGGGTCTGCCTAGATTTGGGTCTTCGGCGTACACGTCCTGCTTGGTCATTCCATGTAAAGTGGACGCTATATAGCGTGCTACAACTGCGTCACTAAGCAGCCAGTGTAGCCGCTCGACACCTTCGCAAGTCTTAAAAGTTCTCGGGATCTCTGTTGCACACCGTTCTGTTCAGCTGAAAACCACGCCCCCGCTCTCTCAAGTTTTTACCGTGGCGCCATCATGTGGCAGCCGCGAGGAACAAAGCTGCGCAGTGTTTAATTTTTTTTCTTCAATTCTGCCCACCGCTTTTTAGCAGCCAGGGCAGGACCTGGTATGCAACGTGTACGAATGAATCGTCTATGGCAGATAACAAACAAGAAAAGAAATAAAATGGGCGTGCAGTCAAATTTATGCGCAAGAAACCTGCCCACAAACAGAAACGAAAAACGCCGCTTTTACATTCAGGGCAAGAAGCATCAAAGACATCCTTTCCGAGAATGAAACTAAGTACATAAAACCGACTGGCCTGACCTGACTGCAGATAAAAATGCTTCGGGTGATGATAGGGTGGCTACATCGTGAGTGGCCAATTCGAGTACACTATCGTACTCGGAAAGAACGACATGTGGCATTGTTTCTGCACTGAGGGATTACAACTGCTTTGTCATGTTCGTACGCATGGTCTTTCGTTTTCTGTTATACTTCATATAAGCTTGAAATTCTTTTTTTTATGTGTGATAATTGATGACGGCGAAGAGTTAACAATGCCGCATTAATGTATTTAAGTATTCGTTTTTTTCCTAACACAATCCGGGACTGGAATAAGCTTCCGAATGATGCGGTCTGTGCACCTGATTTCGAAAGTGCTGTTGAAATAATAATGGGATGTATTTCTTCCAGGTCTCCTTCGTTTACAAGCGCGGTGCCGAGGTGTTATCACTCATACTACTTTTGAACTCATTTAGTCTTCTTTTAGTATGTTGTGTTCTCCTTGATGACCTGTTTGCCAATATCTGCTTTGCATGTGTTATTTTATGTAGTAATATCCCCTACAATATTGCCTCATGGGCGCTGTAGGTATTTTCAATAAATAAAAAAGTAAAAAGAACACTATAAAACGATGCTTTTTTAGACGACATTCCAAGTTGGGCAAACCGGAGCGGCTGGAAAGGTTAGATACCATTACCTGTCTTCAGCAGCCATGACATAAATCGCAGTACTTTATTTTAACTCCGCCCCCCTACCTAGACTTCTAACGTGAATTTTCGTATGCGGAAGCCATACCAAATCTACAGCGCATTGTGGACGTGTAAATATTCTCGAGATAGCTAATATAATCGCATTAAACACTGCTAAACGGAGAGTCAAGGCGATAAAAAAATTATGGGGCCGTTTAACGCAACCTAATGCGATAGCGGTGTGCTCTGGATCCACTGCGCGCGGATAGAAGTTGACGAAAACAGCGACATCGAAACCACATAGGCACGTGAGATTGGCAGTGAAACACGCGGGATGTGCAGCTGCGGCGATGGCGTAGTGGTCTAATGCAGGGGCCACTGCCTGCAGCTGTTCTCTAATTGCCACCGCATGTGTTGCGGCTGAACGGCCTTTCGCCAGTGTGCACAGTATCATGTGGAGTGACACATCTAGACTCTGCAGGTGTAAAATTGCCCGTGTCGCGATTGAAGGGGCTTCCGCCAGTGTGCGTACTGCACACCGCAGGAAAAAAAGATTTTTCTTTCGTAGCGCTTGCTCCATTCGCGTTATTTTCGTGCCATGGTGCAAGCATGCCAGGTTGTTCGTTGCATCGAAGAACAATTCATGCTAAAATAACACACCGTTCGCAGATATTTTTAGGAAACTGACCACGTCAACTGCAACTCTAGTATTAAGCAGAGGATTCATGCTGGCTTTCAAAATGTTACCCGTAGTGTATCGACCGTCGTATGCTGTTAAGGCAGCTCTGATATCACACCCAATGTAGGCAACGCTGTGCATGACATTGTGTTCGTATAAACCACTGTATGTGGTGGAGTTTGACGTTGACGTCATTTGTAAGGCTCTATCCCTTAAATATTTATGCGGTTTGCTGTCCAAGTTTTGTGCTGAACGTTGTTTGTGATACCGTATTCCTTGAGCATTGTTATAATCAACTTTAAGCTGTTTTCCTTCTCCACGTCACCCCTAACGAAAAAAAAAAAACACTTCACATTTAGGATGAGAAATTTTCTTTCCACTCAAGAATTCATATTGCAATAAGCAATTAGCGATACTTCTCTGCTCTCCACAAAGCTGAGATAATGCCTGCAAGTCTCATATACTGTGAAAGCGAATCACGAGTTCTCCAGTAAATATTTGGCAGTCATAACCCACACGTGCAACAAAGTACAACTTGTCAGCATTAGTATCAGGCAAGAAATACTTGAGCAGATTAAGTAAGCAGCAGATCTAAAAGTGGCTATAAATCATCAAGAAGAATCAAAAGATTAAGAAAGAAAGAACTGTACACAAAACCACAGATTATTGCTCTAGCACTTCAGCGAATGCATGCGAGGTATCCGTATATCGATACTGACTGGCAAAGAACGTCAGAATTAAAACTTAGGCTCTCGGTAAATGTGCTTGCGTTGCTTGCGAAGGTAAGTACCTGAAAAAAACTGCTTCAATACTAAAACAATCGCGGTGGCTCAGTGCTTATGGTGCTCGGCTGCTGACCCGAAAGACGCGGGTTCGATCCCGGCCGCGGTGATTGAATTTCATTGGAGGAGCAATTCTAGAGGCCCATGTACTGTGCGATGTCAGCGCACGTTAAAGAATCCCAGGTGGTCGAAATTTCCGGAGCCCTCCACTACGGCGTCCCTCATAGCCTTAGTCGCTTTGGGACGTTAAACCCCATAAAATCAAACCAACTAAAAGAATCGTTGTGTTTGGTGAGAAGGGAGGGCATTCGTTTTTTGAATAATATACAAAAGCTGTGGTAGGTTCTACTAAAGTGGAAGACCTGGTATATCTGCGGGAAAGTCATGGTTCACTTCAGAAAAAGGCTCACACACAGGAGAAAAAGAGTGGTTAACAAGCAAATTACCTCCTGAATGCTGTAGACTCGGAGATGGTGATATAGGAATTGAAAGAGGAGACAAAAATAGTTAAATTCACTGCATTTTGATAAACATGATGCTGTATATTCAATGAACATCATTATGCAGCTTGGCGCGGCATAGCCCAACGTTACTAGACTGCATAGCCTGCATAATTAAACGCCAAGAAGATTTTTCCAAGTTTACACATTTTTTTTTTAAATGCGAGAAGAACATCGGTGTGGTATGTGCAGGCAGATTGTATAGCAAAACGGAGATTACGAACTCATTTTGTATGAACAAGTACACAACTAGCTAAATTTAACCAGTCATCTTTTTTTTTTACATTTGAGGGGCAAAGCTGATAATACTAAATTCATTAGTTTGGTTTGGTTTTGGAGGGTCTAATGTCCCAAAGCGGCTCAGGCTATGTAGGACGCCGCAGTGCGCTGCTCCGGATAATTTCGACCGTCTGGGATTTTTTAACGTCCATTGAGTGTCTTTGGCCTCCATTTAAATCGATCGTCTTTGCCGGCATCAAACTCGCGTATTTTGGGTCAGGAGCCGAACGCCATTACCACTGAGCCACCGCGACGGACCGTAGAGAATCATACAGTCGATCCCACTTTTAACGAACCTCAGGGTAGGGCGGATTGCGTTTGTTGCATCCGAGGTTCCTAGTAAGCGGACTTTTCATTTTCAACCAGAAATGCTATGTCCGACAAAACAAGAATTTGTTCCTCAGAAACGTTCATTATCCGCGTCGGCTTCTTGAAAGTAAACCATACAACGACGCTTTTTAAGCTCCGCGTAGCGGGTATACGTATGCTTCTGTCCAAGGCCAAGCAATAAGATGCTTTAAGAACACGATTTAACTAACCTCGGTGAAAGCGTTCATGGCAACCGGTGGCAGCTCGGCATTCCAGTCAGCAGATTCTTGGCAGTCGGGGACAGCTCGCACTTCGCGTACAATGGCTTCGTCGGTGTATCGCTTTGCGATGTCGCTTTGATGATCCCCAGCTCTCAAAGTCATCCCAGGCGAAATCATATCCCACCATCCGTGGATCAACATGTGTCTAATCACGTGCATGTTCAACAGCATCTTCTGCCTTTTCTTCCTTCAAATACCCCTTCAGGGCAGCAATTTCCCAAGCACTCCGCCGTAAGCCGCATTCACGTAAGCCCCATTCACAGCGGCTAACAAAGATAGCTAAAACTGTACGACGCCACCTTCAGCATCTTTTGGTATGGCCATGCGCTGTATATAGCGCCGATGCTGGGAAGCACTGAGCGTATGAATTAATTCCATTTCCGGTGGCTGAATCTTGCACTTTTTATTCGGGGGCGAGAAAAGCATTGGCACCACATTCAGAGAAAGGAACACGTGGTGCGTAGCAAATTTGTCAAGAACGAACAGGAGCTCCCATATTTTTTGCCATGTCATGAATGAGTTCACAAGCCACTCGACAAGATAGTCGTGCATCGCCCTTGTGAAACTCGTGTCTGGTTGTACGCTCCATGAATTAGAACAAAAAGTGAGGTATTACGCAGCTTTCAATTCCGCTCGAAGCGCACGAAAGCGCGCGCCCCAAAGTCTCAGTTGGCTGGACTTGCGCATGACGATGGACAGCCGTCCGTCCGTCGGAGGCGTACCTCCTCGTAAACACTTTTGCGCTGGCTTCGACCAGCGCAGGTGTCGCCTTTCAAGGCATTTGCTTTTGACGGCTCGATTCGGTAAAACTCTCTCTTCCTCGTCCATGTGTCGCTTTTCCTACTGAAATTTTTTGTTCCCGCATTCGATCAGAGGGCGGGTGTCACGAGGGGTCCGAGGCGCTCTTCAAACTCAGCGCTTACCAGATAAGCGAGTTTCTGGACAGCGCAGCCGAATATACTGCGCCTCTCCGTTCGTTCTGACCTCGTTACGCTGCCGCGGTAGTTCGTAGTATCTGAAGTGCAGTCCCCATTGCCCTATGTATATTATGACCGTAGCACTACCCTAGTTCTTAATGAGCGAGAGTTCGTTATAACTGGCTGTCGTTATAAATGGGCTCTACTGTATATCTACGGGCATAAAGTTTTCTCAGTTGCGTAAGGTAATTGTGACGGTACAGAGGTGCCTGCAAAGGGCGAAAGTGTAGGCGTGCGCCGTAAGGAGCCGCAGAACATAGTTTTGCCACACCTTCCCAAGTACCGCAATTTTGTGATCGCGACTATTCTTAACAGCTTGCCGGCGGCAATAGCAACAAGCTCACTTTGCTGCCGTCGAAGAACACAATGACCTGAGCTGTCAGCCGCACTAAATTTATAGCTTGGAGTAACCTAGCATGACGTAGAATCAGCAGCACATAACTATTACAAAAGTTCACGGTATTGGGATCAATGCACAAATAATGGCGCATCTTCTGTCTTCTCTTCGTTTCGCGCTCCAGAATTCGACCAGCCGTAGATAAACATATACGCCCACTTCGCTGAGGGAAGGCTGAGGCACCAGTTCGTTAGGTGAAAGAGTGCATATTTGAAGAACTTTCCACTTCTATTCCCGCACCGGACTCCCGAGAATATTCGTTGTAGCAAGTGTGATACTTCACGAGACTAGCTGGATGCAGACAGAACGCGGGATGCTAGTATGGGGCAGGTGGGTAGGCGCGCGGCTTTCCCCGACGCCCGCATAAAAAAAAAAAAACACCAATCGAGGGATGTGCAAGACAACAAATGCACTCACGTACGGTCTCCCAGAATTACGTTGTCGGCGTCCCAGTCCTAATCGGTCGTGCAAGGTAAAGCGGGCGCTTTACTACGAAGCAGAACAGCTTGAGTTGGCAGCCTGTGAATTGTCTAGACAAGTTGCTAAGGGGAAAAAGTTCACCATTTGACTGCTGCATCCAGTACATTGTCTTATGAGCATGCTCAAGCTCTCGTGATTATTTGAGCGGCGCAAACCAAGGCCAAGCAAAAAGAGAAAACACTCCGGGATGTGTGTTAGGCCATATCTAGTTTTGCAGATGTAAATTGTGTAGGAAAGCTCGTATTCCGCTTTCAAACAGAGTGACGTACACCCGGCATACAAACAAATCGACACAAGCCACAGTAAGCTCCACCAAACCATTCATTTCATGCGGGCGGAAATACATATTTCAGCTGAAAAAACCGCTATAACGTGACTCGTTCACAAAAAAAAAACCGGGAGGCGTTAAATGGGTAAAAGAACAGTTTTACTCACACATGGGTATCCCTAAAGGTAGGTCATCTGCGTTCTTATCCTGCTTGAAGATCCAGTGGAATAAGGACACCATACAGCGGGCTAAAACTGCTCGACTAAGCAGCTAATGTAGCAGCTAGACACCGCCAGAAGTGTTCAAAAGTTCACTGGTCCTAAGTTCTCCCGTACTGCTTGTCTTAACACCACGCCCTCGGTCCCACATGTTTTCATGTGGCGGCACCACGTGCCAACCACGAGAAACACGATTGCGTAGTGCGTTTTTTGTTCTTCTTTTTTTGCATTCAATACTGCTGGTTGCCTTTTGGTGGCCAAGGCAGGAGTGGGTGTGCTACGTGTAAGAATGCTTTGTGTATCACAGACAACAACAAGAAACTGGAGAATATGAGCATACTGCCAAGTTTCTGCGCAAAAACGAGCTCGTAAATAAAATAAAAAGGCATAATATTTTGATTTCCGCGTCGAAAGCATATAAAACCTACATTATAAGAATCAAACGAAGTACATAAAACTACTGGTTTGATCTGACTGCAGATAAAAAATTCCGGGGGCACTTTGACTGCCTAAAGTTCATAGAGGCGAAAGCCTTTTCCGCACCTCCTTGACTGCCTCTGTGTCGCTGGTGACGTCACCACGAGATGGCGTCACACATAATGACAAATTACTAAGCAATGACAAATTACTATTTAAAGGCTCTTACAGATGTTGACTAATTAGTAATTAACTGCGAATTGATGACGCTTAAGCTTCGCCTTTAGGAGTGGAACGCGATAGCGTGTTGTAGCGCTACCAGGGAGTCCACGGAACGAAGCCACCCATTCGGCGCGATGCCTTGCCCTTTGAACGCAACGCTTTTGACGAAAGGAGATAAAAGATGGCTGAGGCTTAGCTAAGGTTAAGCCTACTCAGATGCGAAGCATATTGATGGCTAGGCTTGGTAATACATGGCTTTCCTTGGTTGAATACTTGGTCATTTTAATACAACCACTAGAAGTGTAGCAAGGATTGCCGTGGCAGCTATATACGGGATCATCGGTGAATTCAATGCAGAGTGTACAACCGCTGCCCCAGCACCGGCTACAGCAGCTTTCGCTTCTCGTTCAAATCAGCCCTGCTTCTAGGCGGCATCCCAACACCTGGCCGCCTCGTAAGAGCCCGGAGAGTTGTTGTGACTGAGAGAAGGATGAAAAGGAAATTGCACGGGCCTGCTACTGGCTCGACCCAAGCCACCACCGCTGCCAAGTGCAGATAGAGGAGAGTTAAAAGATCAGAGGAAGGAGAGAGAGGAAAGGAAAGACGCGCGTCGCAGCAACAACTGCGTCCGCCGGAGCGGACGCTTCTCAAAAAACAGATAAGCGGCCGAAGCCGCGCTCGCCTGCCCGGAGACAAGAATTTTGAGCCGCTCCTGGGCGCGGCCATTTTCGGCCGACTGTGGCGCCGCGGTGCGGGAGTTTCTTTGGGGACTGCGGGGCTGCGGCAGTTCCGCGGCCGCTCCTGCATATAGCCGCGCTTCGGGCGCTAAAAAACATTCTCGAGCATGCTTCCGCTGCGTGGCTGTGTTGCAGGAAGTATTTACGTTATCAAAGCGATAACATTGACGCGTTTTAATGGCATTTAGTTTGACATTCAGGTTAATTGTGCCGGCGCTTAGAACGCGCTCGTGCTTATATCGAATTCCGCCTTGGTGCTCCACCGCAAAGAAACTTTTTGTTCAATATCAAGCATTAGGTGTGCGGCTAGCATGCAGTTCCAATTCCCATACACTCTTATTCCTTCCTGCCGGCCATAAAGCACCCCCTTCCACAAACAGGGCTTTCTTGTCGCCGCGCCAGTTTATCAACAAATTACCGCTGTGAGCTCAACTTAGTCGCAGCGCCAACAGAAAACAAATTTTGTCATGGTTTATGCAACCTGTTGCACAAAAACGTACTTTCGCTTAATTTATCAAAGCTTGAATAGATATGAGCAGTTAATCCAGCTTTCACTAATTCTGAGGTCCGAAGTCGCGTTATTTTATTCAGGAGCTCTCGCCGCGTGTGAGAGCGTTGCGTTGCCGTTTGGCTAAGTGTGGAAAATGTAATGAAATCGCGCATAGTATTTTCCTATGAATAAGGTAGATACCGCACCGCTGCGGTGGCTCAGTGGTTACGGCTGTCGGCTCTGGCCCAAAAGACGCGGGTTCGATCCCGGCCGCAGCGGCCGAATTTCGATGGAGGCGAAATTCTAGAGGCCCGTGTACTGTGCGATGTCAGTGCACGTTAAGGAACCCCAGGCGGTCGAAATTTCCGGAGCCCTTCACTACGGTGTCCCTCATAGCCTGAGTCGCTTTGGGACGTAAAACCATATTAAACCAAACCAAACTAGTGTAGATGCCAACAGCAGAAAGATACGAGATAAACCTTTACCCCCCCGATCCCTTTGACATGCGTGCGGAAAAAGCAGCTGAAATCGATAGCGGTCGTGCTTACAATCCTGTGCATGAAATGTTTTTAATATTAACAAGAGCAAGCTCAGCGCAAGGATGCCGAACACGTACTGGTGATCGAAAACACGCGCTCCGTCGGGACAACCTTCAGTCTGCAGCTCGCCTATCCAGTTATTACTCCACTGAGTCAAATCATTAGATCTACATTCTGATGCATAAAATTATCATAGATGATATCGCACGTAAAAGGCGACAACAAACGACACGACAGCGCAGAAATCTGCTTAGAAGTGCCGGTTTCCAGTCCGTACACTACCTGGTCGACTACATTCGGATATCACGTTAACGAGTAACTGCGCACAAGATAACCGCAGTACTGTCTGGAAGAGGGAAAATGCGAGTACTGACGCACAGTACACACCTTCATACGTTAGCTGATGGAGCACAACAACGGCAGAAGCGAACACGTAAACATGCGTTCTACGCGCGGCGCCGGCGCGACCCCGCAGTCCCTCGGGCCGCGCGCGCCGACAGATGGCGACTGGTGTCGAGAGTATGAGCGCGCCCGAAGCCTGCGTGCGAGGGTAAAAAAGTCTGGTCTATACCGCTGCTGTAGCGTCACGTGGTCAGCTGCAGCGCCTCTGATGTGGAGCCTACACCGCCGCGGCCGGCCGCGCGAGCCGGCAGCCCATCTCTCCTCTGCTGTGACGTCATGTTGTCACGTGGTGTCACGTGGTCACGCTAAAGGTCAATGGTAGCTGCACCGCCGCGCTCGACGGGCTGTAGTGTTGCTCTATACTCCGTTTCATACATAGCTGTCAACGCAGCCAAGGCTACGGCGCCTGTTCGCGCTCCTCGTCCGCATCGTAATGTAGTGCGTCGAAAGTGAAAAGAGTAATGAACTCAATATTAAAGTTATTGTTGGTTAATATTGCAGTATAATGATAATGGTGTTTTATTTTGCAAAAAGATTGCTTTTTCTTTAATGTTCTTCAAAACAGAGTGCCTTAGTTTTCTGGGTTTTTTTTCGGCTCCTCCTGTTTCAGGTTTTCGCAGCTAGGCCGGCCGGCGATGTCATAGAGTTTCTTACTATTACCTAGAGGGAAAGCTGGCGGCGCTGCACTTCAGCCACCATGGACGCTCAAAGCATCATGGGGCGGTGAGCTACTTGTTGCGGCACAGTCGTAATTTTTCGGGAACACGGAGTGGCACTACTAAGATGTTTCATTCCGAAAACGCTGTTCGTGTGTGCGCAGACGACTTTCGCGCGAACGCAGTGTGCAAAAATTATAGTAGGAAAAACGCGACGACACACGACGCCAATAAAAGGTTTCACTTTTCTGAAATGCCATTAAAAACCTCTTATAGTGTTTAAGCAACATTTTTTTTTGAAAACATATTTACTTTTAAAAGTCCGCCTGTTAATTACGAAATATTAGTTTTTATAGTGTTCTTTACTTGACCAATGGGAGAGCGAGTCGTCTCTTATTTTGGGCAAAGTTTGCACTTATATGCTTTTCTGCTCGTTTGTTGCATTCATTAGACCATATATTGAATGTTAGGACGTTTGTAGTTATCAAACAGCTTTATTTTTCTATTATTTTTTGGCCAAAAGTTGCAGTTCCGCAACAAGTAGCTCACCGCCCCATGATGCTTTGAGCGCCCATGATGGCTGAAGTGGTCTCGAGGGGTCGCCATGCAAACTCCCATACACGGGCTGCCTGCTTTCCCTCTAGGTAATAGTAAGAAACTCTATGGGCGATGTCGTCTGCTTTCGTCTTTCGGTTTCCGAGTATGCGAAAATGGCACCGCTCTCTCCTACTCGCTTGTTTTCGTCGCCCACTGCGGCTTTAAAAACATCTCCTGCTCGCATATTCTCCGAGCTGAAGCCTCCGAAAATTTCGAGAGACTGCAAGCAGGTGATTGTCAACGTTTACTGTAGCGTAAGGAAGCGGTTCCCGGAGAAGACTGCGCGTGAAGTTCTCGAAACTGTGGGCGAGGTGACCGGGGTGAGCCCTCGGACAGTTGCGAGGTTCAAGAAAGAAGGTATCTCTACTGGAATAAGATCACCTTGTGTGCCGCATGCTAAAAAGTCGCTCATTGCCCGAGAAAAGCACTTCGCAATCACGTCCGTCGCCAATAGACTACACTGCCTTTTGCCTTCGAAGCAAGTAAAGAGCGCTGTGTTTTTCAAGGTAGACATTAGAGTTTGACAGTTTCGACTTTCTACCTAATGATGATTTTAATAAAAATAAAAAAAGAAATGAAAAAAAAACAGCCAAGCCGGGAGTCGAACCTTGGCATCTTGTAAAATGAACTCATAGGCGCGCGCTTCGTACCACTCAGCCACTTTTTTTTATTTATTTATTGCCTGACTTCGGCAAGAACCACAGTACACAAATACACTTACAGAGCGCAATGAGCAATAATTAACAACACTATCCGCCCGGGGGTGCGTGGCTTCATCATATTAAAACTCCTTAAGCGTCACCAAAGGCTCGACTCTTTCGAGCCACTCGGGAGCTTCAGGAGCAAGTTTCTGAACTTAAATATACTTATGCATGCACTCCCGAAAATAGATCCGTGCTGGCCGTGCATCAGGATCGCAATGATATCCTGCCATTCTGGAGCGCCAAATACAATGGAGGCCCATTAGCATAATGAGGTCGAATGGTGTCCCATCCTCACTCTCTACAGGCAAGTACCGAATACCATGAGCGTCGAGCGGAAATTCCTTTTTTAAAGTCCGTTGCAAGATGTCCCAAAAGTATACCCCCTCCCAACAGTGCAAAAAAACGTGGTCTATTGTTTCTGGTTGTTTACAAATTAAACAATGTGATCCCCAAGGTAGAAATAACTGCTTCCTTTCCAAGAATTCCTTTACTGGTAGTGTTCCGGTATGTAATTTAAAGAAAAAAGTTTTTGCACTTGGCGGCACCTGCATCGCCTTCACACGCTTAAGTACGTCGCGTCCCGGGCCTCCATTGTATAAGGCCCTGTACATAGGTTGTGGAAGAACTACATCGCACAAATCTTTATACAACTTCTTCCTGCTAACAGAAGATAAATATTCATACGAAAATCGAACAGACAGGAATCGAACACTCGCGACAACCTCTCTAAAGTAACCAAAAATACGTCCCGAGAAACTTTCGGTTGTGACAACAAAGTCCGGCAGTTAAGGCTCGGAAATACCACTCAGCCACGACGCGAGGCGGACGGATACATTTTGCTTGTTTTTTGCAGCGGACTACTTTCGTACCTTTGGCAGCGTTGACAGCTATGTATGAAACGGAGTATAGTAATATGCTTCGCATAAAAAAAATTGTTCATTGAGGAAAGGAAATGGCTCCGTATCTGTCTCACATATAACGGCGAACACCTGAACCGCGCTGTAAGGAAAGTGAGGAAGGTAGGAGTGAAAGAAGAAAGAGAGAAAAAGGTGCCGTAGTGGGAGTCTCCGCAATAATTTCGACCAACTGGGGATCTTTAACGTGCACTGACATCGCACAGCACACGGGCGCCTCTTGCGTTTTGCCTCAATCGAAACGCGGCCGCCGCGGTCGGGTTCGAAACCGGGTACTCCGGCTCGGTAAAAAAAATGCCACAGTAATTCTCTGTCATCCGGTGGACACCCGAACTGCACCGTACAGGAAGGGAGGAAGTGGGAGTGAAAGAAGTAAGAGAAAGAAGCACCACAATGAAGAAAATCAAAATTGTATTTGAGGAAAGAAAACTACGTAGTAACTGCCTCACATATCTTGGTGGACACCCGTCAAATGCGTACACCTCTGCCACCAAGGTTCTGCTGACAGCCTTCTGTCTACAACAACCCGATCCTAATCCGATCTATACCTTCAAAGATATTACAACCTGTTATCAAGAGAGTCATCGCCTTTACCCGGGCCCATGTAAATGCCTGAAGAAGGCGGATGAGCGGCTCCTTCTCCGCCTTCTCACCAATACATTGCTGTGCCCGGCAGCGCTAAAACATTTTGACCCCTCCTTTAGCGGCAGCTGCCCACACTGTAGTGCGGTGTCTTCTGACACCTATCACATGGTGTGGGCCTGCCCTTCCAACCCCGCTATTCCCCCCATCCCCAACCCAACCCGGGAGGACTGGGAGGCGACCCTGCTCGGCTGCCACGACTTACAAGCCCAACAAGCCTTAGTCGGGCGCGCCCGGGCGGCGGCAACCGCCACTGGGGTCCCATACTAGGGACCTCCACCTAGTGTTTGTAAGGATCGGTCCCTTACGGGCTGATCCAAACATACCTCCTGTTCATTCGTAATAAATGTTTTCACCACCACCACCTCGTAGCAATTAGGTCGGAGTGTTCGTCTTCTCTTTAGAGCCCAGATCTCGACCAGGTAGGTCTCTGCCGAAATGCTCTCGTTCCAGTGCTTATAAAGTGCCGTAACATGCGTAATATGAATGAGGTAAAAACAATTTTTCTTTACTTGAATTGCACAGACAATGCAGTCAGTAGAAAACAAAGAAACAAACAGTTTCCGTAGTGACGGGCTATTTTGTGTCACGTGGGTATTTTTAAACTTATGAAATCCGCATTTATTCACTGATCCATTCCGGAGGGCCGAACGGATTCTAGTACCACCGCAGGTTCGGCAAGAAAAGTATTTTGCCGCTGTGAGAAACCCGGCAACGCAATGACCAAACGGCTGTCACAAATTATTCTTCACAAAAATGCTGCGCAAATCGGGCCCATCTTGGTGCTGGCGATTGCTTCATAGCGCTGTACCAAGCGTATGGCACCAAGCAATGTTAGGCACGAATAACTAATTATGCTGAACTTGCTTTCCTTCAGCCGCAACTCTTCACCCTACCCCCCCCCCCCCCCCCCTCCTAAGCTGCTCGTCTACAGAGACTGCCCAACTGCAGCAGCCGCATTTCGATTGAGGCGATGCCCGCGTGCTCAGTGATGTGAGTGCGCGTGGTGGCAGGTAAAACGCTACCTGCCAAAGGGACAGCTGAGAAACGGACAACCGGAAGGTGGCTGCCACGGTAAGATCCCGGAGGGTGGCTAGCAGCGTAACGCGCCACCTTCCAAGGGTGGCATGTGGCGTGTGAAGTGCTGCGCTGAAATTTCTCATTACCGACTAACACAGTCGTCTGTTAATTTCTGTGGTTTTATTCGTTTAGCTTTAACGGGTAATCCCTTCCACGCTTTCAAATAGCTCCCCGCATAAGCTTGAAGATCGATGTGCTGAATATGCATAGTGTACTGAAGCTAGTTCGAAAAATGTTCTGCATATCCAACCAATGTCGAGTGGGCAGACGATTTTCTCGTAATACATTCTTGCGACGAGAACTGAAAAATCTGTTTTTTATTTGAATGTCTAAGTACAAATGAGCAGCGAAGATACAACGGCAGACACTACTGGCCGAATTAAACGCACGAGCCGGCTGTGGTAATTTTATTGCAACATGTAGAATGTCCGCAGCATTCTCACTGTAAACACGAATTCGGAAACGAGCTCTGCGTAGCGACACTCATGTTAGATGCAATTGTCATGGATGTTTTACACCAAGTGACGCTCTATTAGAAAAACGGCGAGCACTGAGCGGCCAAGGTCGCTGTAGTCTGCAGTTTATCAATGAGAAAGCACTGTGTGGCTGATGAGGACCGAAACGCGGCATCACCCTTTGACGAGCAGCAGTGGTCAGAAATGTGCCAGATGACGTCACCGTGGTGTACAGAGGAAAACATTTCTTCCCAAGATTTCAGACTTTCAGATTGCGAGGTGATCATTCAACCCATTGGCCCAAAAACACGTTGCTTCTTGGTGAAAAGAGGCGCACCTAAAATATGCGTTGCCTGAAAACTGTATGCTAACGAATAGGTGCCTAATTACAAGGGAAGCAAAAATAATGAAAATGTACATAAAAATAGAAAATTAAAAATACGAAAAACGATGCTCTCAAATTCTAAGCACGTAAGTAGTCTTAAGTGCCATCCCTAATTTTTCCTCATATCTCCTCCAGTATTCAAACTTCTTCACTTCAGTTAAAAATCGAAGCACTCATGCTGTGTCCAGTTCTAAAATATCACTTATCAGCATGGCAATGCACGCATAGAGAAATAAAAAATAAAAGATGAGAAATGTGCATTTATCTCCCTGCATTACGAACCAAGACGAAGAGTATGGATGTCCGTCGGATTGTAAGAACAATGCGTCTCAAGTGACTACTCATCGAGCACGCTTATTAAACTGTAAAGCACATAGGACTGGACTCAAGCAGCAAGCGTATTCTTTGACATTGGCGCGGCCATCTGAAGATTTCAATGCCAGTGACCGGATACATGCTCTCTGAGGTCCTCTTTATTTGAACTCGTGAATGAGCACAGGGTACAGCGATATACCTCTGCGCTAGCGTGCGTCAGCATATGGCGGCTTAAATTCCCCTTCTGAGACGATGCATAAGGGCATATGTCACACTTGAAGGGCCTTTCCCTAGTGTGAATTCGCTTGTGCTGAATTAAGTTTGAAGACTGTGCACTTCGGAATGGGCACATATCGCACTTGTACGGCTTTTCTCCTGTGTGCGTACGCTTATGTGTTGTGAGGTCGCTAGCCTTTTTAGCTCTAAAAGGACACATGTCGCAAATGTAGGGTTTCTCGCCAGTATGAGTTCGCTTGTGCACAGCTAGATAGTCAGAGTGAGCAGTTTTAAATTTACACATGTCGCACGTGAACGGTTTTTCCCCAGTGTGCATACGCTTGTGTCGAGTTAAGGCTCGAGAGTGTTCAGTTGTGAAAGGGCACATGTCGCACTTTAAGGGTTTCTCACCAGAGTGGGTACTCTCGGGTGGAGTGACATTTGTACAGTCTGCAGCTGTAGAAGGACACGTGTCGGGATTGAAGGGATTTCCGCCAGTGACCATACTATCTTGTGGAGTAACATTTCTCGAGTCTGCATATGTAGACGGACGCGTGTCGGAATTTAAGGGGCTTTCGCCTGTGTCGATGCTATCTTATGGAGTGACACATCTAAACTCTGCAGGTGCAAAAGGAGCCGTGTCGCGATTAAAGGGGCTTGCATCGGTGTGCGTACTCTCTTGTGAAGTGACATTTCCCGAGTCTGCGTCTGTAGATGTACGCGTGTCGGGAGTGAAGGGGCTTTCGCCAGTGTGCGTACGTTTGTGCCAAGTTAGCTTTGCAGAGCTTTCAGCTGTAAATGGGCACATAGCACTCTGATATGGTTGCCCTCCTCTTCGGCACCGCACACCACTCTTACAGTCACATTTAGCAAGCACCGCTGGGTCCTCGGAGCATTGAAATGGCTCTCCTCCTGCCTCAAGGTGCATGTGTCTCGTAACATCGGCAAAGTTCGCTGAAGCGTAGCCGCAGGAGGGGCAGCTGAACACGTCTCCTTTCAATGCAGGTGTCTGCCGCCCTAACGAATTCTGTTCCATGAGTGAATACGGCGCTAGGGGTTCACCACCCTTCGACGATCGTCGCTGTCAGAACACAACTTTTGTCGTGGTAGTCTGGAAAGCACTCCGCTTCTGGAAATAAAGTTAACAGAATTTGTGGCATTAGGGACGTTCTTTTTTCTGTCCACTAACTCCGCAATATTTTCATGCCAGATTGTAGGAATTCTTGGCAAAAACTTAAAAAAAATGACGCCAAAATAACACACAGGAGCCGAAGATTCTCAGCAAACGCACCAAGTGAACATCTCAAGCAAATTAATTGAATTATTTCCCCAGTGTCACCTGGGCATGGCCGAGTATAAAACTTGCAAGAGCAGCTAGTCGAGTGTTTCAACCTCTACATAGTGTGGCAGCAGACAGTACTGCTGAAAAATAAGCACTCTGTTTCAAAACATACAGAGCTCAATACAAGTCAGTCATCCCTGCATTTGGAGGCAGCAAACAAAAACGCAGAAAAAAAATGAAGACACAAGTACGCCAAAACAAAGGGAAGAAGAAAAAAATCAGTTTCAATGTAGTTACAGGAGTGCAATCAATTTCAGACTGATTTGCCCGAAATTTCAGCAATGCTCATATCAACAGCGTTTAGTGTGTTCGAAGTACGTGGCAATGTGTTTTTATACTTTATGTCCGTATGTAGTAGATGTTATAACATATCAGTGTTCACGGTGCCTGCTGTGGGATTGACGACTGTTAGTACGAAGGTCTTCTAAGTGGCGGAGGTGGTCGGTACTATTCCGAAAGGATTTTTTGCGTCAAGAGTGATTAATCAAATGGTAATAATTGAAAGAAGTAATTAAATGGTTGAATCAGTAAACTACTGATAAAAATTGAATTATCTTAATAAATCGACGAATCACTTGTTGCAGATATATATAAACAATTAATTCAATTACATTCGAATCACTCAAATAAACGAATTGAATGAATTATTGGGGGAATAAATAATCAACCTAAGTAGTGACTTACATCACACGCGGATGACTTAATTACTGAATAATGAATTAGTACTTCGGTGTGCTTACTACACGCTCTAGCAACAAGACATGTGAACATGTGGTAGAACGGAATGAGCTGCATTGAGAGAAATGCTTTCCCATTACTGCACCTAAGAAAAATAAAGTGCACCTCAGGTATTTTTTCTAACTAGGTCCGTTCTATAAGTGTCGAGTGGTCTTAAGTGTTAAGGCCATATATTTAGCCTATACTGATCAAAAAGCTCGGCTGTGTGGGCGAATAAACTCTGGATACATATTGCACGTAAAACTTTCTTCGCAAGCACATAAATTTTGTTCTTATAATCTAGTGGTTGTTGCCCACCCAAGCTAGCAGTAAGTTAGGTGGGATAAAATTACAGATTGATACAACAGATGTTGCACATTAGATATATATATATATATATAGACACCTGTGCCGATTTGTAATGCGTGTGATACGAGAAACCTCTGTTATTACTGCGGTTACATAATCATCCCAGCTCAAATGACTCGAAAAGTGGACACCTAACACACGAATGCTTCCCACAGCATCAATTAGTTCTCAATATAAGGGCAGAACAGGTACAAGGGTAAGAACTAGACTCTGCAGGCGTCTAGTTCAGGAATGTACTCATGAAAACTTAAAAGGAGTGCCCGTTGTGCATCATCCGCAGTATGTTGATATATGCTGTTTTGCACAGCGTGTTAAGGCAGCTCTGATATTACACCCAATGTAGGCAGCGTCTTCCATGGCACTGTGCTGGGAGAATCCACGGGGTATGGCGGAGTTTGACGTGCACATCTTTTGAAGCGGTAGCTTTACTACTAGACGTCCCGGGCTGAGATCGCCATGCGTTGCCGATGACCTTCAATGCTCAGCTAAGGTCAAACCTTCCTTTTAAATTTGGAGAACCGGTGAATGGTCAGTGGCCAGACCGATGGTCAAGCAATTGGACATGTCAGGAGTGAAGGTCAAGAGCCCAGATCAATGTGATTTCATGGTAAATCCAAGTCAAGGTCACCAAGTAAACAAGAAAGTTGGGCTAGTTGGTACTGGGACACTGTCCCGTCTGCTTCTCGGTATCTGGTCGAGCTCAAGCTGGGGACGCCAAGGTCAGCCAAAGTTTGGTCAGGCGATCGACTTTCGGTTGGCCGAAGAGCCTAAACGCGGCGTTTACCTGATAGGGCTTGACGTCACGAAAACTTTAACCTAGTACATGAAGACAGGAGTGCCGGCGCGCCTAGGAAAAAATTAACGGTGCCTTAGGTTTGGTTGAACCTACTGAGAAGGGATAACTTCACGAAGGTTTAGCCTAGAAAAGTGTTGTTACACTCTCTGTTGAGCGTTTCATTGGTGTTTTACAGGCTAAACCATCGTTAAGGTTTGGTTTATGGTTTAGGGGGTTTAACGTCCAAAAGCGACTCAGGCTATGAGAGACGTCGTAGTGAAGGGCTCCGGAAATTTCAACCACCTGGAAATCTAACGTGCACTGACATCGCAGAGTACACGCGTCTCTAGAATTCGCCTCCATCAAAATTCGACCCTCCGCGGCCGGGAGCGAGCCCGCGTCTTTCGGGTCAGCAGCCAAGTGCCATAACCATTGAGCCACCGCGGCGGCTTCAAAAACCATCGTGTAGCTACCGCTTCTCACTCGGGTTAACCAAAGCTAAAGCACCGTTAATTTTTTGTAATGCTCTAGCCTAATAATTGAAGCGATCAGCGTCGTTTCAAGCTGCCGTTTCACCGCGTGGAACCTGCAGAATTTCCATCGTGCGATATCAGGGAAGGCAATCAGCTAAGCTGTTTTGTTAAGCACAAATAATTTGCGAATAGGAGATTTTCCAAGCAGGAATGGATTCCATGCTTGAACAAAGCACATGGTGAAGAAACCTTGCTTTCATGTACTCAACGAGACATTGTTTGCAGGGGGCACAGAGTCGCTCCTGTGTGAAAAGGCTAAGCTTCGAAGATGCCATAGTGATCGCCATATATAGAGGCTGCGTCGACACGAACTCGGCAAAGGAAATTCTCCTCGGGTGATTGCGCCCAGACTTGTAAACTATAATGACGAAGGATATTTGGAGTCGGATACCTTCAGCGAGCGAGGTAGCCTCAGCGGTCTTTATAATTAGAAAAACAACGTAACGCCCGATGGTAGCCGACATCCTCAAATGGCCTTCCGTACAGGCAAGGGTGGAATTTCCACGTATAGAAGATCGGAGGAAAATATTTTTCAGCAGTTGAACAGTCACGCTCTGCCTCTCATACCAAACTGCTCACATAGGAGATTACTCGCTCTAGTTCGCCCTTAGTTTGGATGAGCAAGGTGTCAAGTTTCAAGGTACATGTGGCAGTACTAATGAGGGCTTCGGCTTCTTCATTAAAGTGGTGGTGGTGGTGGTAAAAAAATTGTCTAAAAGCCTAAAAAAAACTGCCGACGATTAAGTTACTTCCCACTGCGAAATTTGAGCGCAGCTCCTCACCGGTTCCAGCTTTTCGATAAATTGAGGCAAAGAATTCGGGCAAGACATCTATGTGCAATTCCAGACGTTGTTTTTTTTTTCTTCAGGCATATTCCTTCTTCAGGAAACACTCCACTCACAGTTTATGATTGTCATGAAGGAAGCTTTGTGGTCGGAGAAAGGAATATATGCTCGACTTGCCGCACCAATGCATGGTTCCCAAAGACGAGGTCTATGCAACTATTTCGCGAGGTTGTCACAGCCACGGCAGGAGTTACAAGCGAGAGGAACGGGATGTTCTCCCGCATAAGTGGTAAGAAATTCCTATTTGTCTTTATATGTGCTCCAAAGTCCCAACTCACCCTGGCAGGCGGCAGTTATTGGTTGATCGCGAGAGTTCGCTCACCGTTGTCAGCGCTAACGCATGCAGCCCACACCTCTATCATCATCCCACGTACCTATAAACGCGATTCAGGCGTCCACTGACCCAGGGAGCCCGTTATGTGCACTTCCTTCCCTTAAAATGGCACAATGTTGCCAATGCCAACGCATGCATCGCACATCTGTAACTACCTCCACGTAGCTTAAAGCACGATTAAGGTGTCCACTGTTCCAGGAGGGCAGTTATGCGCCCTTCTTTTGCTTTTCAAGCTCCCGCTCCATTGGTTTCGCAGCTTAAAGCGCTACTAAGGTGTCTACTGGTGGTGACAACGGACAACAGCGACGCTGACTCCGCGAAACGCAAAAACAGGCGCCGAAGAGCTGCGCTCTAAAACAAAACCATGCATCAGCATTGCGGACGGCCTTCAGGGTACTGGTTGTGGCGCCCAGGCCGTGCCTAGTCGCGATGTCCTCTGTCCAGGTCACCAGCCAAACTTTAAGACTCGGCTCGATGCTGCACGAAACAGCCTCCCACTGCTGCGGACTGTTTAGGCGGCAAGAGGGAGGGGAGAAGTGTGCTGGGCAGGAGAATAGGATATGTGCGTAGTCGGCTCTTGGGCTGTACGCTCCGCAGTCACTTCGGGCTGGAGGAGGGCAAGACGTGAGGGGGCGAGAAAGGTGTGGGCCTGAAGCTGGCGTCACCAGCGTAACGTCTACTTTTCTCACCGGCGTCAAAAGGGACTGCAATGCGACAATGGCCCCTTACGAACCGGAGTGCACATTATATTGCCAGCGTCTTCCTTGTCGGTTGGATTCGGGAAATATGAAATAGCCTGCGTCTAACTTTTATTATGACGAGACTTTTGTTTTCGTTTCTTTTGAGTTTTTTTTAATGCTCTGTTTTTCGCTTAATTTTTTTTTCTTCTTTGGAACATTTAGTTCTTTTTCATTTATTTTGAATTGGCGTTAAGCCTGGCAAAGCAATGCTGATCCAGGCATCCTCTCTCTTTCTTTTATGTTTTTCTTACCTTTTTTTGAGAGGACCAATAAAAGGGGTCAAGTTCAGGCAGGCGAAGGGGAACCTTTCTGGCTTCACCTCAACGCCGTCAAACATGATTGCCTCTATCACTTGCTTCAGCCCTCGTTTGGCGTTCTTCAAAACTACTCGCTAAGAACATCGCGTCGTCTAAAAGGAAAGACCGTCGAAAGGGCGATGTGCCTGTAGCGCCTGTCCTGTGTGTTTCCTCTTCTTGTGTGCCGGTTCTTGTGCGCTAAAACTCATTAAAAAAAAAAAAGCTATGCACCATCTAGCCCAAACAGAAGTTTTATTAAAGTACCTAAGGTCATTGATTTTTTTATGTTCATTCAGGAAGCCTATGCCCTTAATAAGGTCCTGGGAAATTAGCCGCACGACAACAAAGATAGCACGGCAATGAACTACGTCTGTTAACCACCACTCGAGCAAAACATGGTCCTTAAAGGACAACTGCATAGGTTTTAGAAATAGACGAACTTTAGGGGTTAGAAGGTGAGAAACTTGCAGCTAAACCATCCGAAGTCCTTTTGGGGTAGGATTTGAAAGGCTGACGTAATAGCCAATTAAAATCCCAATGGAATTCAAGCTTCTAAGCAGCACGCAGCGCCAAGTGGTACGGCGCATGATGACGTCATCGAAAGTACCTGCGCTATCAGCAGGAAATGAAACGCGAAGAAGACAACTCAACAACGCACTGCAAAATATGCAGCTCTTAGCCAGGGAAGCTGAATACTAGCTCCTGCTATTTTAATTTCAAAGGCACAAACACTCTTCTTTAGAAGTGTTATTCAACCGCGCTTGTATTTCCAATCCAGGAGCTAATACGTTGTTTTTGTGTGGCCACCGTTGCTGATAGTAGATTTCGAACGCGTAAGTGTTTTCTTTGAAGAAAAAATCCAACACCACTGAAGGCAAAGCCCACCGTGGGTTAATTGGCAGCATCAAACGAAGCGCTGCAGGAGTTGGTTGACGGCAGCGGTAATTTGAAATATCCCCTTCTATAACGTCGCACCAAGCTTGCCCGCACTTCTCCGGCGCATTGAGGAGAAGCGCAAAAATCAATCGCCGATCATGTAACTTATTTTAATACAAGCGCAAAAAGCACCTGGCACGCTTTACCTACAGCCTATATGGACTTGAATCCTTGAATATCGCGGAATTCTCAAAAAAGGGATTCAGTTGTCCTTTAATGCATAGTAAGCCGCCTTCCAGCCGTGTGGATTCGGGGTCCATCGTGAATAAACATGATTTTAATCGTGATCGCTACAGAGAGTGCGCTGATGGCAATGCCGTCTGTCTTGTCTACCAGGTCGGCAACACGGCTGCCATGATAAACCTCTTATGTTTCAGTTGTTTCATCGCTCAATCAATTTTGTCGATAAATTTTTACTTGCAATGAAATATGCTCGGCATGCTTTATTTTTCACTTACTGTGGCGCTAAAGGCCAGCTATGGATTGTCGATGGTTGCCTTAGAAATAAATGCACGCTGGCCTCCGAGTAGGGTCAGTGCTCCTTCGCGTATCGAGATATGGCTCGGGTATGTCGTCATAGTTTTTATCGTTCGCGTTATTTGAGACTTTAAACGCGTCAATTTCAGGCTCAACTTCGTGGGCGTTTTCCTCGTAGTCGTGCGTTTTCCTCGGTGAAGAATGTCGGAAACTCTGCCATCGGGACCTGCAAATCACGCAAGCCTGTATCTCGGTGCGCCGAGAATGCTGTATCTTCCACTCTGGTGACGCATTTGACCAAGCGAAATCTAACCCAATGACCGCCGCAAGACGACGCACGCGCAGTTCGGAGCTAAAGTGACTATTTGGAGAGCCCGCAGGTCCGCTCTGGATAAATGTGATCGCAACAGTAGAGTCATGAAATTTATGAGCGTGAACTCAGCAGCGCGTGCCTGATAGCCTCGAACCCTACTCGTAGCGACGAGCGCCGGCCGCTTTCATAAAGAAACTGGAAAGGGATGTGTGTCCTTCGGCTGTGAGGGAGTAGGCAAGGCGACTTACCCTTTCCACTGCGTTGCTAAAAGCAGCCGTCGCGTATTGCCTCAAGTAGGGCTCGAGGCTATCTGCCACGCGCTCCTGTGTTGACGCTCATAAACTTCATGACTATACTTAACAGTCTAGCGGAAGCGATACCAACTAGCACATTTTCGGTAGTTAAAAAGCACAACCGACCGCTTCTCTCAGCGGTGCTAAATTTAAAGCTGGCAAATTAACTTCCTAGGTAAGGTCCAAATGCTATGGCTATTATCTCAACGTTGAAGCGGCAGCGCGTAAGTCCGATAATTCGAGATAAAACCCTCCGCGGTGTTTAAGTGGTTATGGCGCTCGGCTGCTCACCTTAAAGACGCGGGTTCGACCCCGGCCGCCGCGATCGAATTTTGATGGAGATAAAATTCTGGAGCCCTTTGTATTGCGCGATGTCAGAGCACATTAAAGAACCCTAAGCGGTGGAAATTTGCGGAGCCCTTCATTACGCCGTCCCTTATAGCCTGAGTCGCCTTGGAACGTTAAACCCATAAACCATATCAAGATAAATATGGCTGTGCTTCGGGTCACGAAGTCATAAAACCACGTACCAAGGTAATGAGGTAACAAACATTACAAAACTTCAGGCTTATATAATCGATGCGCTAACAACGGGGCAGCTTCTTCTGTTCATTTCGTGCTCTAGAAATCGACCAGCCACAGCTAAAAATATACGCTGAGTTTGCATCGCTCGAAATGAATCACTGAGTGACAGCTGATACACCAATTCTTTGGGTGAAAGAATGCATATTTCAGGAACTTTCAACTTATAATACCTCAGCGGAATTCTCAAGAGTAGCTGTGCAGAAAATGTGATATTTGATGAAGGCTGCCTGATTGTAGGCAGAGCGCCGGCTTTTAATAGGGCAAGTAGGAAAGCGTGCAGCTCTCCGCGAACCCCGCACAAACAACACCAACCGAGTAATGTGCAAGAGAACAGATGTACTCACGCAGGGTCACCCCGGTGTTGCGTCGTCGGCGTCCCCTAGTCCTGCTTGGTCGTTCAAGGTAAACAGGGCGCTGCAGATCTTCAGTTGGCTGCCTGTGGAGCGTATAAATAAGTCGCGTGAGAGAAAAAGTTAATTTTTTGAGTACTGCGCTAGTTCAAGAGCGAGGAACCAGAAGCAAGTCTACGAGGCGCATGTGAAGATACACATCGTTTTGCAGACGTAAACTGGGTAAGAACAGCTGGTACTCTTTCTTAAAGCAGAGCGAAAGCGACAGCCATAAGAAAAGATAGTCGGAAGAAACACTGAGTTCGACTAAACCATTCATTTCATATCACCTAGAATAGATATTGGCGCTGAAAATATAGCTACAATGCTACCCGGACACAAAAAACAGGAGGCGCACAACGTGTGAAAGACTCACACTGGGTCTCCCTAGAGATGGGTGTTCGGCGTTCAAGTCGTGCTTGGCCATTCAGTGCAAAGTGGTCGCTAAGCAAGTGCGTCAAGTGCGTCACTAAGCAGCCAGTGTAGCAGCTAGACACTGTCGCAAGTGATAGAAAGTTCTCTTGTTCTCTCTTGCGCCCTGTACTGTTTGAACACTACGCCCCGTTCTCTGAAATTTTTGTGACGTGATCAAGTGGCAACCACGTGGAACAAGGCTGCGCAGTGTGTTTTGTTTTCTTCCTCTTTTTTTATTGAATAGTGCCCGCCGCCTTTTGATAGCCAAGGCATGTAGGGGTTATATGACATTGACAAAGTTATGGTCGGTAACAGATAGCAAACATCAAGGAAAGAAAGGAAATCGGCATACCGACAAATTTCTGTGGAAGAAACCAGCTCACAATCAAAAATAAAAAAAGCGCCGAATTCACATGCCCGGCAGAAAGCATCAAAAACACACTCAACAGGAATGAGACCAAGTACATAAAGCTTACTGGCTTCATCTTACTGCAGATAAAAATGCTTCGGTTGATGACAGGGTGGCCACATCGCGAGTAACCAAATCTAATAGGCTATCGTACTTGGAAAGAGCATCTTGTAAGCACTGGTTCTGCTCTGAAGGATTGGAATTGTTTTGTCGTGTTCTGCTATACTGAATATAAGCCGGAAATTCCTTTTTTTTTTGTATGATAACTGATGATGGTAAAGAACATTATCAAACGATGCATTTTTCCACGAAATTCAAAGGTAGGGAAACCCGAGCGGCTGAGAAGGTGATACCGATACCTGTCTTCATGGCACATAAATCGCAGTCCTTTTTTTTTTTTTACCCCTTTGCCCCTCCTCAACCCCCAGACTTCTAGCGTGTTTTTTCGTGTGCGGATACCGTACAAAATCTACACTGCGCCGCCGTGGTGGCTCCGTAGTTATGGTGCTCGGCTGCTGACCCGAAAGACGCGGGTTCGATCCCGGCCGCGGCGGTTGAATTTCTTTGGAGGAGAAATTCTAGAGGCCCGTGTACTGAGCGATGTCAGTGCACGCTAAAGAACCCCAGGTGGTCGAAATTTCCGGAGCCCTCCACTACGGCGTCTCTCATAGCCTTAGTTGCTTTGGGACGTTAAACCCCATAAACCAAACCAAATCTACACTGCGTTGTGGACACGTAAATACTATAGAGATAGCTAATACAATCTCATTAAACACTGCGAAATGGAGCGTCAAGGAGATAAAAAAAATATGGGGCCGCTTAACGCAACTTAAGTGGGCAATGCGATAGAAGTGTGCGCTTGGTCCATTGCGCACGGATAGAAGTTTGTGAACACGGCGATATCAAAAGCACAGAGATTGGAAAGCACGTGCAGTGCGGACTGGCACCTGAGTTTGGCAGTTAGACACATGGAATGAGCAGCTGCGGCCAATGTTACTAGATTACTCTGGCTGCGGCGATGCTGTAGTGGTCTAATCCAGGGGCCACTGAAGCTGTTCTATAAGTGCCACCGCCAGTTTTAAACCCATCCCCTGCCTTACATGATTTATTTTATCTGTTTATCCCCCCATCCCCACCTGACACGCCCTCGCTGGGCTTGCATTCTCGGATAGTGATGTCGACACTGCCTCAGCGTCCCAGCTCTTTCAGAGGTGATGGGGTTTGAAATTCGGCTCTATCGTGGGATCGGTTCTCTGATGCCACGTGGCCTTAATGATATCACAAATCTCTCCGCCAATCACTAAATTGTGTACACAGAACGCCAGGCTTTTGCATCCACGTCAGCTTAAATAGTACCGCTTAAGTAAGACAAGAAATACAAAGCTGAACCTAAGTATTTATTACATGAAACGTGGGATATGTACTGCTCACAAAAACAGGAATCCCACTTGAATCTTTGGCTTATGTGTACGGCTTTTGATCCCATGGTCAATGGATGAAATTGCGGCTGCAGCGGCCGCATTTAGTTCAACCCAATATGCAACGATGCTTATTTACTGCGTTGTGTTACCACACGGTAAATATGCGCATACATTCCGAGTTATTCTGTAGCCTACAATGCAGCGACCCTGTCAACCATCTGTGAACTTGATGCCCCTTGTTACATACGATAAAACGGCAAAACACTATCTAGAGTGTCCTGGCTAAGATCGACCAATATTTGTAATGCAGACTGAAAGGCAGTGAATCTTGTCAGGTGTTATATAAAGTGCACGCTAGTATAATTTTTTTATTTCGCTTACTTTGATAATTACCGCACAATAATTATTCAACTTCTTAAATGCTACTCCAAACGCTCAAGCGTTACTAGAAAATTTGCCCAGCACCATCAGAATGGCCAAACCAGGTTCCTGCGACTAAGTACCGTTAGCGTAGCTTTTTCTACGGCACAAAAAAAGGCCAGCGAAATTTAATAAATACCGCATAACAGCGTGCTCCCTCCGCCCCGATGTGCCGTCATTGCAGCGCTCTCATACGCGGCTTGGTGAAGCGTCCGTCCTTTGCGCTTTCTGAGCTGCGTAGGAAGTAGCTTCGCGTTGCGCCTGATTCCGAGATAAGCGCCAGCAGAGGCAGACAGTAGAGGAAAGGCTGCGCAAAGCCAGTACACTTGGTGATAAACGCTCAGTTATGCCCGAAGAATGCATGCGGGAGTACGGTGAAAATATCATGTATTTGCAATAGAACAGCGCGACAGTAACGAGCAGCGATGCGCATTAACGTGAAGGAAAACAATCGGTAAATGCGTCGTCTCTCGAAGAAAAAGTAAGTAAAAAGCACGCATAGCTATGACTTGGCGTTTGCTGTTCTTTCTCGTGGGTAGGGCACTTTTAATTTCATTGTACGTCACTTTGCACGAACCTCTGTAACAGACATGGGTTCCACAGAGCCTTAAGCAGCGATGTTTGCGTGGAGAGTGTGCACAGATCGCCCGCATTTTGCAGCAATCAACACAGGTACCTGAGGACCACCAAGTTGCTGATGAGACTACGGGGTATCTCGTAGCAGTGTTTCGCAATTTCAGCCTTCAGGCTTGTGGCGTAGTTGTCAGGATGCAATAGACATGGTGATTCAGATAAGCCTGCAGAAATCTGAAAGATTGATGTCAGGTAGCGTTGCTGGCCAGACCACTGTTTATTCCACCCGATCGACTGGTTTTGAAAGCTCCTTGCCAAGCTCATGCAAGGCATTTATTTTTGACGGCAGGATTCGGTAAAACAATCGCTTCGTCGTAATTGTGTAGTTTTTCATACTAAATTTAAAGGCCCAAGCATTCGTTCAGAGGGCGGGTCTCACCAGGGGTTGGAGGCGCTCTTCCAACTCCGCGCTTACCAGACAAGCGGGGTTTTCAACAGAGCGTCCGAATTTTCAGCGCCTCTCTGTTCGTTCATGCCTAGTTTCACTTTCACAGTTGTTCGTAGTATCTGAAATACAGTCTTCAGTGCCTAATGCATATTTTGACGGTATCATTGCCTACATTCTTAATAAGCGAGCGTTCGTTATAATGCGGTCGTTATAAGCGGGCTCTGCTGTATACAGCAGAGCCCGCTTATATCTACGGCATAAGGTTTTTTCAATGGATGCGTGTACGGCACGCGTAAGGTAAGAGTGACGGTACAGAGATGTCTGCAATGGGCGAAAGTGCGGGCTTGCGCTGTAAGGAGGCCTAAAACGTAGTTTTGAAACACTTTCCCAAGTACCGCAATTTTCTGTTCGCGACTGTACTTAACAGCTTCGCGGTGGCGATAGCAACAAACGCGTTTTGCTGTCCTCGAAGAACAGTATGACCTCTGCTCACAGCGGCGCTAAATTTAAAGCTCAGAGTAAACTTTCTAGGTGGGGTGCAAAATGTAATGGCTACAATCTCGCGCCATGTACAACGAGCAGCGCATAACTGTTATTATCTTCGCAGCAATATGATCGATGCATTAATAATGGCGAAGCTTCTTCTCTTCATTTCGCGCTCTAAAATTCCACCCGCCGCAGCACAACATACACGCCGACATCGCCGAGGGACAGCTCATACACAAGTTCTTTAGGTGAACGGATGCACATTTCAGGAACTTTCCACTTCTATTCCCGCAGCGGACCTCTCCAGGATATTCTGTGTAGCAAATGTGATATTTATGAAGACTGCCGGGATGCAGACAGAACGCGGGATTCTAGTTTCAAGTTTCAAGTTTATTTAAAGCGCACATAGTAATACAAATACAATAAAATCAGTACAGAAGGAGGTCCCATAGTACACGACTGTCGGGGGGACCTCCTAGAACAAATCAAGTGGGGTAAAATTGCAAAGAATGGAAGGCAGTGTATCAATTAGCATAAATCAACAATCTACAAAAAAAAATTACAATGTTATGTGTGAAAAACGGAACAAAAAGTATATACAGCAACGACTTTGAAACATAATGCAAAGAAAATGAGACTTTAAACAAGGATTACTACTGTTTAGGCATGCGAACTACACAGGAAATTAATTAAGTACTCTTTAATGCGGTGATGAAATGAGTGAACAGTAAACGACGCTTTAATTTCACATGGAAAAGTATTCCAACAGGATATGCCGGCAAATATTGTGGTAAATTTTCCATAATTAGTCCTCACTTTAGGTAGAAGAAGATTATTACGCTGTTGAAACCTAGTAGAATTAGTATTTATAAGCTGATCAGGAAAGCCATCAATATGAGCATGATGATTAATTACCTTGCAGATAATGATGGATAATTTCACAGTGAATAACTGTTGAAGTGGAAGTATGCGCAAGCTATGATAAAGTGGTAAAGAGTGTGTTAGGAATGAACTGAATGACATGAGCCTGATGGCCTGATTCTGAAGGCGCTGAAGTCTTTCAATGTGAGTGAAATATGTATTTCCCCAGCAGGACAAACAGTAGCTAAGGTGACTGTGGATATATGCATAATATAATGAACGTAAGATGTGCGGTTGAAAGTATGCACGTGTTTTGATTATGATATGAATGCCGAAGGAAACCTTATGCATGAGTGATTGGACATGGAGATGAAACTTCAAGTGCTTATCTAAAGTGACCCCAAGGAATCTGAAAGATTCGGAAATATGCAGTGCATGGTTATCAAGTGTTATTGATGGTGGAATATTTATGATTCTGAGAGGAGAGTGAAATAGCATGAAAGTTGTTTTTTTGGGGTTCATTTGCAGCATGTTATTTTTGCACCACTTGCTGATATTATTTAGGTCTATATTAAGTTTATGCTGAAGTGTGGTGGTGGATTTGTCTGAAGCGTAAATGGTTGTATCGTCCGCATATAATACGCATTTTGTGTGGTTTAGTGCGATAGGTAGATCATTAATGAATAGTAAGAACACTAACGGTCCCAGTATTGATCCCTGCGGAACACCTTGGTTTATAGTCTGAGAGGTAGAAAAAGTGTCGTTTATAGCAATAACTTGTGATCGATTATTTAAATAACTGCATATGAACTGAAGAGGTGGACCGGAAATACCAAAAGATTCTAGCTTATGAACAAGTATGCGGTGGTTAATTGAGTCAAAAGCTTTTGTTAGATCGATGAAGATTGCTCCTACAATTAAGCCATTATCAATGGCTTGTTTGGCATTTTCAATGAAATTTATCAGTGCTAGTTCGGTAGAATAACCCTGTCTGAAGCCAAACAGTTGAGGAGATAAAAGTTTAAATGTAGTAAGGTAGTTCATTATACGCGCGCAAAAAAGCTTCTCAATTACTTTGCTGAAGAAAGGGAGAATGCAAATGGGACGGTAATTATTGATGTAGTTGCGATCACCTGCCTTAAAAATTGGGATAATTTTACCAGTCTTCAGACAATCTGGAAACACACCTGCCTTGAACATTTTGTTAATTATTATGGTGAGAACTGGGGATATGTCTTCTGAAATGAGCTTAACTTTAGAAGGATGAATCGAATCTAATCCTGCACCGGTTGTTTTGAGAGATTTAATGACTTGATGGACTTCTTCTGTTGACGTAGGACGTAAGTAAAAAGAGCGGGAGCAACGTGGCAAGGAAGGTAAAGTGGTTAAGTCCTGTAAAGCCTGGGAAAAGTTAAAGTGCTGGCTAAAGGCACTGGCAATGTCACTAGGGTTACTATATGTTGCATTTTGGGGCAGGTAGGGGGCAGGTATGGGGCAGGTAGGAAAGCGCGTGGCTTTGCGCGACAACCGCCCAAAAAATTGGTGTGGTTTAGCTCTGGTTAAACCCGGTTGGTGGCGAAACTAAGAACAGCAGAGGGTGAATGCACATGTATGCAGAATTTTTCATTCTTTATTTCACAATCATAGATGGCGGCGAGTCCTCATGCCACTACCAGTGCAGTGGCGCAGCGGTTAAGAAGAGGAACACTCCACTGCCAGGTGGCTGTTTCTGTCACAGCCACCGGTAGGCTTTGTGCGACCCATGTTGCTCTTCCCGAGCAACCTCTCGCGCAGCTGGCCCGAAGCTCTTGCGAACTTACCCGAGCTCACCCTAGTAACTCGGGTAAGCTCGGGTTTCCGTTTGCTGGGCAACGGCACAAGATCGCGGTTGCTAGGCAACGGCGACTCAAGGTCAACGGAGAGGCTAACGCCCCGCCATCTGTTAGGCGCGGCGGCGGCTCCACGAGGAGCAGCGGGGGCCACGGACGCGACGAGCGGTTAGACCTTGCGTAGTATTGCTTTCGCAATAAAAACCCCTATCGACGGATGAGGACCACAGCAAATTTACTCACATATGGTCTCCCAGAGTTGCTTCGGCGAAGCCCCAGTCCTAATCGGTCGTGCAAGGTAAAGTGGACGCTATACTACGACGCAGAAGAGCTTGAGTTGGCAGCCTGTAAAGTGCATAGACAAGTCGCGAGGGTGAAAAATACTGCACCCTGTACGTTTTCTTGTGAGAATGCTCACGCTCTCGTGAATTTTGTGTGGCGCTAAACCAAGCCCAAGCAAAACGAGACAACTGCGGGACGCGTGTCAGGCCAAACCACGATTTCAGATGTAAACTGTGTAGGAAAGCTGGAATTTCTTCTTAAAACAGAGCGACAAACGACCGCCATACAAACAAATGGGTAGAAGCCACACTAAACTTGACCAAACTATTAATTTCATGTGGCTTCGAATACACACTGGCGCTGAAAATATAGCGATAACGTGAAGTGAAAAAAAAAGCGGGCGCTTGCAATGCATAAAAGAACAGTTTTACACACACACGGCAAACCTAAAGTTGTGTCATCGGCGTTCTTGTCCTGCTTGAACATCCAGTGGAGTATGGACACCACACAGCGGGCTAAAACTGCTTGACTAAGCAGCTAGTGTAACAGCTGGACACGGTCACAAGCATTAAAAAGCTTCCTGGTTCTGTTTTACGCCCCGTACTTCTTGTCTGAACACTACGCCCACAGTGTTTCAAATTTTTATATGGCGTCACCAGGTGGTAACCATGAGGCATGATTGGGTGATGCGTTTTTTTTATTCTTCTTTCGTATTCATTAATGCAGGCTGCCTTTTGGTGGCCAAGACAGGTGTGGGTGCGCCGTGCGTAAAATTCCTTGGTTCATCGCAGGCAATAACAAGAAACGGGAGCAAATGAGCATACCGTCAAGCGTCTGCGCGAAAAACTAGCCCGTAAAGTAAATAAAAAGGCGTCATATTTTGATTTAAGCGCCGAAAGCATCAAAAACCTACATCAGAAGAATCAAATCAAGTGCATAAAACTTCCTTGCTTGATATTACTGCAGAAAAACACGTTTCGGGTGATGACAGGAACGAAAGAAGGTGCCGAGTCGGCACCGGACGGCAGTCCTCTCGTAGCAATTTGGTCGGAGTGTTCGCCTTCTCTTTATAAGTCAGATCTCGACGCGGCAGATTTCTCCCGAAATGTTCTCGTTCCAGTGCTTATAAAGCACCGTAAAGTGGGTAACATAAATGAAGTCAAAGCAATTTTTCTTCACTCGAACTGCACAAACAATGCAGTCGGTGGAAAAACAAAGGAATAAACAGCTGCCGTGGTGGCCGGCTTCCGAATATGTTGTGTGACGTGGATATTTTTAAATGTATTAAATCACCATCCCCGGGCTAACCACTTGTCCGCCCTATTTATTCACTGATCCATTCCGGATTTCCGAACGGATTCTAGTAGCACCGAAGGTTCGGCAACAAATGTATTTTGCCGCTATGAGAAACCCGGCAGCGCAATGACCAACGGCTGTCCCAAATAACTGTTTACGAAAATGCTGCGCAAATCGGGCCCATCTCGGTGCTGGTGGAATGATGCACGATTGCTTCGTAGCGCTGTACCAAACGTATGACCCCAAGCAATGTCAAGCACGGTTAACTAATTGTGCTCAACTTGCTTTTTTAAGCCGCAGCTCTTCAAACCCCCCCCCCCCCCCCCCCCCCCCCCCTCCTCCTAAGGTGCTCGTCTACAGAGCCGGAGTACTCTGGGCTGAACCCAACTGCGGCGGCCGCATTTCGACAGAGTCGACGCCCGTGGGCTTTGTGAAGTCAGTACGCGTTAAAGATCCCCAGGTGGTCGAAATTATTTAGGAGCCCTTCACTTAGGCATCTCTTTCTTCCTTTCTTCTTTCACTCAATCCTTTATCCCTCCCCTTGCGGCGCGTTTCGGGCGTCCACCGAGATATGTTGACTGCTTTATTGATTGATCGATTGATTGATTTAAACAACCTCTATTTCCGCCAGAAAAGGGGCTCCTCCCTCCCGCTCCCGGTACGTAGGCCTGGGAAGATGGGGAGTCGTGCGCCCGCGGATTAGAGGCGGCAAGCAGTCCTTCGCTTGTTGTGGCCTCTTCCGCCACATGGATGGTGCGTCGCTGTGTAAGAGGGTCGGCGCATTGCAGCAGGGTCACTCGGCCTTCTCTACTGGCTATAATTTGACACACCATTGTGGATTGCCGGCACTCCCAAATTATGTGGTCTAGTGTCCCTCTCGCCCCGCAGTGTTTTCACTGATCGTTGTCCCTAAGCTCTGAGAGCACGTGAAATTCCCTGACCAGGTTTATGAAGGTATTAAGTTGGAGTCGCCTCCGCGAGACAATTTATTATTTAGGCCAACATCTGACAGGGGTACCAGTCTGCGTCCCAATTTATAATGGTTGATGACTGCCCTGTCATTTTGCAGACGCTCGTCTTATGACCAGTGAGCAGGGGGGGGGGGGGGGGGGGGGCGGTCTCACAAGCTAGCCCGAGCACTCTACTACCGAGATGTTGAGACAGATACTGCGCCATTTCCTTTCCTCAAAAGAAAAAAAAGTAATTAGCCTGTAGCGACCCGCACGGCCGACAGGGACAACGTGCCGAAGAGGACGAAGTTGCTGGCGCGCTCTACAGAGAACGCTTGGGGCCTTGGCCTCTGGCCGACGCTGCCGCCGCTGCTCTGCCGCTATCATGTCTCCGGACGCCTTCAAGTAAACATGGCCGCGGTCTCCTCCTGGGTGACCTACACATCGACCTCTAAATCCCCTGCTCCTCATCGTAGTCGTCTATGTCAGCGTTGGCTTAACACCCCACTTGGCAACCGTGGCAGGAACTACCAAAGCGAAACGCCACCTGTCAAAGGGAGAGCGGATGAATAAACAATCGGAAGGTGGCTGCCATTGTCCAGGGGTGGCAGGTGGCGTGTGAAGATAGTTAGTTAGTTATATGGGGTTTTATGGCGCATAAGCAACTAGGGCTATCATGCGCCAAACACAAGGTTAGATGATGTTATGTCAATTGTACAGAGGTTACACTATAATAGATTTAAAACATTGGCTTTCTTTAGAAACTTACAAACAAGTGTAAATTCGACAAGTGTTTGCTCGCCTAAAAGCAATGCGGGATGAAATGGAATGTGTTCATTGTAAAATACCGTAAAAAAAATTTTTCTAAGTTCTTCGAGATGTGAACAAGAAATTAAAATGTGATTTACTGTGAGCACCTCACCACACATTTCACACACAGGTTTGTCTTTTTTTGTTAGTAAGAAGTTATGGGTGATGTGTGTGTGACCTATGCGTAAACGACATAAAATTACTTCGATAAAACGTTCTTTATGGCGGCATGATTTCCATTCTTTTAAAATGGGCTTTATGGTATGCAGCTTGTTGTGTCCTTCATTTTCCCAAAAAGCTTGCCACTTGGATCTTAGTCTGCTATGCAATAACTTCATGTAATCCCTAGGAGGCAAATTCACATGTTTTATTTCCATGGTTCTGGTTTGTGCAGCACACATGTCGGCTCTCTCATTGTCCCTAATGCCAATGTGACTGGGAACCCAGCAGAATTTTATAACATGTTTTCGTGTTGTGACCTTTACTATATTGTGTATGATGGTTCCAATCATTGGCTCTGTGGCATTTTTGGAGTTTAATGCTGTAAGGACGCTCAGTAAATCTGTATAAATGATGCTGTGTGTGATGTTTTCATTTGTTATTTTCTGTACCGCAACGCTAATAGCATAACACTCCACGGTGAAAACTGTAGCACATGAGGGCAGTCGTACTGCATTTTCATTTTTTCCTTGTATTACTGCGCTTCCTACATGAGCATGAGTTTTTGACCCGTCAGTATAAAATGCAGTGTAATTTCTGTATTTTTCTTGTAGTGCTAGATATTCTTGTATTATATGGTCGTGTGGCATACAGGTTTTACTGAAGCGTGTTAGTATGACGTCACACACTGTGGGTATAGAGCACGACGGTGGTAGCGCTTCAGGTTTTGGGGCAATATTTTTAATTTCGTTTAGTATGTTCAGAGCTTGGCATTTTTCTTCGAAGCGCAAGAGCAACGGCTTAATCGCGTGAGGCTTGTTATTGAAGAGTATTCGGGATGGGCATTTCGTCACAATTGGGTAACAGAGATGTTTGGGCTGAGAAAGGATTTTGAGGATGTATGTACAACTTAGTGCAGTTCTTCGATCTTCTAAGGAAGGTTCATTCATTTCCACATACAGACTTGCTATTGGTGAAGTTCTGTAAGCACCGGAAGACAACCTTAAACCAAGATTGTGGATAGGATCCAGTCGTTTTATGTAGGATGGTCTTGCTGAGCCATATACGATGGACCCATAGTCTAACTTAGAGCGAACCAGAGAACGATATATATGCAACAGGCATGCCCTATCAGACCCCCAGCGTTTTCTTGACAGTAGTTTCAGTATATTGAGGGCCTGGGAACCTTTCTTCTTTGAGCTATTTATATATGGCAAGAAAGTGAGCTTTTTATCGAAAGTTACTCCTAGAAATTTATGCTCTTGTTTGACAGGTAATGGGGTCTGTTTTAGATATAGTGTGGGGTCGGCCTGTAGGCCTCGTCTCAAAGAGAACAGAACCGCTACTGTTTTCTGAGGAGAAAATCTAAATCCGTTTCTATCTGCCCAGGTGGCCAGTTTATTTACTGTTATTTGTATCTGTCGCTCACAGGTAGGTATGCTGGAAGACGTGCATGCTATTTGGAGGTCATCTACGTAAACTGAGTACATTATGGATTTTGGGATTACTTTTCCTATGGAGTTCATTTTGATGATGAATAAGGTCGTGCTGAGGATGCACCCCTGGGGTACGCCAGTTTCTTGTATAAAAGTGTTGGAGAAGGTTGCGCCTAGGCGGACTCGGAACGTGCGGTTGGTTAGGAAGTCGTTCAAACAGCTCAGCATCCTGCCGCGGATACCTAGGTCCGCTAGGTCACGGAGGATACCGAACCTCCACGTGGTATCGCAAGCCTTCTCCAGATCGAAGAAGACCCCGATACAGTGTTGCTTGTGGATGAACGCTTCCCGGACTGTGTTCTCAAAGCGAACAAGGTGATCGGTTGTGGAACATGTCTTTGTAAACCCGCATTGGTGTATATCTAAAAGTTGCCGGGACTGAAGTATGAAGGTTAGTCTGATGTTTAGAATGCTTTCGAATGATTTTGCTATACAGCTAGTGAGTGCTATTGGCCTGTAACTGGTGGGACTAGTTGGTGGTTTACCAGGTTTTAGAAAGGGTACTATGAGTGCTTCTCTCCATGCTTGGGGGATTTCTCCACTCATCCATATTTTATTGAAAAATTTTAGGAGAGCCTCTATGGCAGTCTCAGAGAGGTGAGCAAGCATGGCATAATGTATATTGTCTGGGCCTGGTGTTGTCTTTTTACCGGATGTTAGTACTGCGTTTAGTTCCTGCATTGTAATAAGCTGATTGTAGTCTTCATGTATGCATGTTCTGAAGGGAAGTTTTTGTTTTTCTACTATTGTTTTGTGCTTTTTAAAGCAGTGTGTGTAGTTGGCTGAGCTTGATACTGTAGCAAAATGCTCACCCAATATGTTGGCCTGCTCTTCTAATGTTGTTTGAGTACCGGGTGTTGTTAGCATTGGAAATGTGAAATGAATAAAATTTCCAGTGAATTTCCGCACCTGCTCCCACATTTTTTTGGATGTTATTGAGCTGTTTATCGAGGATATGTACTGTTGCCATGATGCCCTTTCTGCGTTGCATCTGATGTATCGTGCTTTTGCTCTTGCTTTTTTAAAGTTTATGAGATTCTCAAGTGTTGGACATCTCCAAAAATGCCCCAGGCTTTGTTTTTTTTTTCTTTTTCGCATCTTTACATTTTTTTGTGTGCCAGTATTTGTGATTTTGTTTTACTATTCCAGAGGATTGAGGAATAGCTAAATGTGCGGCAGCTAAGATACAATTCGTGAATTTTTCATTTATCTCATTGATGTCAACATTTTCTAAAACTATTTTCTCTAATGCAGCTTGTGCTGTAAAAAGTTGCCAGTCAGCTAAATTTAGTTTCCAACACCGTGGTTTTGTGGGAATAACTGTTAGCGAGGATGAAAGACTTATTACGACAGGGAGATGATCACTTCCATATGGATTGTCTAAAACACTCCAGTTAAAATCGTTAAAAACAGACGGTGAACTAAAAGACAAATCTAAAACACTCATTTTCCCCGAGGTTAGGGAGCATTATGTAGGTTTATTAGTGTTGAGTAAACAGACGTCATTGCAAAAAATAAAGTCCTCTACGAGATGGCCTCTAGCGTCAGTTTTCTCACTTCCCCAAAAATATGAATGGGCATTAAAATCTCCAACTACCAGGTATGGCTCTGGTAGCTGCTCTAAAAGATCCTCTAAGTCATGTAGTGTTAAATTTAAGTGCGGATCGATATATAGTGAGCACACTGTGATGGTTTTATGGGCAACCAGAGTGGCTGCTACAGCTTCAAGCTCTCGAGCCGGGACGATGCTTTTCACTATGATGGCTACGCCTCCCGATAGTCGGCTCGCCTGTTCCCGATCGCGGCGGAAAACAGTGTAATTCTTTAGAAAGTTATTTTTTGGGACCTAAATTTGTTTCTTGTAGACATAAGGCGACAGGAGCATGTGCTCCTAGTATGTCTTTTATGTCACTGTAATTGTTTAAAAGTCCTCTACAATTCCATTGTATTATGAAAACCATCTTAATTTTGTGTTTCTATAGGGTGGAAAGGTAGATCAAGTTGTTGTTGGCCCCGTGACTCGGGGCCTGTCTTTTTTTGATCGATCCAGAGAGCTCCGCCGATCGTTCGACGTGGACGGCGCGGGGCTGCCCGGGGTCGTGTCCATCGCCTCTGCGGAGGCGCTGGACGACCGTGCAGGAGGCACGTTCGCGTTCGAGTTTGACCTCGACCTGTGGGAAGAGGTCTTGAGGCCCGCCGACCCGGGGGTCTGCGCAGCCTGACTTGCAGTTGGCGGAGCAGCGTTAGCTGCTCTGCCTTGGGGCGCGGATGGCACCGCCACAGGCTCACTGCGTGTGACCTGGACGGGTGCCGAAGCCTGGTGTGGTGCGCCGCGCCCACGCACCACATCGGCGAAGTTTTGTTTTGTTGTGAAGGAGAATGAGTTGGTGAGTGCAAAACGCCTTCTCGCTTCTTTAAATGAACTGTTTTCCCTTGTCTTTATGGTGATTATCTCCTTTTATTTTTTCCAGGACGGACACGCCCTGGAGTACGCTACATGGTCACCTTCACAGTTTGCGCAGTGCGGGGCTGCGTCACATTGATCAGAATGATCCTTCGAGGTGCATTTCGCGCACGTTTTCCGGCCGCGGCAACTTTGTGAGCCGTGACCGAACATTTGGCAGTTGAAACATCGGCGAGGGTTGGGAATGTATGGTCTTACGTTAACTTTTAGATATCCTACTTCGACTGTGTCGGGCAGTGTGCTGGTGTTGAACGTCAGGATCATGTGTTTTGTGTCTATTTCCTTATTATCCTTCCGGATCTTGATTCTGTAAACATCTATCACGTCTTGGTCACTCAGACCTTCGAGCATCTCTTTTTCAGTGATGTGGACAAAGTCATTTTCGGATATAACACCTCGGACGGTGTTCAGAGATCGGTGTGACGCCACGGAGACAGGAATATCCCCAACAGATACAATGTTTACGAGTTTGGAGTGTTGGACGTTGTCACGCAGTTCGAGCAGTAAGTCACCGCTGGCCATTTTAGGTACCTTGCAGCCAATGCCCAAGGCTTCTGTCAAACACTTTGACACTAGGAAGGGGGACAGGATTCTAGCTTGCTTATCTTGTACTTCACTATGAAACACATGGTACTTAGGAAAACTGACTTTTCTTTTTTGAAAAAACTGTTCTGCTTCGTTCCGCCCTCTCTTGAGAGAGCGATCTAGTTTGGAAAAAGGGGGAGCCATAAAAATTCTAGTTTTTCGGTCATGGTGCCAGCCACCCACCATGGAGCCCAACAAGGGGACGGGACAGGAACTTGCGAGCAAGTCCTGCCCACGTCAGCTGTACACCTTAACTATAACCTAATATGACTCAACTCAGGGTAGTTGGTAAGACACGGTTAACCCTCGCCGCCAGGAAAAAGAGGAAAACACGAAGAAAAGAGGAGGAGACAGGAGAGTTGTAAGAAAGAGATAGGAAAGTGAAAGATAGAGGGGAGGATAGGAAAAGGTGACTGCCGATTTCCCCCGGTCGGGTCAGGCCGGAGGTGCCGTCTACAGGAAGCTGGGGCCAAAGTGGTGTGTTGCCTCCGCCGAGGGGCCTTAAGGGTCCAAACGCTCGGCATCGGTTCAACCACCAGGATCCCCTTTTCCCCGGACACGGCGATGCCACGCACGGCTAAGCGCGGATGCTCGGGTCCGTGGTGATGCATTGTTTACCATCATCCCCCTGCGGGGATGTCCCTGCGGATGCTCGGGTTAACCCCGTGGTGTCGCCACTCACCAACGTCTGCATGCTGCAGACGCCTCCCTGCGGGGAGGCGTGTGAAGACCTGCACACAAATTTTGTATTACCGACTATCGCAGTCGTCTGTTAATTTCTGTGCTTTTTATTCGTATAGCTTTAACGGGCAATCACTTTCACGCTTTCAAATGACTCCGCGCAGAAGCTAGAAGATCGATGTGCTGAATATGCATAGTGTACGGAAGCAAGTTCGAAATTTGTTCTTCATATCCAACCAATGTCGACTGGTCAGACGATTTTCTGGTAATACATTGTTGGCAGAAGCACTGAAAAATCTGTTCTTTATTTAAATGTCAAAGTGCAAATGAGCAGCGCAGATACAACGGCAGACACTACTGGCCGAATTCAACGGACAAGCCGGCTGTGGGAATCTTATTGCAACATGCAGAGTGTCCGCAGTATTCTCACTGTAAGCAAGTATTCGGAAACGAGCTCTGCGAAGAGACACTGCATCCGGCTCCAGTTGTCATGGATGTTTAGCATCAAGTGACGCTCTATTAGAAAAATGGCGAGCACTGAGCGGCCAAGGTCGCTGTTGTCTGCTGTTTGTCAATGCGAACGCACTGTGTGGCTCATGTGGAACGAAACGCGGCGTCTGCGTTGACGACCAGCAGTGGTCAGAAAACTGCCATATGACGTCACCGTGGTGTACACAGGAAACTAGCATTTCTTCCGAAGATTTCCGACTTTCAGATAGCGAGGCTATCATCCAACCCATAGGCCTAAATACACGTTTCTTCTTAGCGAACGAAGGCGCACGTTGAACATGTGTTGCGTGACGACTGCATGCTAACGAATAGGTGTCTAATTACAAAGGAAGCAAAATTAATGACAATATATCTAAAAATTAAAAACTGAAGACACAAAAAAGGTACTTTCAAATTCTAAGCACGTCAGAAGTTACAAGTGCCCTCCGAAATTTTCGCTTCATATGTCCTCCAGTATTCAAACTTCTATACTTCGGATAAAAATCGAAGCACTGATGCTGTGTCCAGTTCTAAAATATCACTTTTCAGCAAGACAATGCAGCAATACGCATCGAGGAATAAAAATAAAAGGTAAGAAATGTACATTTATCTCCCTGCATTAGGAAACAAGTCCTAGAGTACGGATGTCCGTCGGATTTTAAGAACAATACGTCTCAAGTCATGACTCGTCGAGCACGCTTATTGATCTATTAAGGCACATGGGACTGGACTGAAGCGGCAAGCGTATTCTTTGAAATTGGCGCTCCCATCTGAAGATTTCAATGCCCATGACCGGATGCGTGCTCTCTGATGTCCTCTCTATTTGAACTTGTAAATGAGCACAGGGTACAGCGATAGCCCTCTGCGCTAGTGTGCTTCTGCATATGGCCCTTTAAAGCGTCTCGTCTAGTCGCTGCAAAAGCGCATATGTCACACTTGAAGGGTCTTTGCCCAGTGTGAATTCGATTGTGCTGATTTAATGTTGAAGATTGTGCACATGTGAAAGGGCACATATCGCACTTGAACGGTTTTTCGCCTGTGTGTATACGCTTATGTCGAGTGAGGTCGCCAGCGTTTTTAGTTCTAAAAGGACACATGTCGCAAATGTAGGGTTTCTCGCCAGTATGCGTTCGCTTGTGCTCAGCTAGATGGTCAGAGCGAGCAGTTTTAAATTTACACATGTCGCACGTGAACGGTTTTTCCAAAGTGTGCATACGCCTGTGTCGAGTTAAATTTCCAGAATATTCAGTTGTAAAAGGGCACATGTCGCACTTTAAGGGTTTCTCACCAGAGTGGATACTACCGTGTGAGACATTTCTAGACTCCGCAGGTGTGGAAGTGCACGTGTCGTGATTTATGGGGCTCTCGAGAATTTGCATACTTTCCTGCAGAGTGATACTTCTCCAGTCTGCAGCTGTAGAAGGACACGGGTAGGGATTGAAGGGGCTTTGGCTAGTGTCCATGCTATTGTGTGGAGTGACATATCTAGACCCTGCCCGTGCAAAAGGACCCGTGTGGCGATTAAAGGGGCTGCCGCCAGTGGGCATGCTATCTTGTGGAGCGACATTTCTCCAGTCTGTAGCTGTAGATGGACACGTGTCAAGACTGAAGGGGTTTTCGCCTGTGCCCATGCTATCGAGTGGAGTGACATATCTAGACCCTGCCCGTGCAAAATGACCCGTGTGGCGATTAAAGGGGCTGCCGCCAGTGCGCATGCTATTTTGGGGAGTGACATTTCTCCAGTCTGCAGCTGTTGATGGACACGTGTCGAGACTAAAGTGGTTTTCACCTGTGCCCATGCTATCGTGTGGAGTGACACATCTAGACTCTGCAGGTTTAAAAGGACCCGTGTGGCGATTAAAGGGGCTGCCGCCAGTGCGCATGCTATTTTGGGGAGTGACATTTCTCCAGTCTGCAGCTGTAGATGGACACGTGTCGAGACTGAAGTGGTTTTCACCTGTGCCCATGCTATCGTGGGGAGTGACACATCTAGACTCTGCAGGTGTAAAAGGACCCGTGTGGCGATTAAAGGGGCTGCCGCCAGTGCGCATGCTATTTTGGGGAGTGACATTTCTCCAGTCTGCAGCTGTAGATGGACACGTGTCGAGACTGAAGTGGTTTTCACCTGTGCCCATGCTATCGTGTGGAGTGACACATCTAGACTCTGCAGGTGTAAAAGGACCCGTGTGGCGATTAAAGGGGCTGCCGCCAGTGCGCATGCTATTTTGGGGAGTGACATTTCTCCAGTCTGCAGCTGTAGATGGACACGTGTCGAGACTGAAGTGGTTTTCACCTGTGCCCATGCTATCGTGGGGAGTGACACATCTAGACTCTGCAGGTGTAAAAGGACCCGTGTGGCGATTAAAGGGGCTGCCGCCAGTGCGCATGCTATTTTGGGGAGTGACATTTCTCCAGTCTGCAGCTGTAGATGGACACGTGTCGAGACTGAAGTGGTTTTTACCTGTGCCCATGCTATCGTGTGGAGTGACACATCTAGACTCTGCAGGTGTACAAGGACCCGTGTGGCGATTAAAGGGGCTGCCGCCAGTGCGCATAATATTTTGGGGAGTGACATTTCTCCAGTCTGCAGCTGTAGATGGACACGTGTCGAGACTGAAGTGGTTTTCACCTGTGCCCATGCTATCGTGTGGAGTGACACATCTAGACTCTGCAGGTGTAAAAGGACCCGTGTGGCGATTAAAGGGGCTGCCGCCAGTGCGCATGCTATCTTGTGGAGCGACATTACTCCAGTCTGCAGCTCTAGATGGACACGTGTCGAGATTGAAGGGGCTTTCGCCAGAGTGCGTAGGCTCGTTCCATGATAGCATTGTAGAGCCTTCAGCTGTAAAAGGGCACATAGCACTCTTATATGGTTGTCCTTTCTGGCACCGCACATCTCTCTTACGTTCACATTTAGAAAACACCGTTGGGTCATCTGAGCATTCAAATGGCTCTCCTCCTGTCTCAGGGCGCATGTGCCTTGTAGCATCGGCGAAGTTCGCAGAAACGGAGGCGCTGGAGGGGCAGCTGAACACGTCTTTCAATGCAGGTGGCTCCCGCTGAAATGAATTCGGTTGCATGAGCGAATGCGGCTTTTGGGGTCTTTGCTCGTAGTGTTCACCACCCTCCAACGATGTTGTTTGTCCGCCACGAGCCCAGAACACAACTTCTGTCGTGGTAGTCATGAAAGCACACCGCTACTGGAAATAAAGGTAATAGAATGTGTGGCATTAAGGAAATTCGTTTTTTTTTGTCCACTTACACCACAATATTTTCTTGCAATGCTTCAAGCATGCCAGATTGCTGGCGTACTTGGCAATAAGTTAAAAAAATGATGCTAAAGTAACACAGGGGGCGGAAATTCTCAGTAAATGCACCTTGTAGATATGTCAAGCAAAAAAATTGAAATATTTTCCCAGTGTCATTTGGGCATGGCCGAGTATAAAAGGTGCAAACGGAGCTAGTCTAGCGCTTCAACCTCTATAGAGCGCTTCAGCAGACAGCAGTGTTGAAAAATAAGCACTCCGATACAAAACATACAGAGATGAAAACAAGCCAGTCATCCCTGCAGTGTGAGGCAGGAAACAGAAACGCAGAAAAAAATGAAGACACATGTGCGCGAAAACAAAAGGAAGAAACAAAAGCAGTTTCAATGTAGTTACAGGAATACAATCAATTTCAGAATGATTTGCCCGAAATTTCAGCAACGCTAACATTAACAGCGTTTACTTTGTTCGAAGTACGTCGTAATATGTTTTTGATACTTTATGCACCATACTCGTATGTAGTAGATATTTTAGCATACCAGTGTTAGTACGAAGGTCTTCCTAGTGGCGGAGGTGGTTGCTAATAATCCGAAAGCATTTTTTGGGTCGAGTGATTAATCGAATAGAAATAATTGGACGATGTAACTAATTAGTTGTTTTTGTCAATTACTCTCGCAAATTAAGGTGTATTAAATGAAGCGGCGAACAAGTCGTTACAGAATCATATAAACCATTAATTTATATTACATTCCAATAATCACTCAAATGAATTGGATGAATTATTCGGTGAATAAATAACCGGCCTAATTCAATTAGTAGCTTACTTCGCAGTCATCGGTAATTAAACCGAACTGATTATTTATTTAATTACTGAATAATGAATTGATACTTTGGTGTACTTACTACACGCTCTAGCAACGAGACATGTGAACGTGTGGTAGAACCGAATCGGCTGCATTAAAAGAAACGCTTTCCCATAATGCCACTAAGAAAACTTAAGTGCATCTCTTATACTTTTCTAACAAGGTAAGTTCTCTAAGTGTCAAGCAGTCTTAAGTGTTAAAGGCCAGATATTTTGACTATACTGACCAAAAAGATCGACTGTGTGGGCGAAAGAACTCTGGTTACATATCGCACGTAAAACATTATTCTGAAGCAGGCAAATCTTGTTCTTATTGGTTGGTTTGGTTGGTTTATTGGGCTTAACGTCCCAAAGCGACTAAGGCTATGAGAGACGCCGTAGTGGAGGGCTCCGGAAATTTCGACCACCTGGGGTTCTTTAACGTGCACCGACATCGCACAGTACACGGGCCTCTAGAATTTCTCCTCCAACGAAATGCTAGCCGCCGCGGCCGGGATCGAACCCGCGTCTTTCGGGACAGCAGCTGAGCACCATAGCCACTGAGCCACCGCGGCGGCCTTGTTCTTATTAATGCAGTGGTAGTCAGTTGCCCACACGAGATAACAAGCTAGCTGTAATTCAGGGGCTTTCGTCGATACTATTCGCTAAGAATGCAGCGTGTTCTAAAAGGAAAGTCCGTCGAAAGGCAGATGTGCTTGTACCTAAGGTCATATTTTTTTTATGTTCCGTCAGGAAGCCTATGCCCTGATAAGGTCCTGGGAACACAGCCGCAGGAAAACAAAGGGCGAAGGGCAAGTAACTACGTCCGTTCACCACCACTCGAGCAAAACAAGGTCCTTAAAGCGCAACTGCATAGGTTCTAGAAATCGACGAAATTTAAGGGGTCGAAGGTGTGGAACTTGCAGGTAAAGCATGCGAAATCCTTTTGGGCTAGCTATTCAAATGCTGACGTAATCTCCAATTAAAATACCAATGGAATTCAAGCTTCTCCGCAGCACACTGCGCCAAGTGGGTGGGCGGATGTTGACGTCATCGAGGTACATGTGCTAACAGCAAGAAATGAAACGCGAAGAAGACAACTGAACCACGCACTGCAAAATATGCAGCGCTTAGCCAGGTAAGCTGAGTGCTAGCTCCTGCTATTTTAATTTCGAACGCACCAAGACTCTTCTTTAGAAGTGTTCTTCAACCGCGCTTGTATTTCCAATGCAGGAGTTAATACGTGGGTTTTTTTTTTGTGTTGCCACGAACATGTCGAAAGCGTAAACGCTTCCTTTGAACGAATGAGCCAATGCCACTGAAGACAACGCCACTGACGGTTATTTGGCAGCATCAAACGAAATCCTGCAGGATTTGGTTGACGGCAGAGGTAATTTGATATATTCCCTTCCATGACGTCGCACCAACCTTGTCCGCACATCTTCGGCGCAAAGAGGAGAAGCCCAAAATTCAATCAGCGGTCACGTCACTATTGTAATACAAGCTCAAAAAACACTTGCCACGCTTTACCTACAGCCTACATGGAATAGAATCCTTAAATATCACGGAATTCTCGACAAGTGGTGTACATGTCATTTAATGGGTAATAGGGCACCTTCCAGCAGTGGGGATTCGGGGTCCCTTGAGGATAAACATGACTTTAATCATGATGACTGCAGAGAGTGCGCTGATGGCAGCGCCGTCTCTCTTGTCTACGAGGACGGTAACCTTGCGGCCATGAAATACCTCTTCAGTTTCGATAATTTCGGTTCGGTTTGGTTTAGTGGGGTTTAACGTCCCGAAGCGACTCAGGCTATGAGGGACGCCGTAGTGAAGGGCTCCGGAAGTTTCGACCACCCGGGGTTCTTTAAAGTGCACTGACATCGCACAGCACACGGGCCTCTAGAATTTCTCCCCCAAGGAAATTCAACCGCCGCGGCCTGGATCGAACCCGCATCTTTCGGGTCAACAGCCGAGCACCATAACCACTGAGCCACCGCTGCGTCAGTTTCGATGGTTTCGAAATGACTGTCGCCCTCTGAGCAGGGTCAGTGCTGCGTCACGTATAGAAATATGGCTTGGGCATGTCGTCGTATTTTTTTCTCGCTCGCGTCATTTCATACATTCATCGCGTCAATTTCCGCCTCAACTTAGTGTGCGGAGTCGTCGCAGTGGAATGCAGTGTCCTCATGCGTTTTCCTCTGAAGAATCTTGGAAACGCTGCCCTCGGGACCCGCAAATCACACAAACCTGTATCTTGGTCCGCCTAGAATGCTGTAGGATCCACTCTCGTTACGCATTTGACCAAGCGAATTCGAACCTAATGACTGCCTCAAGACTTCGCACACGCACTTTGGAGCTAAAGTGACTATTTCGAGAGCCTGCAGGTCTGCTCTAGACAGATGTTATCGCAACAGTACAGTCATGAAGTTTTTGAGCGTGGACATCGCAGCGTGCCCGATAGCCTCGAACCCTGCTCGCGGCGATGGGCGGCGGCCGCTTTCATAAGCAAACTGGAAAGGGAGGTGTGTCCTTCGGCTTGCCGGGAGCAGGCAACGCGGCTTAATCCTTTCCACCACGTTGATAAAAGCAGCCATCGCGTATTGCCGCAAGTAGGGCTCGAGGCTATCAGCCACAAGCTCCCCTTTTAACGCTCATCAACTTCATGACTGCACTTAACGATAGCTACTAGCACATTTTGCGGTCGTCGAATAACTCAACTGACCGCTGCTCTCAGCAGCGCTAAATTTAAAGCTGCCAAATGAACATTCGAGGCAAGGTCCGAATGGTATGGCTGTTATCTTGCACGTCGTTGAAGCGGCTGAGCGTAACTGCGATAACTCGAGATAGAAGCTTCTGCGGTAGTTCAGTGGTCATGGCACTCGGCTGCTGACCCGAAAAACGCGGAATCGATCCTGGCCGCCACGGTCGAATTTTGATGGAGTTTAAATTCTAGAGTCCGGTGTATTGTGCGATATCAGAGCGCGTTAAAGAACCCCAAGTGGTGGAAATTTGCGGAGCCCTTCACTATGGCATCACCATAGCCAGAGTCGCCTTGGGACGTTAAACCCATAATAAATTCAAGATAAATATGGTCGCGCATCGCGTCACAAAGTGATAAAGCCCCGTATTAAGGTCATAAACCAACAAACAATGCAAAACTTCACGATCATAAATTGGATGCACAAATAATGGCGCAGCTCCTTTCTTCTGTTGACTTCGCGCTCTAGAATTCAACAAACTGCCGCTAAAAATGTGCGCCAATTTTCATCGCCCGAAGTGGTTCGCTTTATGACAGCTGATGCACCAGTTTTAGGTTAGAGAACGCATATTTCAGGAACTTCACAATTCTATTCCCGCACCGGACTTCTCGAGAATATTGTGCGCAGAAGATGAGATAGTTGATGAAGGCTTCCTGGCTGTATACACAATGCGTGCTGCTAGTATGAGGCAGGTATTAGAGCGAGTGGCTTTACGCGACATCCGCACAAAAAACGTCAACCGAGAGATGTGCAAGAGAACAGATGTACTCACGCAATTTGTGTAGTTGGCGTCCCAGTCCTATTCGGTTCTTCAAGTATAAAGTGGGCGCTGCAGATCGAGGTAGAATAGCTTGGGTTGGGTGCCTGTGAAACGTCTGGACAAGTCACGCGAGAGAAAAAGTTCACTTTCTTACAGCTGAGCCGTACCAATGGCAAGGAATAAGAAGCAACACTGCGGGGCACGTATTAGGCCACACCTCGTTTAGGAGACGTAAACTGCGTAGGAACATTTGGTACGCTTACATAATGCAGGGTGAAAACCACAGGCATATGAACTGACAGACTGTAGAAACACTCAGTTCCACTAAACCATTAATTTCATGTCACTTGGAATAGATATTGGCGCTGAAAATAAAGCTACAACATTAGCCGGGCACAAAAAAAGGAGGCGCACAATGCGCAAAAGACTCACACTGGGTATTCCTAGAGTTGGGTCTTCGGCGTTCAAGTCCTCTTTGGTCATTCAGTGTAAAGTGAACGCTGTACAGCGCGCTACAAATGCGTCTCTAAGCAGCCAATGAGGCTGCTACACACACCGTCGGCAGAGTTAAAAAGTTCTGTGGTTCTCTGTTGCGTCCCGTACTGTTTGTCTGAACACCACGCCCCTGCTGTCTCAAGTCTTTTTTTGTGGTGCCACCATGCGGCAACCGCCAGCAACAAGGCTGCTCAGTGTGTTTTATTTTCGACGTGTTTTTTTTTTTTATTCAATGCTGCCCGCCGCCTTTTGGTAGCCAAAGAAGAAGCGGATATATGAGGTGTACAAATTCATGGTCTGCAACAGATAACAAACAACATGGAAAGAACGAAAATGGGCATACACTCAATTTCTGCTGAAGATACCAGCCCACAAACAAAAATGAAAAAGAGCCACAGTTACATGCATGACAGAAAACAACAAAAACACACTCCCCAAGAAAGAATCCAACTACGTAAAACTTACTGGCTTGATCTAACTGCAGATAAAAAGCTTCGGGTGATGGTCGGGTGGCCACATCGTGAGTAACCAATTCTAATCGTATTTGAAAGGAACGAGATCATGTATGCATTGGCTCGGCACTGAGAGACTGCAATCTCTTTGTCATGTTAGTGCCCCTGTTCTTTCGTGTTCTCCTATACTGCATATACGACTTACATTCTTTTTGTTCTTATTTTGTATGATAAACTGAAGAAATTTAAAGGCGGGCAAATGACGAGATTAAAAGGTGGGCAAACCGGAGCGCCTGACAAGGTTAGATAGCGATACCTGTCTTCAGTAGGCTTGTCATATAAATCGCTGTGCATTTTTTTAACCCCCGCCCCGCTCCCTAGACTTCTAACGTCTCTTTTCGTATGCGGATCCTATACCAAATCTACTCGCGTTGTGGAGAAGTATATACTCTAGAGATATCTAATACAATCTCATTAAAATTGTAGCGCCGTAACCACAGAGCCACCACACCGGCAGGATGGATTATAGGGTCTGACGTACCAAAGCAACTCAGGCCAAGAGGGACACCGTAGTGAAGGGCTCCAAGTAATTTAGGCCACCTGTGGTTCTCTGAAGCGCTCAGACTAAGCACAATACACGGGCCTTCAGCATTTACCTCCATCTAACTGCGACTGACGCGATCGTGGTCGAACAAGCATCTTCCGGGTCAGGAGCCAAGCGCCATAACCAATGAGCAACCCCATCGGCAGGATGGTTTGTGGGGTCTGACGTACCAAAGCAACTAAGGGTATGAGGGACACCAGTGTGGAGAACTCCAAATAATTTAGGCCACCTGTGGTTCTTTGAAGCGCACTGACTTCGCACAATACACGGGCCTTCAGCATTGCGCCTCCATCGAAATGCGACTGCCGCGAGCGGGATCCAACACGTCCGGGACAGCAGCCGAGCGGCATAACCACTGAGCCACCCCTGCGTCAGGATGGTTTATGGGGTCTTACGCACCAAAGCAACTCAAGCTATGAACGAAACATTACTGGAGGGCTGCAGTTAATTTAGACCAGCTGTGGGTATTTTACGCGCATTGACATCGCACAATACACTGCCCTCTAGCGTTTAGCCTCCATCGAAATGCGACAGCCGCGGCTTGAATCGAACCCGCGACTTTCGGGCCAGCAACCGAGCACCGTATCCACTGAGCCACCCTGACACGCACACACTGCCAGCTTTTCTTCTGTTGGGACAAGTAATGCTTCCGCAATAAAAGTGAGTCTTCCTATCTTAGCCCCTAATCAACATTTAAGAAGGTGCCCAGTCGGCACCGGACGGCCGTCCTCTCACAACAATTTGGTCGGGTTGTTAGTGTTTTCTTTATAATTTAGATCTCGACCAGGCAGATCTCTCCCGATATGTTCTCGTTCCAGTGCTTACAAAGTGCCGTATAAAGTGCGTAATAAAAATGAAGTAAATACCATTTTCCTGTGTTTAAGTTGGACAGACAAAACAGTCTGTGGAAAAACAACGAAATACACAGGTGCCTTACTGGAGGGCTTCAGAATATTTTGGATCAGGTGGATAATTTTACCGTGCACTGACATCGCACAGCGCGCGAATTCTTTTCCGTTTCACCTCCATTTAAAGGAAGCCTCCAATCCCGGGTTCTACCCGCATCCTCGGGTTCTCCAGCCGAGCGCCCTATTCACTGAGCCATTTCGGAGGGCGGGAGGGATGCTAGTACCACTGCAGGTGCGACAAGAAGGTATGTTGACGCTATCAGAAACCTGGGACGCAATGACAAACGGCTGTCCGAAATAATTTTCCACCAAATTGGTGCGGAAATTAGGCCCATGTGCTGGCGGAGTGCTACAGGTCTGCTTCGTAGCGCTTATTATCCAATGCAATGTAAGGCTCGCATAAGGAATTATGCTCAACTTGCTTTTTAAAACCGTAGATCTTTGCCCCCCCCCCCCCCCGCACACACACGCACACACACACCAATCAGGAGCTCGTCTCCTGAACCGGAGAACCCGGGTTCAAATCCGACTACGGCGGTCACATTTCGATGGAGGCGGCGCCCGTGTGCTGTGTGGGGACAGTGCACGTTAAAAATCCCCAGATGGTCATAATTATTCCCGAGCCCTACACTTCGGTACCTCTTTCTTCCATTCTTCTCTCACTCCCTCCTTTATCGCTTCCCTTACGCCGCGGTTCCGGTGTTCACCGAGATATGCAAGACAGTTGCTGCGTCATTTCCTCTCCTCAAAACCAACCATTTGCCTCCTGTTCCTGGGTTCCTCATTGTAGACATCTGAGTCGGCGTTTGCTTAACACACCATCTGGCAATCATGGCAGGTAGTAGAAGAGCGAAACGACACCGGCCACGGCTAGAGCGGAGGAACGGACAACAGGAAGGTGGCTGCCACGGGAAAATCACGGAGGGTGGCTAGCAGCGTAACACGCCACCTTCCAGCTGTGGCAGGTGGCGTGCGAAGAGCTGCGCTGAAACTTCGCAATACCAACTATCGTAGCGGACCCTCAACTTTTATGGTTTTATTCCTTTAGCGTATACAGAGAATCGCTTGTTCGCTTCAGCTGGCATTCCACGTGGTAAAGAATACAGATGTTCTGGGTATGCATAGTGTACTGAAGCAAGTTTCAGAATTATGCTCAATATCCAACCAGTGTCGAGTAGTATGACGTACGATTTTCTTGCAACACTTTCTCGAGACATGTACTGAAAAATGTGTTCTTTATTAGAATGTCGAAGTTACAATGAGCAGCTTAGATACCAGAAGAGACACCACCGGGTGAACACAATACACGAGTCTCGTGGCAAACTTCTGAGGCAATTTTATTCCAACATGCAGAATGTCAGCTGCCCGAGTTTCTCATTCTCACTGTAAGCAAGTATTTGGAAACGAGCTCTTCGTAGCGACACTGATTTCGGCTGCAGTTGTCGATATTTTACACCAAGTGACGCTCCATTAGAAAAGGGGCGTGCACTGAGCGGCCATGCCGGCTTTAATCTCCAGTTTATCAATGCGAAAGCATTGTATGGCTCATCGGGAACGAAATGCGGCATGGGCGCAAACCAGCTGCGCTGCTCCCAGAAATACCAGATGCAGTCACCGCGATATAATGAAAACAAAATTTTTTTCCCAAGCCAGCTGCGAATTGAACTCAGGTCTTTCAGACTGTGAGGTGAGCATATAACCACAGCCATAAAACCACTTTGCTTCTAGGCCAACAAAGGTGAAGGTAGTGTATGCGTTGCCACACGACTGTGCGCTAAAGAGTAGGTGTGTCATTACGAAGCAAGCGAAGGGAATAAAAAGGTAAAAAAAAGAAATTAAGAATGAAAAAAGATATTAAATTCATGCTTTCGCATTAATAGCACATAAAAAGAGGTAAGAGCACTCCGCATAGTTTGCCACATACCTTCATTTGTATACAAACAGACGTTCAGACAAATATCGAAGCAGTGATGCTGTGTCCAATTCTAAAATGCCACTTATTTAAAAAGTATTTTAAATATTTAAAATATAACCTTGCATTTATCTCTCTGCATCAGCAACCAAATCGTTAATATTGGATGTCCGTCATATTTCAAGGTCTCACGTGACGGCTAATCATGGACGCTTATGTTGTCAGGCCCACGAGATTGTGCACCAGTGGCAGGAGCACATTCCGGACATCGGCACGTCTACCTGAAGATTTCACTGCCCGTGAACGGACAGGTGCTCTCTGAGCCTCTCCTTACCTGAACACCTGAATGAGCACAAGGTACAGCGATAGCCCTCCTCTAGCACGCGTCAACGTATGGCGGTTTAAACTCTTTTTCTGAGACGCTGATTAAGGGAACATGTCAGAGTTGATGGGTCTTTTCCTTGTGTGAATTCGCTTGTGCCGAGTGAAGTTTTAGTAGGCTCCAGTTGAAAAGGGGCAGATATCGCACTTGTATGGTTTTTCGCCAGTGTGCGTACGCTTGTGTACATTGAGGTTGCTATAACTTGCAGCTCTATAAGGGCATATGGCGCAAATGAAGGGTTTCTCGCCAGTATGCTGTCGCTTGTGCACAGCTAGATTGCCAGAGCGAGCAGTTGTAAAAGCGCACCGGTCGCACTTGTATGGTTTTTCGCCGGTGTGCGTACGCTTATGTATAGTGAGGTTGCTGGCGCTTGCAGCTGCAAAAGAGCACATGTCGCATTTGAAGGGTTTGTCGCCAGTATGCTTCCGCTTGTGCACAGCTAGACTGTCAGAGCGAGCAGTTGTAAAAGAGCACAGGTCGCACTTGAACGGCTTTTCCCCAGTGTGCGTGCGCTTGTGTGGAGTTAAAGTTCTAGAGTGTGGAGTTGTAAAAGGGTACATGTCGCATTTCAAGGGTTTCTCACCAGAGTGCATAGTATCGTGTGGAATGACATATCCAGACTCTGCAGGTGTAAAAGTACACGTGTCGCGAGTGAACGGGTTTTCGCCAGTGAGCGTAGTATTATGTGAAGTGGCATTTCTCGAGTATACAGGTGTAAGAGTACACGTGTCGCTATTGTACGCGCTTTCGGCAGTGTGCGTTATTTTATGTGAAGTGACATTTCTCGAGTCTGCAGCTGTAAAAGGACAAGTGTCGCTAATGATGCGGGCTTCGCCAGTGGGCAGAGTATAGTAAGGTGTTGCACATCCAGACTCTGCAGGTGAAAAAGTACACGTGTCGCGATTGAACTGGCTTTCGACAGTGCGCGTACTATTTTGTGAAGCGACATTTCTCGAGTCTGCAGCTGTAAAAGGACTAGTGTCGCTAATGAAGGGTCCTTCGTCAGTGGGCATAGTATAGTAAGGAGTTAGATATCCAGACTCTGCAGGTATAAAAGTACACGCGTCGCGACTGAACTGGCTTTCGCCAGTGTGCGTATTATTTTGTGGAGTGACATTTCTCGTGTCAGCAGCTGTGAAAAGACACATGTCGCGATTTAAAGGGCATTCGCGCGTGTGGGTATGCTTGTGCCGAGTTAATATTGTAGAGTCTTCAGTTGTGAAAGCGCACATAGGGTACTCCTGTGGTCGCACTCCTGTGGGGCACCGTACATCTCTCTTACCGTCGCACTTCGCTAACACCGCTGTATCCTCGGAGAATTCAAACGGCTCTCCTGCTGTCTCAGGTTCCATGTGTCTCGTCACATCGGCGGAGTTCGCTGAAACGTAGGCACTGGAAGGGCAGCTGATCACATCTCCTTTCAATCCAGGTGTCTGCTGCCCCAACAAATTCTTTTCCATGAGCGAATACGGCGCTAGGGGTTTGTTCACGTGCGTTCACCGCCCTCCCACGATGGTCGTTGTTCTCCAATGAGCGCAGAACACAACCTCCGTCGTGGCAGTCAGGAAAGCACTCCACTTCTGCGAAAAAAGTTAATAAAATGTGTGCCGTTAGGGATATTCAGTTTTTTTTTCGACTCATTCACTGCACAATATTTTCTTTTATTTGTTCAAGCATGCCAGACTATTGTTTGCATCGAGGATTAATTTTCGATAATATTAATGCTAAAATAACACACAGGATCTGGACATTTAATGGAAACGCGCTACATCAATGACAGCTCAAACAATAACAAGGAAATTCAAACAAGCTTTCAAAATATTCCCCTTAGTGTATCTACGGTCGTATGTGGATCTACGGGGTTTTTTCGAGCGCGTTAAGGCAGCTCAAGCATGCCAGATTGTTGGTTGCATCGAAGAATAATTTTCCAAAAGATTGGTGCTAACATAACACACCGAAGGCGAGGATTTTCAGCAAATGCATTCAGTGAACATCTTCACAAATTTAATTGAATTATTTGCCCAATGTCGCTTTGGCAGAACCGAGTACAAAAGCTTGAAGAGCAGCTGGTAGAATGCGCCGACCTCTACAGTACGTGGCAGCAGACAGCAAGGCAGAATCATAAATACTCTGATACAAAACATAAAGTGATGAAAACAAGTCAGTGACCCCTGCATTGTGACGCATCCAACGAAAATGCCGGGAAAAAATGGGCACATACGTACGCAAAAACAAAGAGAAGTACAAAAAAGCAGCTTCAATACAGTTACAGCAGTCCGATTGGTTTCAAAGTGATTAGCGCGAAATTTCAGCGATATTCGCATCAACTGTTTATTAGGTACTGTATTGCTTGGTATATATTTGTTTTCCTTGCATATTTCTCTGTATTTATTAGCATCATTCCAGATTTCCAAATTCACGGTTTCTAACTTTGTTCTTTTTTATTCTTTGTGTGCTTACTTCTCTTTTTGAAGTTGTTTTACAGAGATTTGTGTATATGTTTATTAATAACGTTTTTTTCTGTAAACTGTGTATGCCTCTGTTTTGTAGGTTTGAACCCTGATGATAAAATAAATAAGTACGTAAATAAATAAATAAGCGGCATTCAGTGTGTTCGAAAGTGTCTGGCAATGTGTATTATTGTTTTGTGTACCATATGTAGTACCAATGTTACAAGATACCAGTGTCCAGAGTGTGTTCTGAAATTGTGCAACTGTAATAAGAAGGTCTTGTGAGGGGGGGATGTGGTTGGTATTAATGCGAGAGCATTTATTGTCTCATGAGTGGTGCGTACAGCACCTGTCATCAGAGCGTGTCCGCGCGAACTGTCAATCGTCTATCATAGGGGTAATTAATAGTATTGCTTAATTGAATAACTAAAAATCCCGAATAAATAGTTCACGCACCAAGATGATTAATCAAATTGGTAAATAATTGATTGAAGTGATATATTAGTTGAATTAGCCAATTATTTCAAAAATTGATAGATGAAATAATTGAATTGACGGATTAGTCACTAGATTAGTTTTAAGTTTGGTTTTATGGGCTCTAACGTCCCAAAGCGACTTAGGCTATGAGAGACGCCGTTGTGAAGGGCTCCGGAAATTTCGGCCACCTGGGGTTCTTTAACGTGCACTCACATCGCACGGTACGCGGGCCTCGAGAGTTTCTCCTCCACAGAAATTGTAGCCGCCGCGGCCGGGATCGAACCCGCGTCTTTTGGGTCAGCAGTCGAGCACCATAACAACTGAGCCACCGTAGCGGCGATTAGTCATTACAGAATTAATTATCGGTTGCTTTGGTCTATTGTGGTTTAACGTCCCAATGCGACTAAGGCTATCAGGGACGCCGCACTGAAGAAATACGGAAATTTGTACCATATCGGTTTCCTTAAAGGTGGACTGACGTCGCGCAGTACAAGGGCGTTTAGAATTTCGTCTCCAATGATCTTCGACCGCCACTGTCAGGATCGAACCCGCGTCTTTCGCAACAGCAGCCGAGCTCCATATCCACGGAGCCACCGCGGCGTCTATATACACGAAGCTAATTAAACAATGGGTTCTGTTACATCCATATAAATCGGCCAAAAGTTTAGTGAATTGGGTAATGAAGAAATTGAACTAATTAATAATACAATTTGTTCCACTATTGAAGTACTTCACATTTCCATCGGTAATAAATAAAATTGAATGATTACTTGATTGCTGTATGATTAGTACTTTGGCGTGCTTACTATACGCTCTAGAAACGGCACCCATGTCGTCCGACGGGCTAGAACTGATTCGCAGCATTAATGCTTTCGCATTACTGTACCTAACAAGAATTAGAAGCACCTCTGGATTTTTTTTTCTAACCAGGCCAGTTCTGTAAGCGTCAAGCAGACTTAAGTGTAAAAGACCAGATATTTGACTACGCATAGTACGCTGATCGAAAAACTTGGCTGTGTGGGCGAAAAATGTTATTACATATTGCACGTAAAACTTTATTCGGAAGCAGATAAATCCCCTGTTTATTGTGGGCTAGGATTGGTGGTGCTGCAAATGGGACTGAAGCTCCTTGAGCCCTACAAATTGCGGTCTTTGCCATTGAAACAGAATGTGTACTTTCTCACGTGCGTCAAGAGCGACGGCAATGCGACAATGGCCCGTTACGAACCGGTGTGCATGGATAAGGGTGCAGCCCAAAATTATCTGCAAACTCCTTCCTTGTCGGTTGGATTCGGAAAATGTGAAATAGCGACTGTCGTTCCTTGGTCGGACACAACCTTGTCCTTGCTGACAACGAGGGACGCGTTTAAGTTGGCGAAGCAGAACCATTAGAGAGTTTTAGTATTGCGGGCTTTGCGTAATTGCGTGCATAGCGGAATAGCGGGTCCAGAGTGCGCATGCGCAGAACGCTAACGGGGAAATAGACTTAGCGTACGCACGCAATTTTCAGAATTTAGCGTTGCGGTTTTTGCGCCCTTAGCGTGGAAACATGGCGGCGTCCTTTCAAGCGAGAGCCGCCCGCTTCAGCCGATTCAGTAGCTCTTGCGATTCCGGTCGGCATGTTTATCGGCAACTACTGGTGTTGTTGGTTTTCGCTATGACTTACCTTGCTTCGACGATAAAGTTTAAGCTGCAATTCAGCCCAGTTTTTGAGATACGCTCTCGTTTCTGGAGCGCGCAAGCCTAATGGAAACTCAAGCTGCACTGCTACCGTCTGCAACGGCCCGAAACGCAGCAGAAACCTGGCAAAAACGTCTGGAACGAGACAAAAATAGATTTGGAGGTTTTTCGCGATGTTTTATGGACTTTAATTATGTAAAAAGAGTTTATATTAAATTTACATAAGTTTTTTGAACATTAGACGTCATGTGATGGCAAATATTCTTGCTCCAACGGCTTGTAGTTAACATTGCCTTTACTAGATGGCGCCACTGTTTTACGTTTTTATTTCATTTTATTGTAATTTCGGGGTCATTTTGCAGACGAAAATGAACACTGCACTAATAATTCGTATAAAAAACTCGGAAATATTATAATTTGGCAAGTTAGCGGCCGTGTCGACCATTTTAGAAGGACCATTCGCATCCATGTCAAGCAGATGGCGTTTAACGTTTTCAAAACGCTATACTAAAACTGTCTGTGGGGATAAGTTGCTTGCGGCACGCTAACGTAATTTCCCTTAAGTCCGCTATCACGCTAACGCTATACTAAAACTCTCTATTATGGCTTCAGCCTAATTCCAAAAAGTATGTCCGCGTCTATCACTTGCTCCAGCCTCCTCAGGTGTTCGTCGGAGCTCCTCTCGAAGATCATACATCGTGTAAATAAACAACAGAGCTCTGCCACCAGAGACATGCAGGACACTTAAACGTGATCCGCTGAAAAATAGCAGTTGCGGAGCCAAGCCCAAATTACTTTCTCCTGGAATCGAATGCGCCGTATGGCGTGATCTTGAGAACCACCGCCCAGAAGTATTCCAGCTGCAGCCAGATCCGGTTGTCGTGGATACAGGGGAGTGGTGTAAATCTTAGTCGTGTTGTTGAGGCTACTCTCATTAACGCAGTAACAAAGAGTGCCAGCTTTGTTCTGCACGAGAACAAAGAATAACACCAATGGGCCCTTAGGCCCTTTGACGACGCCGTGAAATATCATACCATAATTTGTGTTTTTGAACACTTGTCCTTTGTGAGTGTGTGTGCACTGGGTGACATCGGTCTCCGTGATGTATCTTTTTTTTGTGGAGGGATGGCTGTCCCTTTAAGCTCCAAAATCTAAATAAACTTCTCTTAAATGTTCGACCTAATATCTGATAGCATTACGCTCTCATGCTGTCACATTCTATGGACATTGAGAGACAGGTCGCTCGCTTATTGGTGAGTTATGATGAGGCATCCACTATATAGGCGTCAGCTCTCTCTCATTATCTCAAGAACCCAACAAGACGGACTTCCGTCAGAGATGTTTTCGTTCTAGAGTGCTTGAGCTAATGCAGTCGTTGACTAAAGATCTGGAATGGTGAATTCTTTGCTTTTCTCAGCAATATCATCTAGCAGCGCAATTATCGTGCTCGAGCTCAGTAGGAGAGATTCATTGCAAAGTTTTAAGTCAGAACCACAGGTTAGCAATTTCGGAGACATACGACGCCTCTTGCAACGCCAATCCTCGGCCCAGGAGGAATTGTATGTTTCACTCTACGATGCATTCAGTGCAATTCTCTGTAACCCCAGCAGCCACGAGGATTACGACTGTTGGCCAGGATGAGAGGATACCTGCTTCGATGAAGGCGAAATTGTAGACGGCCGTGTACTGTGCGCTGTCAGTGCACGTTAAAGAAACCAAGATGGTCGAAATTTTCGGTGTCCTCCACTATGGCGCCCGTGATAGCTGGAGTCGCTTTGGGAAGTTAAACCGCAATAAAACACAAACAATCATCGAGCACACTTGAGCAATGTTATTTGCAGTGTCGCCTGAGAACACACCTCTTATTCCGTCGAAAGGGACACGTGCTTGGATCTGAGGTCGCAGATTTTTTTTATGTTCACTCTAGGAAGCCTGTGAACATGATAAGGTCCTGAGAACACAGCGGCAGGACTAATAAGGTCACAGGACAAGTAACTACGTGCGTTCAGCAGCACTCGAGCAAAACATGATCCTTTAAGGGCAACTGCATAAGTTTAGCAATCGACGAACATAAATAGGTCGAATACAGCGTGAAACCTGCAGGTAAAGCATGCGAAATCCTTCAGCACTAGCATTTGAACTGGTGACATAAACGCTGATTAAAATTTCGATGGCATTGAAGTTTCTCCGCAGCACAGAGCGGTAAGTGGGAGGGCTCATGATGTCATCGAAGGTACCCGTACATTTCAAAGCGTAAGCGCTTGCTTTGAAGGAAAAAGCCCACGCCACAGAACGCAAAGCACACCGAGAGTTCTTTGCCAGAATCAAACGAAGCACGGCAGGATTTGGTTGACGGCAGCGGCAATCTGAAATCTTTTTTCCGTGACGTGACACGGACCTTGCCCGCACTTCGCCAACACTTTGTGAAGAAGCCTGAAATTAACTGTTGATCACATCACTATTTTAAATACGGGCGCAAAAGCACTTGTCATACTTTACCTACAGCCTATACAGATTTGAATCTTTGAATATCGGACAATTCCAGAAACGTAGTGCAGTTGCTCTTTAAAGCGTATGTGGGCCCTTCCTGCAGTGTGGATTCGGGGTCCGTCGAGAACGAACGTGACTTTAATCGAGATAGCTGCGGACATTCCGCAGACGGCAGTTTCGCCTCTCTTGACTGCCAGGTCCGTAACCTTGCGGCCGTGAAATTCCACTCTAGTGTCGATTATTACCATCAAAATACACGCTGGCCTTTGAGTAGCGTCAGTACTGCGTCGCGCATTGAAATATGGCGGAGGCATGCCGTCGTAGTGTTTCTTGTTTGCTTCATTTGAGACTTGCTTCACGTCACTTTCACGCTAAATTTCGTGTGCGGCGTTGTCCCAGTGGAATGAGGCGTCGTTATGCGTTTTCCTCGGTGAAAATTCTTGAAAACTCAGCTCTCGGGCGCCGCAAATCACGCAAGCGAACTCGCACCCGGTGACTGCCGTAAAACGTACCAGGCGCAGGTCAGAGATAGGTGACTTTAGTTGCAGAGCCCGCAGATCCACTCTAGAGAAATGTGATCGATACAGTTTTTATCAGACTGTCATAAGCGATAGCAACTAGCGCATTTTACGGTTTTCAAAGACCACTACCAATAACTGCTCTCACACGCACCCAAAATTTAAAGCTGCCAAGTGAACATTCGATGTAAGGTCGCAATGCAGTGGCTTCTATCTAGCACGACTTCGAAGCGCTTCCCCATAACTGTGATAACTCGAGATAAAAGCCGCCGCAGTGGCTCAGTGGTTATGCGCTCGGCTGCTGACCCGAAAGACGCAGGTTCGACCCCGACCGCAGCGGACGAATTTCGATGGGGATGAAATTCGGCAGGCCGGTGTGTTGTGCAATATCAGAGCACGTTAAAGAACACCAGTTCTTTATAGACGGAGTTCCTATAGACTTAGTCGCCTTGGCACATCAACTACATAAACCCATTCGAAATAAATGTGGTCGTGCCTTGCGTCACGAAGTCAAAGCCCCGTAACAAGGTTATGAAGACACAAACATTACAAAACATCGCGGCAATCACGGTACACTAATAATGACGCAGCTTCTTCCGTTCACTTCGTACTCTAGAATCCGACCAGCCGCAGCTAAAAATATACGCCGAGTTTGCATCGCTCGAAGTGGTTTGCTGAGTGACAGCTGATGCAGCATTTTTTTAGTTGAAAGAATGCACATTTCCGGTGCTTTCACTTTTATTCCGCACCGGAATTCCCGAGAGTAGTTGTGCAGAAAATGCATTTGATGAAACCTGCCTGGATGTATACAGAACGCGGCTGCAAGTATAGGGCACATAGGAAAGCGTGCGGCTTTCCGCGAAACCCGCACAATAAACACCAACCCACCGATGTGCAAGAGTACACTTGTACTCACGTAGGGTCTCCCCAGAGTTGCGTCTTGGGCGTCCTAGTCTCGCTTGGTCGTTCAAGGTAAAATGCGCGCTGCACAGCGAGGTAGAATGGCTTGAGTTGGTGTCCTGCAAAGTGCATAGCCAAGCTGTGAGAGCGAAAGAGTTCACTTTTTGACTGCTGCGCCACACCAAGGGCAAGGAACAAGAAGCAACACTGCGGGGTGCGTGTTAGGCCACACCTCGTTTTGCAGACGCAAACTGGGTAGGAACCGCTGGTACTCTTCGAAAACGACGAGATTATGAGCGGATAGACGGAAGAAACGCTGATTTCGACCAAACCATTTATTTCATATCACTTCGAAGTGATATTGGCGCTAGAAACATAGCTATAACGCAACCCGGCAAAAAAATAGAGGACGCGCACAGTGCGTAAAAGACTCACACTGTGTCTGCCTAGAGCTGGGTCTTCGGCGTTCAAGTCCTGCTCAAGTCAAGTTCACAACTGCGTCACTTAATAGCCAGTGTAGCCGCTAGACACTATCAGGTCTGTTTAAAAGTTCGTTGGCTGCCTGTTGCGCCCCGTACTGTTTGTCTGAGCACCACGGCCCCGGTCTCGAAAGTTCTTGCTGTGGCGCCATCAAGTGGCAAGCACGAGGAACAAGGCTGCACAATGTGCTTGCTTTTATCCTTTTTTGATTTATCACTGCCCGCCTCCTTTTGGTAGCCAAGGCAGGATCGCGTGTATGACGTGTACAAATACATGGTCTATAACAGATAACAAACAACAAGAAAAGAAAGGAAATAGGCATACAATCAAATTTCTGCGGAAGAAACCAGCCCACAAACAAAAAGAAGAAAGCGCCGCAGTTACATGCAGGGCAGGAAGCATACAAAAACCGCCCCAAGAACGAAGCGAAGTATATAAAACTTACTGGCTTCATCTTACTGCAGATAAAAATGATTCGGGTGATGATAGGGTGGCCACATCACGAGTAACCAATTCTAATAGGTTATCGTACTTGTAAAGAACATCTTGTACGCACTAGTTCTGACTGAGGAACTGCAATTGTTTTGTGATATTGTGTTATACTGCATATAAGCCTGAATTTTTTTTTTTTTGTATGATAACTGATGATGGTAAAGAACATTACCAAATGATGCATTTTTCCGCAAGATTCAAAGGTAGTCGAACCCGAGCGGCTGAGAAGGTGATACCGATACCTGTCTTCATGGCATATAAATCGCAGTGCTTTTTTTTCCACCCCTTTCCACCCCCCCCCCCCCCCCCCCCCCCCGCAAGACTTCTGGCGTCCCCTTTTCTTATGCGGATACCATTCCAAATCTACACGGCGTTGTGGACAAGTGCTGTAGAGATAGCTAATGAAATCTAATTAAACACTGCGAAACGGAGCGTCAAGGTGATCAAAAAAAAGCTATGGGGCTGCTTAACGCAGCTTAAGTGGTTAATGCGACAGCGGTGTGCGCTGGGTCCATTGCGCACGGATAGAAGTTTGTGAACACGGCGACATCGAAAGCACATAGATTGGCAAGCACGTGCAGTGCAGCCTGGCACATCAGATCGGCAGTTAAACACATGTAATGCGCAGCTGCGGCCAATGTTACTTGATTACGTTGGCTGCTGCGATGGCGTAGTGGTCTAATCCAGGGACCACTGAAGCTGTTCTATAAGTTCCACCGCCAGTTTTAAACCCATTCCCTGCCTTGCATGGTTTATTTTATCTCTTTATCCCCCCGCCCCACCTGACAGCCCTCGCTAAGCTTTCCCTCTCCGATAGTGACGTAGATACTGCCGCATCGTCCCAGCTCCTTCGGAGGTGATGGGTTTTGAAATTTGGCTCTATGGTGTAATCGGTTCTTTGATGCCACGTGACCTTAATGATTGCACAACTCTCTCCACCAGTCACTGAATTCTGTGACACAGAACGCCAGGCTTTTGCATCCACGTCAGCTTAAATAGTACCGCTTAAGTAAGACAAGAAATACCAAGCTGAACATAAGTATTTATCACATGCAACGTGGAATATGTACTGCTCACAAAAACAGGAATCCCACTTGAACCTTTGGTTTATGTGTACGGCTTTTGATCCCCTGGTCAATGGATAAAATTGCGGCTGCAGCGTCCACATTTAGTTCAAGCGAAAATGCAACGACGCCTATTTACTGTGCTGCTAAACCACAGGGTAAACTTGCGTATGCAGTCCGAGTTTTTCTGAAGCCTACAATACAGCGACCCTGTCAACTATCTGTGAACTTGATGCCGCTTGTTACATACGATAAAACGGCAAAAGACTATTCAGAGTGTCCTGGCTAAGATCGACCAATATTTGTAATGCAGACTGAAATGCAGTGAATCTTGTCAGGAGTTACGTAAAGTGCGCGCTAGAATATTTTTTTATTTCGCTTACTTTAATAATTACTGCACAATAATTATTTAACTTCTTAAATGCTACTCCAAACGCTCAAGCGTTACTATAAAATTTGCCCAGCACCATCAGAATGGCCCAACCAGATTCCTGCGACTAAGTACCGTTAGCGTAGCTTTTTCTACGGCACAAAAAAAAGGCCAGCGAAATTTAATCAATACCGCCTAATTGCGTGCTGCCAGCGCCCCGATGTGCCGTCATTACAGCGCTCTCATACGCGGCTTGGTGAAGCGTCCGTCCTTTGTGCTTTCTGAGCTGCGTAGGAAGCAGCTTCGCGTTGCGCCTGATTCCGAGATAAGCGCCAGCAGATGCAGACAGTAGAGGAAAGGCTGCGCAAAGCCAGTACACTTGGTGATAAACGCTCAGTTATGCTGGAAGAATGCATGCGGGAGTACGCTGAAAATATCATGTATTTGCAATAGAACAGCGCGACAGTAACGAGCAGCGATGCGCATTAACGTGAAGGAAAACAATCGGTAAATGCGTCGTCTCTCGAAGGAAAAGGAAGTAAAAAGGACGCATACCTATGACTTGGCGTTTGCCGTTCTTTCTCGTGGGTAGGGCACTTTTAATTTCATTGTACGTCACTTTGCACGAACCTCTGTAACAGACATGGGTTCCACAGAGCCTTAAGCAGCGATGTTTGAGTGGAGAGTGTGCACGGATCGCCCGCATTTTGCAGCAATCAACAAAGGTACCTGAGGAATACGAGGTTGCTGATGAGACTACGGGGAATCTCGTAGCAGTGTTTCGCAATTTCATTGTTCAGGGCTTGTGGCGTAGTTGTCAGGATGCAGTAGACATGGTGATTCAGATAAGCATACTGAAATCTAGAAGTTTTACGTCAGGTAACGTTGCTGGCCAGACCACTGTTCATTCCACCCGATCGACTGGTTTTGAAAGCTCCTTCAAGCCAAGCTCATGCAAGGTACTTATTTTTGACGGCAGGATTCGGTAAAACGGTCGGTTCGTCGTAAATGTGTCGCTTTCCTACTCAATTTCAGGCCCAAGCATTCGTTCAGAGGGCGGGTCTCACCAGGGACTGGAGGCGCTCTTACAGCTACGCGCTTAGCAGATAAGCGGGGTTTTCAACAGAGCGTCCGAATTTTCATCGCCTCTCCGTTCGTTCATGCCTAGTTTCACTTTCACAGTTGTTCGTAGTATCTGAAATACAGTCTTCAGTGCCTAATCCATATTTTGACGGTATCATTACCTTCATTCTTAGTAAGCGAACGTTCGTTATAATGCGGTCGTTATAAGCGGGCTGTGCTGTATATCTACGGCATAAAGTTTTCTCAATGGCTACGTATACGGCGCTTAAGGTAAGAGTGACGGTACAGATATGGCCGGAATGGGCTAAAGTGCGGGCGTGCGCCGTAAGGACGCCCAGAACGTAGTTTTCCCACACTTTCCCAAGTACCGCTATTTTCTGTCCGCGACTGTACTTAGCAGCTTCGCGGCGGCGATAGCAACAAGCGTGTTCTGCTGTCGTCCAAGAACACAATGACCTCCGCTCTCAGCGGCGCTAAATTTAAAGCTCAGAGTAAACTTTCTAGGTGAGGTGCAAAATGTAATGGCTACAATCTCGAGGCATGTACAACGAGCAGCGCATAACTTATCTTCGCAGCAATATGATCGATGCATTAATAATGGCACAGCTTCTCCTCATTCCGCGCTCTAGAATTCCACCCGCCGCAGCACAACATACACGCCGACATCGCCGAGGGACAGCTTATACACCAGTTCTTTAGGTGAAGGAATGCACATTTCAGGAACTTTCCACTTCTATTCCCGCAGCGGACCTCTCGAGGATATTCTGTGTAGCAAACGTGATATTTGATGAAGATTGCCGGGATGCAGACACAACGCGGGATGCTAGTATGGGGCAGGCAGGAAAGCGCGTGGCTTTCCGCGACAACGGCCCAAAAAATTGGTGTGGTTTAGCTCTGGTTAAACCTGGTTGGTGGCGAAACTAAGAACAGCAGAGGGTGAATGCACATCTATGCAGAATTTTTCATTCTCTATTTAACATTCATAGATGGCGGCGAATCCTCATGCCGCTACCAGTGCAGTGACGCAGCGGTTAAGAAGAGGAACACTCCACTGCCAGGTGGTTGTTTCTATCACGGCCACCCGTAGGCTTTGTGCGACCCATGTTGCTCTTCCCAAGCAACCTCTCGCGCAGCTGGCCCGAAGCTCTTCCGAACTTACCCAAGCTCACCCTAGTAACTCGGGTAAGCTCGGGTTTCCGTTTTCTAGGCAACGGCTCAAGATCGCGGTTGCTAGGCAACGGCGACTCAAGGTCAACAGAGAGGCTGACGTCCCGCCATCTGTTAGGCGCGGCGGCGGCTCCACGAGGAGCAGCGGGGGCCACGGACTCGACGAGCGGTTAGACCTTGCGTAGTATTGCTTTCGCAATAAAAACACCTATCGACGGATGAGGACCACAGCAAATTTACTCACGTATGGTCTCCCAGAGTTGCTTCGGCGAAGCCCCAGTCCTAATCGGTCGTGCAAGGTTAAGTGGACGCTATACTACGACGCAGAAGAGCTTGAGTTGGCAGCCTGTAAAGTGCATAGACAATTCGTGAGGGTGAAAAATGCTGCACCCTGTACGTTTTCTTGTGAGAATGCTCACGCTCTCGTGATTTTTGTGTGGCGCTAAACCAAGCCCAAGCTAAAAGAGACAACTGCGGGACGCGTGTCAGGCCAAACCTCGATTTGCAGATGTAAACTGTGTAGGAAAGCTGGTATTTCTTCTTAAAACAGAGCGACAAACGACCGTCATACAAACAAATGGATAGAAGCCACACTAAACTCCACCAAACTATTAATTTCATATCGCCTGGAATACATATTGGCGCTGAAAATATAGCGATAACGTGACATGAAAAAAAAATGGCTGAGGCTTAGCTAAGGTTAAGCCTAGTCAGATGCGAAGCATATTGATGGCTAGGCTTGGTAATACATGGCTTTCCTTGGATGACGTTCATCCCGCTCTTCATCGGTCTCTGTGGCACGCTGAAGCTTTCGCATCTCGTTCAAATCAGCCCTGCTTCTAGGCGGTATCCCAACACCTGGCCGCCTCGTAAGTGCCCGGAGAGTGAGGCAAACTCAGCTTTATACCGCTGCTGTAGCGTCACGTGGTCAGCTGCAGCGCCTCTGATGTGGAGCCTCCACCGCCGCGGCCGACCGCGCGAGCCGGCAGCCCATCTCTCCTCTGCTGTGACGTCATGTTGTCACGTGGCGTCACGTGGTCACGCTAAAGGACAATGGTAGCTCCACCGCCGCGCTCGACGGGCTGTAGTGTAGCTCTAGTAATATGCTTCGCATAAAAAGCGGGCGCTTGCAATGCATCAAAGAACAGTTTTACTCACACAGGGTCTCCCTAAAGTTGGGTCACCGGCGTTCTTGTCCTGCTTGAACATCCAGTGGAGTATGGACACCACACAGCGGGCTAAAACTGCTTGACTAAGCAGCTAGTGTAACAGCTGGACACGGTCACAAGCGTTAAAATGCTCCCTGGTTCTGTTTTACGCCCCGTACTTCCTGTCTGAACACTACGCCCTCAGTGTCTCAAATTTTTATATGGCGCCACCCGGTGGGAACCACGAGGCATGATTGGCTGATGCGTTTTTTTTATTCTTCTTTCGTATTCAATAATGCAGGTTGCCTTTTGGTGGCCAAAGCAGGGGTGGGTGCGCCGTGCGTAAAATTGCTTGGTTCATCACAGGCAAGGACAAGAAATGGGTGCAAATAAGCATACTGTCAAGTTTCTGCGCGAAAAACGAGCCCGTAAAGTAAATAAAAAGGCGTTATATTTTGATTTAAGTGCGCTGAGCATAAAACACCTGCATTATAAGAATCAAACCAAGTGCATAAAACTTACTGGCTTGATATTACTGCAGAAAAATATGTTTTGGGTGTAGATAGGGTGGCCGCATAGCGCCGCAACTTGTTACAACCGGTTATCGCTGTGAGATTAAACGACAGCTTGTTTTCATTGGCTCTGCACTGAGGCGTTACTGCTTTTTAGTTTATATTTGTGCCGAGTCTGTCACATCTTGTAGTGCTGCATATAAGCCTGAAGTTGTTTTTTTATGATAACTGATGATGGCGAACGACATTATCAAACCATGCATTTGTCGACGAGATTCCAAGGATACCTTGGAAGATGGAAGGAAAGAAGTTGCCTAGTCGGCACAGGACGGCAGTCCTGTCGTAGCAGTTTGGTCGGAGTGTTCGCCTTCTCTTTATAATTCAGATCTCGACGCGGCAGATTTCTTCCGAAATGTTCTCGTTCCAGTGCTTGTAAAGCACCGTAAAGTGGGTAACATAAATGAACTGAAAAGAATTTTTCTTCACTCTAATTGCACAGACAATGCAGTCGGTGGAAAAACAAAGGAATAAACAACTGCCGTGGTGGCGTTCTTCCAAATATGTTGGGTGACGTAGCTATTTTTAAACGTATTTAATCCGCATCCGCGGGCTCACCACTTGACCGCCCTATTTATTCACTGATCCATTCAGGATTGCCGAACGGATTCTAGTAGCACCGAAGGTTCGGCAACAAAAGTATTTTGCCGCCATGAGAAACCCGGCAGCGCAATTCCCCACGGCTGTCCCAAATAATTGTTTATGAAAATGCTGCCCTAATCGGACTCATCTTGGTGCTGGTGGAATGACGCACGATTGCTTCGTAGCGCTGTACCAAACGTATGACCCCAACCAATGTCAAGCACGGATAACTAATTATGCTCAACTTGCTTTTTTAAGCCGCAGCTCTTCACCCCCTCCTAAGGTGCTCGTCTACAGAGCCGGAGTACTCGGGTTTGAACCCAACTGCGGCGGCCGTATTTCGATTGAGTCTTTCTCTGTCCCGTGTCCGCTGCGGTGTCTAGCTCCTTCATGTCGAAGAGGATGAAGTTGCTGGCGCGCTCTACGCAGAACGCTTGGGGCGTTAGCCTCGGCCGGACGCTGCCGCCGCTGCTCTGCCGCTACCAACTTTCCGGCAGCTTTCAAATAAACGTGGCCGCGGTCGCCTCCTGGGCGACCTCCACATCGACCTCTACAAGCCCGTGTTTCTGGGTTCCTCATCGTAGTCGTCTATTTCAGAGTTGGCTTAACACACCACTTGGCAATCATGGCAGGTAGCAGCAGAGCAAAACGCCACCTGCCAAAGGGAGAGCGGAGGAACGGACAACCCGAAAGTGGCTGCGACGGGAAGACCCCGGAGGGTCGCTGGCAGCGTAACACGCCACCATGCAGCGGTGGCAGGTGGCGTGTGAAGAGCTGCGCTGAAATTTCGCATTACCGACTGTCGTAGTCACCTGTTCATTTCTGTGGTTTTATTCATTCAGCTACAACGAAGAATCATTTGTACGCATTCATATGACTTGTTGCATAAGCTAGAAGATCGATGTTCTCAATATGCATAGTGTACTGAAGCAAGTTTGAAACCTGTTCGGCATATCCAACCAATGTCGAGTGGTCAGATGATTTTCTTGTAATACATTCTTGATACAAGTACTGAAAAATCTGTTCTTTATTTGAATGTCGAAGCACAAATGAGCAGCGTAGATACAACGGCAGACACAAAAGGCTGAAGTCAACGCACGAGCGAGCTGTGGTAATTTTATTGCAACATGCAGTATGTCCGCAGCGTTCTCTCTGTAAGCAACTATTCGCAAACGAGCTCTGCGTAGCTACACTGCATTCGGCTCCAGTTGTCATGGATGTTTAGCACCAAGTGACGCTCTATTAGAAAAATGGCGAGCGCTTAGCGGCCAAGGTCGCTGTTGTCTGCTGTTTGTCAATGCGAAAGCACTGTGTGGCTGATGAGGACCGAAACGCGGCGTCAGCGTTGACCAGCAGCAGTGCTCACAAAAGTGGCAGACGACGTCACCGTGGTGTACACAGGAAACTAACATTTCTTCCGAAGATTTTAGACTTTCGGATTGCGAGGCGATCTTCCAACCTATAGGTCCAAAAACACGTTGCTTCTTGGCGAACAAGGGCGCGCGTAAAATATGTGTTGCCAGAATACTCTGTGCTAACGAATCGGTGTCTATTTAGAAAGTAAGCAAAAATAATGAAAATGTATATAAAAATAAAAAATTATAAATACGCAAAACGATGCTTCAAAATTCTAAGCACGTAAGCCCTCCCAAATATTTTATTCATGTCTGCTCCAGTATTGAAACTTCTACGCTTCGGATAAGAATCGAAGCACTGATGCTGTGTGCAGTTCTAAAATATCAATTATCAGCAAGAGAATGCAGCAATACGCATCGAGGAATCAAAAATGAAACGTGCGAGATGTGCAGTCTTAAGTGCCCTCCCAAATTTTTGCTTTATAACTCCAGTATTCAAACTTCTACACTTCGGATAAAAATCGAAGCACTGATGCTGTGTCCAGGTCTAAAATATCACTTATCAGCAAGACAATGCAGCAATACGCATTGAGGAATAAAAAATAAAAGGTGAGAAATGTGCATTTATCTTCCTGCATTAGGAACCAAGTCGTAGAGTACGGATGTCCGTCGGATTTTGAGAACAGTGCGTCTCTAGTCACGACCCACCGAACCCGCTTATTTATCTGTTAAGGCACATAGGACTGGAGTCAAGCAGTAAGCGTATTCTTTGACATTGGCGAGCGCATCCGATCATTTCAATGCCCATGGCCGGATAGATGCTCTCTGAGGTCCTCTCTATTTGAACTTGTAAATGAGCACAGGGTACAGCGATATCCCTCTGCGTTATGTGCTTCTGCATATGGCACTTTAAAACGTCTCGTCTAGTCGCTGCAAAAGCGCATATGTCACACTTGAACGGTCGTTCCCCAGTGTGAATTCGATTGTGCTCATTTAATTTTGAAGATTGTGCACATGTGAAAGGGCACATATCGCACTTGAACGGTTTTTCGCCTGTGTGTATACGCTTATGTCGAGTGAGGTCGCCAACGTTTTTAGTTCTAAAAGGACACATGTCGCAAATGTAGGGTTTCTCGCCAGTATGCGTTTGCTTGTGCACAGCTAGAGAGTCAGAGCGAGCACTTTTAAATTTACACATGTCGCACGTGAACGGTTTTTCCAAAGTGTGCATACGCTTGTGTCGAGTTAAATTTCCAGAATATTCAGTTGTAAAAGGGCACATGTCGCACTTTAAGGGTTTCTCACCAGAGTGGATACTACCGTGTGAGACATTTCCAGACTCCGCAGGTGTGGAAGTGCACGTGTCGTGATTTATGGGGCTTTCGAGAATTTGCATACTTTCCTGTGGAGTGACATTTCTCGAGTCTGCCGCTGTAGAAGGACACGGGTCGGGATTGAAGAGACTTTGGCTACTGTTCATGCTATCGTGTGGACTGACATATCTAGGCCCTGCAGGTGCAAAAGAACCGGTGTGGCAATTAAAGGGGCTGCCGCTAGTGCGCAAGCTATCATGTGGAGTGATATTTCTTGAGTCTCCAGCTGTAGAAGGACACGGGTCGGGATTGAAGGGGCTTTGGCTAGTGTCCATGCTATCGTGTCGAGTGAAATGTCTAGACCCTGCAGGTACAAAAGGACCCATGTGGCGATTAAAGGGGCTGCCGCCAGTGCGCATGCTATCTTGTGGAGTGACATTTCTCCAGTCTGCAGCTGTAGGTGGACACGGGTCGGGATTGAAGGGGCTTTGGCTAGTGTCCATGCTATCGTGTAGAGTGAAATATCTAGACTCTGCAGGTGCAAAAGGACCCGTGTGGCGATTAAAGGGGCTTCCGCCAGTGCGCATACTATCTTGTGGAGTGACATTTCTCCAGTCTGCAGCTGTAGATGGACAGGTGTCGAGATTGAAGGGGCTTTGGCCTGTGACCATGCTATAGAGTGTAGTGACACATCTAGACTCTGCAGGTGCAAATGAACCCGTGTGGCGATTAAAGGGCCTGCCACCAGTGCGCATGCTATCTTGTGGAGTGACAGTTCTCCAGTCTGCAGCTTTAGATGGACACTTGTCGAGATTGAAGTGGTTTTCACCAGAGTGCGTACGTTCGTGCCCAGCTAGCATTGTAGAGTCTTCAGCTGTAACAGTCTGCATAGCACTCTTATATGGTTGTCCTCCTTTTTGGCACCGCATCTCTCTCTTACGTGCACATTTCTGAAACACCGCTGGGTCCTCTGAGCATTCAAATGGCTCTCCTCCTGTCTCAGGGCGCATTTGCCTCTTGGCATCGGCGAAGTTCGCTGAAACGCAGGCGCTGGAGGGGCAGCTGAACACATCTTTCAATGCAGGTGGCTCCCGCTGAACTTAATTCGATTCCATGAGCGAATACGTCTCTAGGGGTCTTTGCTCGTAGTGTTCACCACCCGTCGACAATGTTGTTTGTCCGCCACGAGGCCAGAACACAACTTCTGTCGTGGTAGTCAGGAAAGCACACCGCGTCTGCAAATAAAATTAATAGAATGTGTGGCATTAGGAAAATTCGTTTTTTTTTGTCTACTTACACCGCAATATTTTCTTGCAATTGTTCAAGCATGAGATATTGTTGGCGTGCTTAGCAATAAGTTTTAAAAAATTGATGCTAAAATAACACTCACGAGGCGAACATTCTCAGCAAGTGCACCAAGTGAATATGTCAGGCAAGTAAATTGAATTATTTTTCCAGTGTCACTTGGGCATCACCGAGTATAAAAGCTGCAAGAGCAGCTAGTCGAGTGCTTCAACCTCTATAGAGTGTTTCAGCAGACAGTAGTGTTGAGAAATAAGCACTCTGATACAAAACATACAGAGATGAAAACAAGTCAGTCATCCCTGCCGTGTGAGGCAGCAAACAGAAACGCAGAAAAAATGAAGACATGTGCGCGAAAAGAAACGGAAGAAACAAAAGCAGTTTCAATGTAGTTACAGGAGTACAGAGGGCAAAACACATGTCTAGAACAACCAAACTGTGTGTTCCGTCGCTCTCAAAGCCGCTGCGATCAAGGAGGCAAAAATTGACGATTAAATTCTACGAGTTTAACTGCACATGTTTACATCCAGACCATTTTTAACGAAATCTTATCTCTAGTTATTGCGTGATCAGCCCGAAACCGGCTCAGAACGTGTTCTAGACATGCGTTTTGCCCTCTGTACAATCAATTTCAGAGTGATTTGCCCGAAATTACAGCAACGCTCATATTAACATCGTTTAGTTTGTTCGAAGTACGTCGTAATGTGTTTTTGATACTTTATGCACCATATGTAGTAGATACTTTAGCATACCAGTGTTCGGGGCGTCTGCTGTGGAATCGACGAGTGTTAGCGCGAAGGTCTTGCAAGTGACGACGGTGGTTGCTATTAATGCGAAAGCATTTTTTTGGGTCGAGTGATTAATCAAATGGAATTATTTGGACGAAGTAATTAACTAGTTGATTTTGTCACTTACTCTCACAAATTGAGGTGTACTAACTGAATCGGCGAACAAGTCGTTACAGAATCATATAAACCATTAATTTATATTACATTCAAGTAATCACTCAAATGACATGAATGAATTATTAAGTGAATAAATAACCGGCCTAATTAATTCAGTTAGTAGCTTACTTCACAATCATCGGTAATAAAACCGAACTGATTAGTTAATTACTGAATAATGAATTAATACTTTGGAGTGCTTACTACACGCTCTAGCAACGAGACATGTGAACATGTGGTAGAACCGAATCGGCTGCATTAAGAGAAATGCTTTCCCATTACTGCAGGTAAGAAATCGTAAGTGCATCTCTTATACCTTTTTCCACACTAGGTCAGTGCTCTAAGCGTCAGGCAGTCTTAAGTCTTAAAGGCCAAATATTTTGACTATACTGACCAAAAAGATCGGCTGTGTGGGCGAGGAAACTCTGGTTACATATCGCACGTAAAACATTATTCTGAAGCAGGCAAATCTTGTTCTCATTAATGCAGTCGCAGTTGCTCACACAAGGTAAAAGCTATCAGTAATTCAGGGGTCAGAAAAATATAGTTTGACCCAGCTGAAGTTGCAAATTAGATGTATATAGACGCCTATACCGATTTATAATGCGTGTGATAAGAGAAAGCTTTCTTATTACTTTCGGATACATGGTCATCCCAGCTCAAATGACTCGTAAAGTGAACAAATAACACACGAATGCTTTACACCGCTTCACTTAGTTCTCAATCTAAGTGCAGATCAGGTACAAAGGGAAGAACTACGCTGTGCAGGTGTCTAGTTCAGGAGTGCACTCATCAAAAGCTTTAAAACTAGAGCCCGTAGTGCATCATCCACAGTATGTTGATGTATGCTGTTCTGCACAGCGTGTTAAGGCAGCTTTGACATTACAACCAACGCAGGCAGCGTCATCCATGACATTGTGATGGGAGAAACCACAGTGTGTGGTGGAGTTTGACTTTCACATCTTTTTAAGCGGTAGCTTTACCACTAGACATCTCGGGCTGAGATCGCCATACGTTGCCAATGACCTTCAATGCTCAGCCAAGGTCAAACCTTATGTTTCAGTTTTGTGAACCGGTAGATGGTCAATGCTCAGGCCAACAGTCAAAGAATTGGACAGGTCAAGGTCAAGGGACAAGTTTAATGTCATTTTAAGGTCAAGTGAAATCAATGTCAGCAAATAAACAAGAAAGTTGGGCTAGTTGGCGCTGGGACACTGTCCCATCTGCTTCTCTCTCTCTGTACGATGTTTTATCCTCGCAAGTTAACATGTCGCAGCCAAGTCAAGGTCAAGCCGGGAACGTACAGGTCACGTCAAGGTCAACCAAATTTTGGTCAGTTGATGAAATTTGGGCTTGCCGAAGAGCCTAAACGCCGCGTTTACGTAATAGGGCGTGACGTCACTCCTTCTTTAACCTAGTACATGACGGAAGGAGCGCCGACGCGCCTAGGAAAAAATATATGGTGCTTTAGGTTTGGGCAAACCTACTGAGAAGCCTTATCTTCACGATGGTTTAGGCTAGCGAAGTCTTGTTATGCTTTTCGTTGAACGTTTTTTTTTTGTTATTTTCCAGGCTAAACCATCATGAAGGTTTTGTTTTAGTTTATAGGGGCTTAACAGCCCAAATCGACTCAGGCTATGAGGGACGCCGTAGTGAAGAGCTCCAAAAATTTCGGCCACCTGGGGATTTTTAACGTGCGCTCACATCGCACAGTACATGGGCCTCTAGAATTTCGCCTGCATCGAAATTCGAACACCGCGGCCGGGAGCGAACCGGCGTCTTTCGGGTCAGCAGCCGAGTACCGTAACCAGTGAGCCACCGCGGAGGCTTCAAACAGCATCGTGAAGCTGCCGCATCTCACTCGGTTTAACCAAAGCTAAAGCACCGTCAATTTTTTGTAACGCCAGCCTTATAATTGAAGCGATCAGCGTCGGTTGAAGCTGGCGTTACACGCTCTAGTCCGCTCTTTTATTGATCAAGGCGCCGAGGTTTGACCTGCCTCTGTTAGTACTAATGTGTGCTTCGGGTTCTTCATTAAAGTGTGCGGGGACTGGCGGTGCTTGCAAACGGGATGGAAGTTCCTTGAACCTTACGATTTGCGGTGTTTGCCATTGAAACTGGTGGTGGTTGTGAAAAACTTATTGGAAGGCCTAAAAAAAATTATGCGGCAGCAGCACGGGCGGCCTTCAGGCTGCTGGTTGTGGCGCCCAGGCCATGCCTAGTCGCGACGTTCTTTGTCCAGGTAATCAGCCGAAGCTGGAGATTCGGCACGGTGCTGGACAAAGCAGCCTCCCACTGGTACGGACTGTTTAGGTGCCAAGAGGTAGGGGGCAAGTTTGCTCAGCACGAGAATAGGGTATGTGCGTAGTCGGCTCATGGGCTGTCACATAAGCGGCAGGCCGGCGCGTACGCCTCGGGGTTGAGGAGGGCAAGACGTGCGGGGCTGAGAAAGGTGTGGGCCTGAAGCTGGCGTCACAAGCGTTACATCTACTTTTCCCACCTGCGTCAGAAACGATCGCAATGCGAAAATGGCCCTTTACGAACCGGTGTGCATGGGTAGGGGTGGAGCCCAAAAATATCACCAAACGCTTTCCTTGTCAGTTGAATTCGGGAAATATGAAACAGCGACTGTCCTGCCTTGGCCTCATCCCACTTTCTCCTTGGTGACAACGAGGGATAAGTTCAGATGGGCGATGCAGAACCTTCTGCCTTCAGCTGAACTCTATAAAACATCATTGCCTCTATCACTCGCTTCAGCCTCCTTGGGCTTTCGTCGATACTACTCGCTAAGAATGCGGCGTCTTCTAAAAAGAAAGTCCGTCGAAAGACAGATGTGCTTGTACCTATGCTCACTGATTTTTTTTATGTTCAGTCACGAAGCCTATGCCCTGGGAACACAGCCGCAGTACAACAAAGGTCGAAGGGCATGTAACTACGTCCATTCACCACCACTCGAGGTAAACATGGTCCATAAAGAGCATAGGTTTTAGAAATCGACGAAATTTAAGAGGTCGAAGGTGTGGAACTTGCAGGTAAAGCATGCGAAATCGTTTTGGGTTCGCATTGCAAATGCTGACGTAATCGCCAATTAAAATACCAATGGAATTCAAGCTTCTCCGCAGCACACAGCGCCAAGTGGGAGGCCGCATGATGACGGCATCGAAGGTACCTGTGCTATCAGCAAGAAATGAAACGCGAAGAAAACAACTGAACCGCGGACTGCAAAATGTGCAGCTCTTAGCCAGCTAAGCTGAGTACTAGCTCCTGCAATTTTAATTTCGAAGGCACGAAGACTCTACTTTAGAAGTGTTCTTCAACCGCGCTTGTATTTCCAATCCAGGAGCTAATACGTAGGTTCTTTTGTGTTGCCACCTCTCTTTTCTTGTTAGCGTTTCATTCATTGCTGATAGTGGATTTCTATCGCGTAAGCGCTTCCTTTGAATGAAAAAGCCAACGCCACTGAAGGCAAAGCCCACCGAGGGTAATTTGGCAGCATCAAACTAAGCGCTGCAAGATTTGGTTGACGGCACAGGTAATTTGAAACATTCCCTTCCTTGACGTCTCACTGGCCTTGCCCGCACTTCTCTGACGCGCTGAGGAGAAGGCCAAAATTCAATCACCGATCACGTCTCTGTTTTAATACAAGCGCAAAAAACACTTGGCACGTTTTACCTACAGCCTATATTCACTTGAATCCTTGAAAATAACGGAACTTTCAAATGTGCTGCAGTTACTTTTTAATGTGTAATAAGGCGCCTTCCAGTAGTGTGGATTCGGGGTACGTTGGGGACAAACGTGATTTTAATCCTGATGTCTGCAGAGAGTGCGCTGATGTCAGCGCCGTCTCTTGTCTACCAGGTCGGTAACTGTGCGGCCAGGAAATGCCTCTTCAGTGTCGAAGTGTCGATGGTTGCCTTCGAAATGCACGTTGGCCTCTGAACAGGGTCAGTGCTCCGTTACGTATCGAAATATGGCTCGGGCATTATGGTAGTTTTTGTCGTTCGCGTCATTTTAGACTTTCATCGCGTCGATTTCGGGCTCAACTTCGTGTGCGGAGTCGTCGCAGTGGAATGCGATGTCGTCGTGCGTTTTCCTCGGTGAAGAATGTTGGAAACTCTGACCTCGGGACCCGCGAATCACGCAAACCTGTATCTCGGTCCGCCGAGAATGCTGTAGCATCCACTCTCGTGACGCATTTGGCCAAGCGATTTCGAACCCGATGACTGCCGCAAGACGTCGCACGCGCAGTTCGGAGCTAAAGTGTCTATTTGGAGAGAAAGTAGGTCCGCTCTAGAAAAATGTGATTTCAACAGTACAATCATGAAATCTATGACCGTGAGCACGGCAGCGCGTTCCCGATAGCCTGGAACCCTACTCGTGGTGATACGCGGCGGCCGCTTTCATAAACAAACCGGAAATGGGGGTGCGTCCTTCGGCTTGCCGGGAGGAGGCAAGGCGGCCTAACCCTTTCCACTACATTGCTAAAAGTAGCCGTCGCGTATTGCCACAAGTAGGGCTCGAGGCTATCTGCCACACGCTCCAGCGTTGAACCTCATAAACTTCATGACTGTACTTACCAGTCTCGCCGAAGCGATAGCAACGAGCACATTTTACGGTCGTCGAAGAACACAACTGACCGCTGCTCTCAGGCGCGTTAAATTTAAAAGCTGGGAAACAAATTTTCGTAGCAAGGTCCTAAAGCAAGGGCTACCATCTCGCAAGGTGTTGAACCAGTAGCACTCAACTGCAATAAATCGAGATAAAAGCCGCCACAATCTCCTCAAGGTAATGGTTCTCGGCTGCTTGGCCGAAAGACGCGGTTTCGATCCTGGCCGCAGTCGCCGAATTTCGATGGAGGTAGAATTCTGGACGCCGGTGTATTGTGCAATGTCAGAGCACGGTAAAATACCCCAGGTGGCTTACATTTCCGGAGCCCTTCACTATGGCGTCCCTGTAGACTAAGTCTTCTTGAGACGTCAACCGCATAAACCAAATCGCGATAAATATGGTCACGCTTCGCATCACAAAATCATAAAGCCCCGTACCAAGGTCATCAATCAACAAACATTACAAAACTTTACGATAATATAAACGACACACTAATAATGACGCAGCTTCTTTCTCCTGTTCACTTCACGCTCTAGAATTCGACAAGCTGAAGTCAAAAATGTGCGCCGACTTTTCATCTCTTGAAATGAACCTTTGAGTGACAACTGATGCACCAATTATTTAGGTGAAAGAGTACATATATCAAGAACATTCCACTTCCATTCCTGCACCGGACTTCTACAATATATTCTGTACAGAAAATCTGATATTTTATCAAGGCTGCCTGGACGTACACAGAACGCGGGCTGCTAATGGGGCAGGTAGGAAAGCGTGGGGCTTTCAGCGACACCCGCATGAAAAACACCAACCGAGCGATGTGCAAGAGAACAGATGTACTCACGTAGGGTCTCCCCTGAGTTGCGTCGTCGGCGTCCCGGTCCTACTTGGTAGTTCAAGTGGCCGCTGTAGAGCGAAGTAGAATGGCTTGAGTTGGCTGCTTGTGAAGCGTCTAGACAAGTCGTGAGAGAGAAAAAGTTCACTTTTTCACTGCTCCCCGTACCAAGGGCAAGGAACAAGAAGCAACACTGGGGGGGGGGGGGGGGGGGGGGGGGGACGTGTTAGGCCACACCTCGTTTTGCGGACGTAAAGTGGGTAGGCACAGCTGGTACTCTTTGATAAACAGAGCGAACACGACGGGCTTCTGAACAGGTAGACGGCAGAAACACAGAGTTCGACCAAACCATTTGCTTCATGTCGTCTGGAATATTGGCGCTGAAAACACAGCTAACACGCCACCCGGGCGCAAAAGACAGGACGCGTTCAATGAGTAAAAGACTCACACTGGTTCTCCCTAGAGTTAAGTCTTCGGCGTTCAACTCCGGGTTAGTCATTGAGTGTACAACTGCGTCACTAAGCAGCCAGTGTAGCTGCTATACACACCATAGCATCCGTTTAAAATCTCGCTGGTTCTCTGTTCCGCCCCGTACTGATTGTCTGACCACCACGCCCCCGCTCTCTAAAGTTTTTATTGTGGCGCCATCTAGTGGCAACCATGAGGAACTAGGCTGCGCACTGTATTTGCTTTGCACCCACTTTTTTTATTGAATACTGCCCACCCCATATTGGTAGCCAAGGCAGGAGCGGGTGTATGACGTGTACAAATTCATGGTCTACAACAGATAACAAACAGGGAAATAAAGCAAATGAGCATACACTCAAACTTCTGCTACCAGCCCGCAAACAAAAATAAAAAACCGTCGCTTTTACATGCAGCGCAGAAAGCATGAAGAACATACTCTGCGAGAATGAAACCAAGTACTTAAAACTTCCTGGCTTAATCTGACTGCAGATAAAAATGCTTCGGGTGATGACAGGGTAGCCACACCGCGAGTAACAATTCTAACAGGCTATGATACTTGGAAAGAGCGATATCTTGTATGCATTGGTTGTGGACTGAGGGATTGCAGTTGTCTGTCACGTTTCTGTTCGCGTTCTATTATGCTCCATACAAGCCTGAAATTCTTTTTTCTGTGAGATAATTGATGATGCCGAAGAGCAATCTCAAACCATGCATTTTTCGACGAGATTCTTTCGGGCCCATAACCGTTGCGCCAACGCGAAACACACACACGCACGCACACACACAAACACACACACACGCGCGCACGCACGCATACGCGAGCACACACACGCGCACACACGCACACAAACACACACACACACACGCACACTCACTCACACGCACGCAAGCACGTACACACACACGCACACACGCCCGCGCACACGTGCACACAAACACACACACACGCACACACTCACACCGCCAGCTTCTCTTGTAATGGTACTAGTAATGCTTTCGCATTGAAAGTGCGTTGCACTCCTACCCAATCAACCCTAAAAATGATGCCAAGGCGGCATCGGGCCGCAGTCCTATCGTAGAAATTTGGTGGGAGTGTTAGTATCTTTTTTAAAATTCAGGTCTTGACCAGGAACATTTCTCCCGAAATGTTCTCGTTCTTGTGCTTACAAGTACCGTTAATTGCGTAATAAAAGTGCAAAAGATTTTGTTACCAGAGCTACACTACGCTACCCAGTCGGGCATTTCGCCGTGAGCCTGGGAGGTCGATATTGCGCATGCGCAAAAGCAGAGAGGAGCAGCAGGTGCGCGGCGTTGACGTCAGAGTTCGCCACCGCCCCCGCAGCCGCGCCAGGAGCCGTGCCGGCCCGCCGCGCGTGAATGCGCGGCGGATAAGCCTAAACAAAGACAAGAACGTCTTTCCACGCGGAGACGCCAAGGTAGCTCTCGCTGCACATATCCTTGCATAGCTGATTTAAGCCACTACCATTTTTTTTCTCTGTTTGACTTGCGCAGAGAATGCAGTTTGTGGAAAAACAAAGAAATAAGCAGGTGCCGTAACGGAGGGCTTACGAATACTTTGGATCATGTGGATATTTTTAACGTACACTAATATCGTACCGCCGAAAAGAGATTTTCCGCTTCGCCTCCAAGCAACCGCACCCGCTAAGGCCGGGATTAAACACGCATCCTCGGGCTCACCACCCAAGCATACTGTTTGAACCTCGCGCGCTTTCTGTCGTCAAAACGACGCATACTAGCTGAGCCTAGCAGCACTGTAAACACAGAAGCAATCTGAAAATGTGGGGTGTTTTATCGCTAAAATTTTGTGGTTGAGGCAGGTTCAGACAGAGCGAAAGCTTCGTGCTCATTTAGTTTGCCGTGAACGTGGGGCACAGCGTATAGCGACGACGACGAATCGGTGGTGTAGCGAGAGGCCCCGCTTCGACTGGCTCCGGTATGCTGCCTGAAGTAGAGTAGCGTTGGGGCCCACGCTATTTCGCCAAAATAGCATTCACCGCTAACTTTAACCCAAGACGCATGGCGGGCATTCCGTTCTGCGCAGGCGCACTTCGACGCCCCAAACTTCTTGGGGCCCCCAAAGCTTGCGGTCCTCTATTCTAAAACTCCATAATAATACCCAGGTGGTTGAAATGAACAAGAAAGCTTCATTGCGTGCCCTCGTGCTTTGATCGCCGGGTGTCTAGTCTTCACCTTCAAATGACCTTGCGCTTCAAAAGTAAAGGAAGGCGCATAAATTTCCCCCTGGGACAGTGGACAGAGCCGCCTTTCAAGCTACGAAAGCAACGGAACGGGAGTTTGGAAAGGAAAGCAAAGGCGCATAACTGCCTTCTTGGAACAGTGGACATCTCAGTAGTGCCCTCCATGGGTTGGCATTGACAACGCTGTGGCAGAAACGCAGCACTGAAGCCATATTGCGTCGGCGTTCACTGTGGTCATTGGCGTTGGCGTTGACTACGTTTTACACTCCGATGATTTTAAGGAAAGGAAGAGCTCAAGTTTGCTATACATGCTTCAAGGCCGGACGTAGGGTGGACCTAAGCCCGACACCTGACGTCGTTACGTGTTCTAAATGCACCGAGCCAGTGATCGAGGACGGACACTCCGGCGAGCCCAGGTGTGCGCTATGAACGGAAGCGCATCCTACAGGGGCAAAGGAGCTCAAGGAACGCCTCAGGAAACCAAGACCACGGACGAGCAAAAAAGAGGAACCAGACTTGCCGATCAGAAGCTAAGGATGGAAATGCTTGCTAAGGACTAGCAACAAACTGCTAAAAGGAGCCTGGAAGAAATTGAACAAAGCACATGGCTTGTTGACAGGCGCAATGAGGGCTTGAGGCCTCTTCTTGCTCGTTTTTTTTTTTTTTTGGCCGATGAAGCAGGCGCGGCATCTGTTCGGCCACTGCAGTTTCTTGACATACAGTCTGCGCAAGCGCGCACAAGTTGTCACGGCTTATTTTCTACCGCCCACGATAGCTTCGCTGCTCGCACCGCGGAAACCACTTCGGAGCAGCTTCCCAATGTGACTGCGTTTTGCACTGATGCAAGCGCTCCTACACAGGCGCCAAGAAAAAGGTAAGAACAAACCAACTGATCTACGTCGGCCATCATCTACTCTCTCGGCGGCGTCGTTTCGTGAACGAATTACACAACAAGACGGCCATCTGTCGCATGGCTCCATCGTTTTATACGTTGACGCAGGCATCCAGCCTTGCGAAACCACTACTGCAATTTACTGCCCTTGCAAGCCTGCCCTCAAAAAAACGACCAGGTTTCGTTTCCCAGAACCTCCTTCCTCCTTCCGTGCGGAGTTGCTTGCCGTTCAAGAGGCACTTTGCACAGTGGCCGCCGTTCCCCTACTAACTACGGCTCGCATTATCATCCGCACCGACGTTCTTCAAGTCATACGCATACTACGACGCCTCAGTCGCACCCCAGGCATTTGCCAGGACATCCATCGTCTCGCGGAATGCATCCCGCAGCCAATCCGAATTCAGTGGGTCCCACGAGACTTCCTGAGTTCGCAAAGCCGTGCAGATTCTGCGACCCACCTTGTGACCCCAACTTCGTCTTCGCCTCGAGTCCTAACACTGGATGACACCACCCTCCTTTTAACAAAAAAGGAACACCTCCGGCGCCGCACACGTGCTCTAATCCCTCCGTGTGCGGTAACCCTCCCCCGTGGTCTTACCCGTGCAGAGGAGGTTGCGCTTCGGAGGATCCGGGTCGGGTTGCCCTAACTCCGGCCGTTACACGAAAGTGGCCGCAATTCGAAGGTGTATTCCCCCCGTCCCTTCCCCCCAGGATGTCCAGTCTGCAAGAACCGAAATCTTGAGGCCGACATTCTCCACCTGCTCTGGGTTTGCCCGGCGTTGAAACCGTCAAGAATTCGGCACCTGGCGGCAGCGGGTCTTTCGCCCGATAATAGTGCTCCATACACCGCTTGGACAAAGGAACCTCATCATCGTTTACTGCTCGATTGCATTGGATCAGCGAACCTTTACTCATTTATTTAGGCATCCTCATTTATCATTACATACCGTTTTATGCCCTAAGGCAATCAACATCGCATTAAAAAAAAAGTAAGAACACGAACGCCGCACTTACTATATCACAGCCAGCGCGACTCTGTCTCCCTCGCCCGCCTGAGAGCAAGAGGAGCTTTCACCTATGGATTTTACCACCACTCTCTATAGTCCCACACCAAGAGCGCTTGGGAGAATGGAACGCAACTACTCGGACCTAGAGCCGCTCTGCGCCCGCGTGCGGTGGGCTGTATACTTTTGACGGCGACTGTACATTTTCGCGTGAGAGTCTTGTATTACGTCAACACCGTGTTGTGCGCAGGTAAATATTCTAAAGACAGCTAATATCCTCTCAATTAACAATGCTGGAAAGCTAGTCAAGACAAAATAAAAACACTATGGGGTCGCTTAACCCATCTTAATTAAGATGGCCGTCCGATGGGGGTGTGTTCCGGATCCATTGCGCACGAATGGAAGTCGTGGGGAATCGCTCCGCGTCGACCCTTTTGGTTTGCTTCCCCTCGATGCATCCTCTTTTTCCATATTTCGTATATAGGCCGAAGACAACACCATGTGGACCAACTCCGGATCCGACGGAGAGATTGCAGAGTCACTGCAACGATCTATCGAAGGTACAGACTTTCATGCCGGGGAACGCCCTTGCGTGTTCACCGGCTGAATCAGAACTTTTATTTAATAGGCACAAACAAGCCTCACAGGCAGAGTGCGACCTTCGGAAGCCCATCGAGTTACACGTTGAGAACCGCCCGATGCCGTCTGTAGCTACGATCAGGGTTGTTGGCATGTTTATTTAGAAGAATACAACAGGGAAGCGACACACCGGCCACCCCTCACTGCACACCAGATTGGCGGTCTGGTGACGCGCATTGCCACCCGTCGCTGAGGCATGACAGAAGCCGACCTGGGCAGGATCTTGCAATTCTTCATGATAAATGGAATCACGAACGCTTGCCCGTGCTACCATGTGCGTTGAAGGGAAGAACAGGCATTTAATAGTATCATTAGAGCAGCATGCAAGGCAGTCATTGATCTGCCCACATACGCCAGTAAGATCGACTCCAGCACTTGGGAGTTTTTACGGCTTATGGGGTTCACCGTCCCAAAGCGGCTGAGGCTGTGAGGTACGCCGTAGTGAAGGCCTCCGGAAATTTCGACCACCTGGAGTTCTTGAACGTGCACTGATATCGCACAGTAAGCAAGCATCTAGAACACTTCGCCTCCATCGAAATTCCACCGCCTCGGCGGGGATTAAACCTGTGTCTTTCGGGTCAGCAGCAGAACGGATAACCACTTAGCCACCAGAGCAGCCGGGTGGTTTATAGGGTTTAACGTATGAAATGAACCTAGCCAAATAGGGACGCCGTAGTGGACGGCTCCGGATAATTTCCACCACCTGGAGTTTTTAACGTGAACTGACATCGCACAATGCACTGGGCTCTTGAATATCGCCTCTATTAAAATGCGAACGCCGCGGCAGGGATAGAACCCGCCACTTTCGGGCCAGCAGCCGAGCACCATAACCATTATGCCACCATGACACAAACACACGCACGCACCAACAGCTTTTCATGCAATGGGATTAGAAATTCTTTCACAGTAAAAGTCCGTCTTCCGCTCCTACCTAATCGATCCTAAAGAAGGTGCGGCACCGGACGGCAGTCCTCTCATGATAATTTGGCCGGTGTGTTAGTCTTTTCATTATAATTCAGATCCCGACCAAACAGATCTCTTCCGAAATGTTCTTTCCAGTGCTTATAACGTACCCTATAGTGCATAATAAGAATGAAGTAAAAAAATATTTTTCTGTATTTGACTTGCACAGAGAATATAGTCGGTGGAAAAGGCGAAGAAATAAAGAAATCAATAGTGGAGGGCTACGGAATATTTTGCACCAAGCAGGTAATTTTAACGTACACTGACATCACACCGCGTACGGATTCTTTTCCGTTTCGATTTCATTTAAACACAGCCTCCAATGCCAGGAGTAAACCCGTATCCTCAGGCTAACCAGTTGAGCGCCCTTTTTATTCACTGATCAATTTCGGAGGGCGGAGTAGATTGTAGTACCACCGAAGGTGCGGCAACAAAGGCATATTGCCGTTGTGAGAAACCCGGCAGCGGAATGACCAATGGCTGTCCCAAGCCATTTTCCATCAAAATGCTGCGCAAATAGGGCTCATCTTAGTACTAGCGAAATGATGCATGTTTGCTTCCTAGCGCTTTACCAAACGTATTACCGAAGTAATGTCAGGCCCGCATAGCGAATTATGCTCAACTTGCTTTTTTAAACCGCAGATCTCGCCCCCCCCCCCTCTCCCTTAAGGCACCCGTCTTTTCAGGCGGAGTACCCGCGTTCCAAACACAATGCGGGGGCCACATTTTGATGGGGGCCACGGCCATGTGCTTTGCGATGTCGGTGCACGTTAAGGATCCCCAGGTGGTAGATATTATTCGAGAGACCTCGACTACGACTCCTCTTCCTTCCTTTCTTTTTTCACTCACTCCTTTAGAACCCTTCTCTTACGGCGCGGTTCGGTGTCCACCGAGATGTTTAGTTATTCATTCATTTATTTATTGAGTGATTGATGATTGAGAACTTTTATTTCCGTCAGAAAATGGGCGCCTCCCTCCTTCCCTTGGCACGTAGGCCTGGGCAGATGGGGAGTCGTGCGCCTGTGGATTAGAGACTGGCAGCCCTTCGCTTGTTGCGGCCTGTTCCGCCACACGGATGGCATGTCGCTGTATGGTAGGGTCCGCGCTTCGCACCAAGCCCACTCTGGCTTCTCTACTTACTATATTGTGTCCCACCCCTGTGGGTGGTGGGCACTTCCAAATTATGTGGTCCAGTATCCCTCTCGCCCCGCAGTGTTTTCACTGATCGTTGTCGCCAAGCTCTGGTAGCACGTGAAATGCCCAGACAGGTTAGTGAAGGTATGAGTTTGGAGCCGCCTCCACGCGACAATTTCTTTATTCTTGAAGCCAACATCTGACGGGGGCTGTTGTTGTTGTTGTGACTGAGAGAAGGATGAAAAGGAAATTGCACGGGCCTGCCTACTGGCTCGAGCCAAGCCACCACCGCTGCCACGTGCAGATAGAGGAGAGTTAAAAGATCACAGGAAAGAGAAAAAGGAAAGAAAAGACGCGCGTCGAAGCAACAACTGCCTCCGTCGGAGCGGACGCTGCTGAAAAAACAGATAAGCGGCCGAAGCCGCGCTCGCCGGAGCGAGGTTGACGGGGGCACCAGTCTGCGTCCCATTTTATAATGGTTGATGATTGCCTCGTAATTTTTCAGACGCTCGTCTTATGCCCAGTGAGCGGGGGGGACTCACGAGCTAGCCTGAGCACTCTAGCACGTAGATACTGAGGCAGATACTGCGCAATTCCTTTCCTCAAAAGACAGTATTGGCAGTGGTTTAGCTGTGGTCAAACCGGGTAAACTGCGTTAGCAATGGTGCGCGCGTTCTTCTGGCGATTCTTCGGCGCGTTGCCTTCGCCTGGTAGCATTGCGGCGTTCCTGTGCAGTCAGGCGTTGAGATTCATCGGTGACCAATGACGTGGAACCACTCTGCGAGGTAGAACGTTGTGGCCGAGCTGCATCCTTAGCACGACGCTTTGCAAGACGTTCTTCACGCTGTTCTGGCGTTTCTTGTGCACGTTGTCGCTTTCTCGCTTCTTCCTGTCGCTGCCACTTCTTCTTAGAGGACTGCATAGCAAAGCATTATCGCCAAGGCAAGCGCGCATTTATAGGCGCTTCACAGCGCGGGAGCATGAGCGCCGCCATACTTGGTCATGTGACCATTCCACCACGCTGCCAGGGAGTCCACAGAACACCATCGCCCGTTCGGCTTTCCGCCTTGTTCGTCGGTAAATTGGTTTTTAAGGAAAGGAAATGTATTTGAATCGCATATCTCGGTGGATACCTGAACCTTGCCGCTACGGAAGGAAGAAGATGGGAGTGAACGAAGACACCGTATTCACCAGACGCGCCTTTGTTCATTCCAAACCATCGAGCTGGCATGGCGGAGTGGTTAGCGGGTCGTCTCGCACTACGGAGACCCTTGTTCGATTCCCCAACTCTACCGATTTCCTACTCGGTGTTATTTATTTATGTGGTCTGACTAGAAATTAGGCTAATTGCTTAAGCCATATCATTCGGATGTCATCGATGCACAGCGCGCCAATGCTGCTAACGTCCGGCTTCGAAGGCCAGAAGTGGCGGACCACCTAGTGGCGCCATCTGTCGTAGACAGAGCAAACTGATCGGCGCTGCCATCTGGCGGAGCGCGGCTGAAGCAACGCCGTTCAAGGTCATCTGTTCCTACCGACCGGGACTACGCGACGAGGTGAAACCTACACTAGTATTGCTAACGCCATAAAAAAAAAACAATTACCCTGCAGCGACCCGAGCGGCAGACAGTGACAAGAGGACGAAGTTGCTGGCAAGCGCTGCGGAGAACCCTTACGGGGGCTTGGCCTGGGCCCGACGCTGCCGCCGTTGCTCTGCCGCTATCATCTATCCGGCAGCCTTCATCTAAACGTGGCCTCAGTCGCCTCCTTGGCGACCTCCACATCGATCTCTAGAAGCCCGTGTTTCTGGATTCCTCATCGTAGTCGTCTATGTCAGCGCTGGCTTAACACACCACTTGGCAATCATGGAAGGTAGTAGCAGAGCGAAACGCCACCTGGCAAAGGGAGAGCAGAGGAATGGGCAACCCGAACGTGGCTGCCACGGGAAGGTTCCGGAGGGTGGCTAGGAGCGTAACAGCCCACCATCCAGCTTTGGCATGTGGCGTGTGAAGAGCTGTTCATTTCTGTGTTTTTATTTATTCTGCTGTACGGGGGAGTCACTTGTAAACCTCTCCAATGGCTCCCCGCATAAGCTAGAAGACCGATGTGCTGGGTATGCATAGTGCACTGAAGCATGTTTGAAAACTGTGCCTTATATCCAACCAGTGTCGAGTGGTGAGAGTATTTTATGCGAAGCATACTACTTTAGCTACCACTTCAGCCCTTCACCGTGGTTATGCGCCTCCAAATCACGTGATACATGACGTCACACCACGTGACACGATGACGTCACGACAGTAGAGAAACGGGAGCCCACCTCGCGCCGTCGCTGTGGTTGTGCGCCTCCAAATTACGTGATACATGACGTCACACCACGTGACACGATGACGTCACGACAGTGGAGAAACGGGGGCCCACCTCGCGCCGTCGCTGTGGTTGTGCGCCTCCAAATCACGTGATACATGACGTCACACCACGTGACACGATGACGTCACGACAGTGGAGAAACAGGGGAACACCTCGCGCCGTCGTTGTGGTTGTGCGCCTCCAAATCACGTGATACATGACGTCATACCACGTGACACGATGACGTCACGACAGTGGAGAAACGGGGGCCCACCTCGCGCCGTCGCTGTGGTTGTGCGCCTCCAAATTACGCGACACAATGATGCTTCGCATTCTCGAGGCTTAACCAAGTTAAGCCTCAGCCATTTTTTATGCGAAGCATACTACTTTAGCTACCACTTCAGCCCTTCACCGTGGTTATGCGCCTCCAAATCACGTGATACATGACGTCACACCACGTGACATGATAACGTCACGACAGTGGAGAAACGGGGGTCCACCTCGCGCCGTCGCTGTGGTTGTGCGCCTCCAAATCACGTGATACATGACGTGATACCACGTGACACGATGACGTCACGACAGTGGCGAAACGGGGCCCACCTCGCGCCGTCGCTGTGGCTGTGCGCCTTCAAATCACGGGATACATGACGTCACACCACGTGACACGATGACGTCAGGACAGTGGAGAAACGGGGGCCCACCTCGCGCCGTCGCTGTGGTTGTGCGCCTCCAAATTACGCGACACGATGATGCTTCGCATTCTCCAGGCTTAACCAAGTTAAGCCTCAGTCTTTTTGTTTTTGTAACACATTCTTCAGACATGTACTCCAAAATCTGCTCTTTATTTGAATTTTGAAGTTCAAATGAGCAGCGTAGATACAACGGCAGACACCACAGGCCGAAGTCAACGCACGAGCCTTCTGTGGCAATTTTACTGCAACGAGCAGATTGTCCACCGCCCGCCTTTCTCATTCTCACTGCACGCAAGTATTCGAACGAGCTCTGCGCAGCGACACTGATTTCGGCCTCAATTGTCATGGATGTTTTGCACCATAGAGTTTCTTACTATTACCTAGAGGGAAAGCTGGCAAGCCGTGTATGGGAGTTTCCATAGAGGCCCCTCGTGACCACTTCAGCCACCATGGGCGCTCAAAGCATCATGGGGCTAGAGTTCCTGTATATGCTCCCGCAGGGAGCAGAGTTGCGCGAAGGTCCGCCATCATGTTCCACGCTGTGCGGGAAAGCCACATCTCGCACGTACAGGGGCTGCGCAGCTCGCTGTGTAGGGCGCTTGGGCTTTTTTTTTTCTCCTTTAAATACATTGACTTGATGGCAAGTTCCTAAACTTAACGCCGAAAATTAATCTGTGATTTGCCGAGGGTGTGCATACAGCACGAAAAAAAAATCGCCAAAGGTTAACAGCAAATCGTAATCATGACAAACTCAGGAAAAAAGACTGGAAACGGCCTGCGAGTTTGTTTTTTTTTCTTTCAGGAACCAGTAATTTCAGAAGAACAAGCAGTTCCGTTCTAAATGAGACAGCGCCTGTCCTATCCTGTCTTCCTGCGTGCACGTCTTAAGAAGAAAAAGAGTATAGCGATGAATTGCTTTTTTTACAACTAGCAGCGCCGCGTGTTCTGTACGAGTTATGCGCGGAAAATACAAAAACGCACCTCTCTAGAACCACATTAAAATAATTGTGCCGCTTGTTGTAGGCAAGCAGACTAAAGCAACGCCAATGCATTGAACCAGGCGAGTCTGACATAACGAAAAAATTAACACTCAATTGCTTGCCCAACACATTTCACAAAATGTACCCCGTTGCTAAATGCAGTGATAGGGTGGATCTTTCAAGGGCCTTGAAAACACTCTCACTCGTACATAATATTTAACTTCCCTCATTTTTTATCAAAAAGCACTATCGTTTCACCTCAGTTATTAAATTACAATAGTTGTTGATTACTGTGGCTGATTTTCCAGCCTTCTTCATCCTTATTGTTCGGAAAAAGTAATTTAATTTCCGCTTTGCATTTTTTGCACTCCTTATTCGTAGATTCGGCTTAGGTCGCAGTATCAAAACATTTCGTGACTCCTGGATTTTTTTTAAAGCTGAGGTTATAGGCTGAATTGCTCTCTTCTAGCTGAAATTTTTTGCGGCATCAAGATTTGCGACACTTGTTTACATGCGATTTTTGCCTATCCTACCCTCACATCTCTCACTTAATCCTTGTCAGATAGTTCTTAAGGTCATTTTTACTAAGAACAATACTTTATAGCATAGGCAGACAAATGGTTTAGGGGGGTTTAACTGCCCATAACGACTCAGGCTATGACAGGGAACAGTACATGGCCTCTAGAATTTCGGCTCCATCGAAATTCGACCGCTGCGGCCGGGATCGAACCCGCGTCATTCGGGTCAGCAGCCGAGAGCTATAACCACTGAGCCACCGCAGCGGCTGCATAGGCAAATTAAATGTTTATGCACGTGAGACCGGCATCGAAATGTAGCAAAACTTTTCATGGAATTTGCTTCTTGAACCTTCATTGTGCCTTATATTTCACCTCGAACCATCACTGCAGAAGGCTCGAAGCAGCAGTACAGTAAGCAGAGCCTGCCCTAGTGAAGGGCCAAAAAGTTGCAGATGCAGACTGTAAATTCTGTACAATTTTAATGCAGTGATATGTTACACATGCTTCTTCGAGGGACAGGTATAGGCTCAGACTAGTATCCATAAAAGGACACTAAGTGAAAGATATAGACAAACAAGATTTTCGTTGCCTGTTCTTTATTTGATAATGTGTGTGAGTTAGAAAAAAAACTGATATGTTCAAAGTAAACAAATGTCCACAGATGAAAAATGTTTTTTACCAATGCCATTCTGATTTCGCTGTCGATACAGGCAAACGTTGGTTGTGATGGCACTGGTAGATCTTGGAACATGTCGGAAATTTTTATTTATTTATCAATACTGTAAGCCTTTCACAGCCGCAAGCAGGAAGGGCACAAAAAATAGAAGGCGAATTTCAGAGACAACTTTTGGTGACAAGCAGTAATACAGCAGTATCGACAGCAGCAAGACAGTAAAAAAAAAACGTCAGGATGCTAAGCGTGCAAACACAGGCCACAAGGAAATAAAAAATAATATTCAGGAACATGGTACTTATCATTAGAATCAGCCGCAACTCTGACAGTTCGTTAAGCTAAGACTGCAAATAAACTGAAAATAACACCTAACCTGACGCCACAGGTGTGCACAGAAAACAAATGAATGTAGCCGACAGCGCGGGCTCACATGAGGCGTCGAGCTGACAAGGGTTCGCACGGCGCTGCGCCTGAGAAGTCAGCTTCTCCACGGAGTGTTGAACACATGACGTCACGAAAATCATGTGATCGCCTCTCGGCGAATGGCGTTCGGAGCGGCGAGGGAAAACAGACGCGCAACTCTGCTACCTTTGGTAGCATATACAGTAACTCTACATGGGGCGGTGAGCTACGACTGCAGAACTACAACTTTTGGCTAAAGAATAATAGAAAAATAAACGTTATCCGATAATCAAGAAACTCCTAACATTCAATATTCCGACTGTAAATTGCAACGAAGGAGCAGAAAAGCATTTAAGTGCAAAGTTTGCCCAAAATAAGAGATGGGTTGCCCTCCTATTGGTCAAGTAATGAACACTACAAAAATATTTCGTAATTAACAGGCGCACTTTCAAAAGTAAATATCTTTCAAAAAAATATTGCTGCTTGAACACTTTAATAGGTTTTTAATGGCATTTCAGAAAAGTGAAACCTTTTATTGGCGTCGTGTGCTGTTGCGTTTTAATTACTATGACTTTTGCACACTGCGTTCGCGCGAAAGTTGTCTGCGCACACACGAACAGCGTTTTCGGAATGAAACATCTCAGTAGTGCCACTCCGTGTTTCCGAAAAACTACGACTGTCTCGCAACAAGTAGCTCACCGCCCCATGATGCTTTGAGCTTCCATGGTGGCTGAAGTTCAGCGCCGCCAGCTTTCCCTCTAGGTAATAGTAAGAAACTCTGTTTTGCACCAAGTGACGCTCCATTAGAAAAGGGCCGTGCACTGAGCAGCCAAGGTCGTTGTAGTCTGCAGTTTATCAATGCGAAAGAATTACATGGTCCATAGGGAACAAAACACGGCGCCAGCGTTCACCAGCAGCAGCAGTCAGAAAACTGCCAGATGACGTCACCGTGTTCTACACAGGAAAATAACACTTCTTCCCAAGGCGCAGGGGATTGAACCCAGGACTTTCAGATTGCCCCGCGAGCGTATACAAAGCATAGTCCGAAAAAACACGTTGCTTCTTGGAGAACAAAGGCACACGTACAATATGCGTTGCCTGAAAACTGTATGATAACGAATAGTTGTCTAACTAAAAAGCAAGGGAAAATAACTAAAATGTTTTTAAAAATGAAAAATGAACAAAAAAACGGTGCTTTCAAATTCTAACCACGTAAGTAGTCTCAATTGCCCTCCGAAATATTTGCTTTATATCTCCTGCAGTATACAAACTTCTACACTTCGGATCAAAATCGAAGCACTGATGCTGTGTCCAGTTCTAAAATATCGCAGCAATACAATGCAGCAATACGCATCGAGGAATAAAAAATAAAAGCTGCGAAATCGTGCACTAATCTCATTGCATTAGAAACCGAGCCGTAGAGTATGGATGTACGTCTGATTTTACGAACAATGCGTCTCACGTCACGACTCGTCAAGGATGCTTATTTATCTCGTAAGGCGCATTGTACTGGACTCTAGCGACAAGTATATTCTTGACATTGGCGCGGCCATCTGAAGATTTCACTGCCCATGACCTGACACGTGCTCTCTGAGGTCATCTCTATTTGAACTTGTGAATGAGCACAGGGTACAGCGATAGACCTCTTCGCTAGCGTGAGTCTGCATATGGCACTTTAAAGCATCTCGTCTAGTCGCTGCAAAAGCGCATAGGTCACACTTGAAGTGTCATTCCCCAGTGTGAATTCGCTTGTGCCGATTTACGCTTGAAGAGGCTGCACTTGTTAAAGGGCACATATTGCACTTGAAGGGTTTCTCGCCAGTGTGCGTACGCTTATGTACAGTGAGGTTGCTGGAGCTTGCAGCTGCAAAAGAGCATATGTCGCAATTGAAGGGTTTCTAGCCAGTATGCTTTCGCTTGTGCTTGGTGAGATGCGAAGAGTGCGCAGCTGTAAAAGCGCACAGGTCGCACTTGTACGGTTTTTCGCCAGTGTGCGTACGTTTGTGTACATTGAGGCTGCTAGAGCTGGCAGCTGTAAAAGCGCACAGGTCGCACTTGTACGGTTTTTCGCCGGTGTGCGTACGCTTATGTATAGTGAGGTCGCTGGACCATGCAGTCGCAAAAGAGCACATGTCGCATTTGAAGGGTTTCTCGCCAGTATGCTTTCGCTTGTGCACAGCTAGAGTGGAAGAATGCGCAGTTGAAAAAGCACACATGTCGCACTTGAATGTTTTTTCCCCAGTGTGCGTACGCTTGTGTACATTGAGGCTGCTAGAGCTGGCAGCTGTAAAAGCGCACAGGTCGCACTTGTACGGTTTTTCGCCGGTGTGCGTACGCTTATGTATAGTGAGGTTGCTGGACCTTGCAGTCGCAAAAGAGCACATGTCGCATTTGAAGGGTTTCTCGCCAGTATGCTTCCGCTTGTGCAGAGCTAGAGTGGAAGAATGCGCAGTTGAAAAAGCGCAGAGGTCGCACTTGTGCGGTTTTTCACCAGTGTGCGTACGCTTATGTCGGGTGAGGTCGCTTGATAATGCAGCTGCAAATGGGCACATGTCGCAAGGGAAGGGTTTCTCGCCAGTATGCGTTTGCTTGTCCGCAGCTAGACTGTCAGAGCGAGCAGCTTTAAAAGTGCACATGTCGCACGCGAACGGTTTTTCCCCTGTGTGTGTGCGCTTGTGTCGAGTTAAGGTACTAGAGACTGCAGTTGTAAAAGTGCACAGGTCGCACACTAAGAGTTTCTTACTAGAGTGGACACTATCATATGAGACATTTCTAGACTCTGCAGGTGTAGAAGTACACGTGTCGAGACTGATGGAACTTTTGACAATGTGCATACTAGCCTGTAGAGTGACATTTCTCGAGTCTGCAGCTCTTGAAGCACACGTGTCACGATCGAAGGGGCTTTCGCCAGTGTCCATACTTTCCTGAGGAGTGACATTTGTGCAGTCTGCATCTGTAGAAGGACCAGTGTCTGGATTGAAGGGGCTTTCGCCAGTGTCCATACTATCGTGTAGAGTGACACATCTAGGCTCTGCAGGTGCAAAGTGACCCGTGTCGCAACTTAAGGGGCTTCCGCCAGTGTGCGTACGTTCATGCCGAGTTAGCATTGCAGAGTCTTCAGCTGTAACAGGCCGCATAGCGCTCTCATATGATAGTCCTTCTCGCACATCCCTCTTACGTTCACATATCGGAAACACCGCTGCGTCCTCGGAACATTTAAATGACTCTCCTCCTGTCTCAGGGTGCATGTGTCTCGTGACATCGGCAAAGTTCGCTGAAGCGTAGCCGCAGGAGGGGCAGCTGAACACATCTCCTCTCAATGCAGGTGTCTGCCGCCAGAACGAATTCTGTTCCATGAGTGGATATGGCGCTAGGGGTCTCTTCTGGTAGTGCTCACCACCCTCCCACGATGGTTGTTGTCCGCAAATGAGCCCAGAACACAGCTTCTGTCGTAGTAGTCAGGAAAGCACGCCGCTACTGCAAATAAAGTTAATAGAATGTGTGGCATTAGGGAAATTCATTTTTTTTGTCGACTTTCTTACTCCGCATTATTTTCTTGAAATGGTTCAATCATGCTAGATTGTTGGCATGCTTGGCAATAAGTCTTGCCAAGATTGATGCTAAAATAACACACAGGAGTTGAAGATTTTCCGCAAACGCACCAAGTCAACATCTCAAGCAATTGAATTGAATTATTTCCCCAGTGTCACATGGGCACTCGACTAGCTGCAAGAGCAGCTAGTCAAGTGCTTCAACCTCTATAGAGTGTGGCAGCAGACAGCAGTGTTAAAAAATAAGCACTCTGATACAAAACATACAGAGATCAAAACAAGTCAGTCATCCCTGCCTTTTGAGGCAGCAAACAAAAACGCAGAAAAAGAATGAAGACACATGTACGCGAAAACAAAGGGACGAAAAAAATCAGTTTGAATGCAGTTACAGGAGTGCAATCAATTTCAGAGTGATTTGCCGAAATTTCAGCAATGCTCATATCAACAGCGTTTAGTGTTTTCGAAGTACGTGGCAATGTGTTTTTAATACTTTATGTCCATATGTAGTAGACGTTTTAACATATCAGTGTTCAAGGTGTCTGTTGTGGGATTGACGACTGTTAGTACGAAGGTCTTCTAAGTGGCGGGGGTGGTTGGCATTAATCCGAAAGGATTTCTTGCGTCAAGAGTGATTAATCAAAGGATAATAATTGAACGAAGTAACTAAATGGTTGAATTAGTAAATTACTGATAAAAATTGAAATATCTTAATTGAATCGACGAATCAGTTGTTGCAGATATATATAAACTGTAAAGAGGAAGATGATCAGCAGTCTTTGTTTTTTATTCGAGAAGTCTGCCATGAGGCATAAGTTGAGAAAAGGGAAAGTGGAATGTAGGGCACAGAAGTCGGAGCAGCAGAACCGGCGCGAGACGCGAGACGAGACGACGACGATCGGCCGCTGAAGCAGCAGAGCCGACGCGCGGCGCGAGACGAGAGCGCGAACTGTTCTGAGACCGGACCTGTCCTTGCCCGCTGTAACCGGCCTTCACAACTGTCAGTAAAGGCCGTTACATCTTGGTTGAGATGCGGGGTAACCTCCAGCAATTAACAATTTATTCAATTACATGCAAATCACCAAATAAACGAATATAATCAATTATTGGGCGAATAAATAACCGACCGAAATAGTGACTTACATCACACGCGGATGTCTTAATTACTGAATAATGAATTAGTACTTCGGTGTGCTTACTACACGCTCTAGCAACAAGACATGTGAACATGTGATAGAACCGAATCAGGGGCATTAAGAGAAATGCTTTCCCATTATTGCACCTAAGAAAATATAAATTCACCTCTGGTATTTTTTCGAACTAGGTCCGTTCTGTAAGTGTCAAGCAGTCTGAAGTGTTAAAGCCAAGATATTTAGACTATACTGATCAAAAAGCTCGGCTGTGTGGGCGAAGAAACTCTGGATACATATTGCACGTAAAACTTTCTTCTGAAGCAGATAAATCTTGTTCTCAAAATGTGGTGGTTGTTGCCCACACAAGCTAGCAGTAAGTCAGGTGGGACAAAAAATATAGATTGACACAACAGAAGTTCCACATTGGATATGTATAGACGCCTATTCCGATTTGTAATGCGTGTGATACGAGAAAGCTTTGTTATTATTGCGGTTACATAATCATCCAAACTCAAATGACTCGTAATGTGGACACCTAACACACGAATGCTTCCCACAGCATCAATTAGTTCTGAATCTAAGTGTACATCAGATACAAAGGTAAGAACTAGACTCTGCAGGAGTCTAGTTCAGGAGTGCACTCAAGAAAGCTTCCAAAATTGTGCCCATAGTGCATCATCCACCGTATGTTTATGTACGCTGTTTGTACAGCGTGTTAAGGCAGCTCTGATACTGCACCCAATGTAGGCAGCGTGATCCATGACGTTGTGCTGGGAGAAACCACAATGTGTGGTGGAGTTTATCGTTCACATCTTTTGAAGCGGTCGCTTTACTGCAAGAAGTCTCGGGCTGAGATCGCCGTGCGTTGCGATTATCTTCAATAATCAGCCAGGGTCAAACCTTCTGTTTAAGTTTGAAGAACAGGCGGACGATCAATGGCCAGACCAATGGTCAAACAATTGGACATGTCAAGGGTCAAGGTCAAGAGCCAAGGTGAATGAGATTTCACGGTGAATTCAAGTCAAGATCAGCAAGTAAACAAGAAACTTGGGCTAGTTGGTGCTGGGACACTTCCCCGTCTGCTTCTCTGTATCTGGTCCAGGTTAAGCTGGGAACGCCAAGGTCAAGTCAAGGTCAGGCAAAGTTTGGTCAGATGATCGACTTTGGGCTTGCCGAACAGCCTAAACGTGGCGTTTACCTGATAGGGCTTGCGTTCACGCCAACTTTAACATAGTACATGACAGGAGCGCCGGCGCGCCTACGGAAAAAATTACCGGTGCCTTAGATTTGGATAAACCTACCGATGGGCGAGAACTTCACGAAGATTTAGCCTCGAAAAGCTGTTTTTATGCTGTTTGGTGAGCGTTTCTTTGGTATTTTACAGGCTAAACCATCGTGAAGGTTTGTTTTATGGTTTAGGGGGGTTTAAGGTCCCAAAGCGACTCAGGCTATGAGGGACGTCGTAGTGAAGGGCTCCGGAAATTTCGACCACCTGGGAATCTAACGTGCACTGACATCGCACAGTACATGGGCCTCTAGAATTCGCCTCCATCAAAATTCGACTGCCGCGGCCGGGAGCGAACCCGCCTCTTTCGGTTCAGCAGCCAGGTGCCATAACCATTGAGCCACCGCGGCGGCTTCAGAAACCATCGTGTAGCTACCGCTTCTCACTCGGGTTAACCAAAGCTAAAGCACCGTTAATTTTTTGTAATGTTCTAGGCTTATAATTGAAGCGATCAGCGTCGTTTGAAGCTGCCGTTTGACCGCGTGGAACCTGCGAATTTCCATCGTGCGATATCAGGGAAGGCAACCAGCTAAGCTGTCTTGTTAACCACAAATAATTTTCGAATAGGAGATTTTGCAAGCAGGAATGAATTCTATGCTTGAACAAAGCACAGGGTGAAGAAGCCGTGCTTTTATGTACTCAACGAGATATTGTTTGCAGGGGGCACAGAGTCGCTCCTGCGCGGAATGGCTATGAGATAGCTTCGAAGATGGCATAGTGATCACCATATTGCCACGTATCATTGCAGTGTGTGTTCGTTCCCGCTCAAGGCAGCAGGACAGGGTCGTTATCACTTTTGTTCGTGGCGCGAGAAGCGACCAGACTAATCTCGATTGTTCGCAGCCATGAAAGGCTGCATCTAGGTTTTTCCAGATTACCGTAGATGATCTTGACCTGTTATCTGGAAGTTTCCTTGCTGGCTTTAAATTGAGCGATGCCGCGAGCGGCGGACATTCGTAGTTCGACGACCGACGAGCTCGTTTGTTGCTTAAGCCGCCGCCGAGCGATTAAGTTCTTTTGCGGGCGCAAGTCAGCCCAAATAAAGAGCTTCGTTTGAAAGTCTTGTTGCTTCTTTGGAAGGGGGGTAATGCCACGTATCATTGTAGTGTTTGTTCATTCACGCTCAAGGCTGCAGGAAAGGGCTGTTATCATTTTTGTTCGTGGCGCGAGAAGCGACCAGACTAATCTCGATTGTTCGCAGCCATGAAAGGCTGCATCTAGGTTTTTCCAGATTACCGTAGATGATCTTGACCTGTTATCTGGAAAGTTCCTTGCGGGCTTTAAATTGAGCGATGCCGCGAGCGGCGGACATTCGTAGTTCGACGACCGACGAGCACGTTTGTTGCTTACGCTGCCGCCGAGTGATTAAGTTCTTTTGCGGGCGCAAGTCAGCCCAAATAAAGAGCTTCGTTTGAAAGTCTTGTTGCTGTTTTCCTGACTGCTGGATTGCCGTCACTACAACGTGACATCTGGTGGAGGTGCGGGGTAGCCTTCCATGTACCGGACACCCCCAGCAAGTCGCGACGCCAGCCCTTCGAGTCATTCACTGGAGGACTTGACTCCAGTCTACCACGCAGCCTCTTGGAGCCTCCAGCCATGACTTACGCCGCAGCAGTGCGCCGTCCTGCACCTCTACGACGGCATCTAAGCCCCTATCGCCATTAGCCATCTGCGCTGGAGCGCTGCCCTCTCGCCCCAACTCGCCCGTCCTACGAGCGTCGCACACGGCCTAGGAAATGCGACGAGTGGAGAACACCCGACCAGCGCCGCCAACTATGCTTCCACTGCGGAGAAGCCGGTGACATTCTCCGGTACTGCCCATACAGGAGAATGGGCATCCGAGGATTTTCTTACGACGCCCCACGACCCCGACCTGGCCTGCGACCAACCGCAATCGAAGAGTTCTTGCGTCGGGAAGAATACTCATCGCCGAGCCGCCTATTTCGTTCTCCGTCGCCATCGTCACCGCGCTATGTATCTCCTAGCTGAGGCTACGCAGTGCGTGGACGCTCCCCCGGCCCCCGAAGGCTAAACTGAATAAAGCAGCCTCTGGAAGTGAGGTTGCTTCTGAGCGCAAGAACTAAGACCGTCCATCGACGAAAACACAAGACTATGCCTCAACTACGACGACGACCCCTACGACGACGGCCCCTACGACGACGGCCCCTACGACGCCGACCTCTACGACGCCGACCTCTACGACGCCGACCTCTACGACGCCGACCTCTACGACGCCGACCTCTACGACGCCGACCTCTACGACGCCGACCTCTACGACGCCGACCTCTACGACGCCGACCTCTACGACGCCGACCTCTACGACGCCGACCTCTACGACGCCGTCCTCTACGACGCCGACCTCTACGACGACGCCGACCTCTACGACGACGACGACAACTTCGACGACGACGGCAACTTCGACGACGACGACAACTTCGACGACGACGACAACTTCGATGACGACGACAACTGCGACGACGACGACGACAACTACGACGACGACAACTACGACAACACCGACGACGACGACACAGCCGGACTTGAAGCTTTTACCGCTGCCCTTAAACCTTATTACGAACGCTAAAGGACTCGAAGTTCGCATTCTCCGTGTTTATTTTTATTTTAAAGCATCGAGACGATGCTTCTTTGGAAGGGGGGTAATGCCACGTATCATTGCAGTGTGTGTTCGTTCACGCTCAAGGCAGCAGGAAAGGGTCGTTATCACTTTTGTTCGTGGCGCGAGAAGCGACCAGACTAATCTCGATTGTTCGCAGCCATGAAAGGCTGCATCTAGGTTTTTCCAGATTACCGTAGATGATCTTGACCTGTTATCTGGAAGTTTCCTTGCTGGCTTTAAATTGAGCGATGCCGCGAGCGGCGGACATTCGTAGTTCGACGACCGACGAGCTCGTTTGTTGCTTAAGCCGCCGCCGAGCGATTAAGTTCTTTTGCGGGCGCAAGTCAGCCCAAATAAAGAGCTTCGTTTGAAAGTCTTGTTGCTGTTTTCCTGACTGCTGGATTGCCGTCACTACAACGTGACAATATTTAGAGCCTGCGTCGACAGGAACTCGGCAAAGGAAATTCTCTTCAAGTGATTGCGCCCAGACTTGTAAACTATAAGGACGAAGGATATTCGGAGTCGTATACCTTAAGCGAGCGAGGTAGCCTCAGTGGTCTTTCAAATAAGAAAACCAACGTAACTCCTGATGGTCGCCGACATCCTCAAATTGCCTTCTTTACAGGCAAGGGTGGAATTTCCAGCTACAGAAGATGATCGTGGGACACTATTTTCCAGTAGTTGAACAGTCGCCATCTTCCTCTCATTCCAAACTGCTCACATAGGGGATTACTCGCTCTAGTCCGCCCTTAGATTGAATGAGCAAGGTGTCAAATTTCAAGGTACCTGTGTCAGTAATAATGAGGGCTTCGGCTTCTTCATTAAAGTGGTGGTGGTGAAAAATTATCTGGAAGCCTAAAAAAAACTTCCGACGATTAAGTTACTTCCTAATGCGAAATTTGAGCGCAGCTGCTCACCTGTTCCGGCTTTTCGATAAATCGAGGCGAAGAATTCGGGCAAGACATGTATGTACAATTCCAGACGTTTTTTTTTTTTTTCCGGCATATTTTTTCTTCAGGAAACACTCCACTCAGAGTTCTTGAATGTCTTGAAGGAAGCTTTGTGGTCGGAAAAATGAATACATGCTCGACTTGCTGCACCAATGCCTGGTTCTCAAAGACGAGGTCTATGCAAGTATTTCGCGACGTTGTCACAGCCGTGGGAGGCGTTACGAGCGAGAGGAATGCGATATTCTCTCGCATAAGTGGCAAGAAATTCCTTTTTGTCTTTATATGTGCTCCAAAGTCCCGACTCTTTCTGGCAGGCGGCAGTTATTGGTTGATCGCGAGAGTTCGCTCACCGTTGTCAGCGCTAACGCATGCAGCCCACATCTCTCTCTCATCGCCCCACGTAGCCATAAGCGCGATTCAGGCTTCTGCTCACCCAGGGAGGCAGTTATGCGCACTTCCTTTCCTTAAAATCGCACAACGTTGCCAATGCCAACGCATGCAGCGCTCATCTGCCACTACCGCCGCGTAGCTTAAAGCACGATTAAGGTGTCCACTGTTCCAGGAGGGCAGTTATGTGCCCTTCCTTTGCGTTCCAAGCTCCCACTCCATTGTTTTTGCAGTTTAAAGCGCTACTAAGGCGTCTATTGGTGGTGTCAGCGGACAACGGCGACGCCGCGACAATGACCCTTTACGAACCGGTGTGCATGGGTAGGGTAGCAGCCCAAAAATATCTCCAAATGCCTTCCTTGACGGTCCGATTCGGGAAATAACATATGAAATAGCGACTGTCGTTCCTTGGCCGAATACCACTTTGTCCTTGCTGACAACGGGGGCAAAATTCAGGTAGGCGAAGCGGAACCTTTCTGGCTTCACCTTAACTCCATAAAACATGATTACCTCTATCACTTGCTTCAGCCTCCTCGGGCGCTCGTCGAAACTACTCGCTAAGAATATAGCGCCGTCTAAAAGGAAAGTCCGTCGAAAGGGAGATGTGCTTGTACCTAATGTCATTGATTTTTTGATGTTCAGCCAGGAAGCCTATGCCCTCGGTAAGATCCTGGGAACACAGCCGCAGGACTACAAAGGTCGCAGGGCAAGTAACTATGTCTGTTCATGACTACTCGAGCAAAACTTGGTTCTTAAAGGGCAACTGCGTCGATTTTAGAAATCTTGAACTTTCATACGTAGAAGGTGGAAAACTTGCAGCTAGAGCATCCGAAATCCTTTTAGGCTATCATTTGAAATGCTGACGTAATCGGCAATTAAAACCCCGATGGAATTCAAGCTTCTCCGCAGCACACAGCGCCAAGTGGGAGGGCGCATGATGACTTCATCGAAGGTGCCTGTGCTATCAGCAAGAAATGAAACCGAAGGAGACAGCTAAAGCACGGAATGCAAAATATGCCGCTATTAGCCTGGGAAGCTGAATACTAGCTCCTTCTATTGGAATTTTTCATACACGAAGACTCTTCTTTAGAAGTGTTATTCAACCGCACTTGTATTTCCAATCCAGGAGCTAATACGTTGTTTTTGTGTTGCAACCTGAGTTTTCTTTTTCGCGTTTCATTCGTTGCTGATAGCACATTTTAAATGCGTAAGCGTTTGCTTCGAAGGAAAAAGCCAACGCCACTGAAGGCAAATGGCAGCATCAAACGTAGCGCTGCAAGATTTGGTTGACGGCAGCGGTAATTTTAAATACTTAGGCGGAAGGAAGCCTTTAATGCCTCATCGTTGTAAGGAGGAGTTTTCGGCAGAAATGTCACGCTTTTCAATTGGTCGAAATGGTCGTGACGTCACAGTGCGCGAATTTCAAACGGGCCAATTATACTTTGGATAGTCTCCATGCAACCAATTAAAGGGATGGTATAGTGATGTTCCAGGTAAGTGGGGCTGAATTTAGTTAATTAGTTATTAAGCAATTAGTTTGATTAACCTTTCTAGTCAGACTAGATAATTAAATAAAACCGAGTAGAAAATTGGTCGAGTTGTGGAATCGAACCAGGGTCTCCTGGAGTGCGAGACGAGCACGCTAACCACTCCGCCATGCCAGCTCCAAGGTATAGAATGAACAAAAGCGCGTCTAATGAATAAGGTGTCTTCGTTCATTGCCATCTTCCTCCCTTCTCTTACGGCGAGGTTCAGGTGTCCACTGAGATATGCGAAGGTATATTTCCTTTCCTCAAAAACCAATTAACCGACGAGCAAGGTGTAGAGCCGAACGGGGGGATGTCGTTCTACGGACTCCCTGGCAGCGTTGTAAGGCGCTGTCGCGTTGCACTCAGAGGCGAAGCTTAACATCTTAACCACACATCAGTGACATAAGCAGCAACACTCCGCTTAAGGCTTCCGCCTCACCGCACTTTAGGGCAGCAAAGTGCCCCCCTGAATTTTTTCCCTTCCGTGACGTTGCACCGACTTTGCCCGCACTTCGCTGGCGCATTGAGAAGCCCAAAATTCAATCGCTGATCACGTCGCTAATTTAATACAAGGGCAAAATACACTTAACACACTTTACCTACAGCCTATATGGACTTGAATCCTTGAATATCGCGGAATGCTCAACAAGTCATGCAGTTGCCATCTAATGAGTAATGAGGGGCCTTCCAGCTTTGTGGATTCGGGGTCCGTCGTGAATATAGATGACTTTGATCATGACGGCTGCAGAGAGTCCGCTGATGGCAGTGCCGCCTCTCTTGTCTACCAGGTCAGTAACTTTACTGCCATGAAAAACCTAATGTTTCAGCTGTTTCAGCGCTCAATCACTTCTGTCGATAAGCTTTTACTTGCAATGAAACATGCTGGGCACGCTTTATTTTCCACTTGCTGTGGCGCTAAAGGCCATCTATGGATTGTCGATGGTCGCCTTAGAAATGCACGTTGGCCTCCGAGTAGGTCAGTGCTCCTTCACGTATCGAGATATGGCTCGGGCATGTCGCCGTAGTTTTCTCGTTCGCGTCATTTGAGACTTTCATCGCCTCAATTTCAGGCTCAACTTCGTGTGTGGAGTCGTCGCAGCGGAATGCGATGTCGTCATGCGTTTTCCTCTGTGAAAAATCTTGGAAACTCTGCCTGCCTCGGGAGCCGCAAATCACGCAAGCCTGTATCTCTGTCCGCCGAGAATGCAGTAGGATCCACGCTCGTTACGCATCTGACCAAGTGAATTCGAACCCAATGGCTGCCGCAAGACGTCGCACACGCAGTTCGGAGCTAAATAACTATTTGGAGAGCCTGCAGGGGCGCTCTATACAAATGTGATCGAAACGTTAGTCACGAAATGTATGAGCATGAACTAAGCAGCGCGTACCCGATAGCCTCGAACCCTAGTCGTGGCGATACGCGGCGGCCGTCCATAAACAAACCGGAAAGGGAGGTGTCTCCTTCGGCGTGCCGGGATGAGGCAAGGCGGCATAACCCATTCCACCACGTTGCTAAAAGCAGCCCTCGCGTATTGCCACCAGTAGGGCTCGAGGCTACCTGCTACATGCTCCCCGTTTGACGCTCATCAACTTCATGACTGTGCTTGACAATCTGGGGGAAGCGATAGCAACTAGCCCATTTTACGGTCGTTAAAGAACGCAACCGACCGCTGCTCTCAACTGCGGTAAATTTAAAGCTGGCAAATTAACTTTCGAGGTAAGGTCCAAATGCTGTGGCTGTTATCTCGCACGTCGTTGAAGCGGTAGCGCGGTACTGCGATAATTCGAGATAAAAGCAGCCGCTGCGGTTCAGTGGCTATGGCGCTCGGCTGCTGACCCGAAAGACTTGGTTTTTTCCTGGCCGCGGCGGTCGAAGTTTGGTGGAGCTGAAATTCTGGAGGACAGTATTGTGCGATGTCAGTGGACGGTAAAGAACCTCAGCAGGTGGAAATTTTAGAAGCCCTTCACTACGGCGTCCCACTAGCCTGAGTCGTCCTGGGACGTTAAACACATAAACCACATCGTGATCAATATAGTCGCGTTTCGCATCACGAAGTTATAAAGCCCCGTACCAAGGTTATGAACCAACAAACATTAAAAAGCTTCACGTTAATATAATCGATTTACTAATAATGGCGAAGCTTCTTTTTCTGTTCACTTCGTGCTCTACAATTCGGCCAGCCGCAGCTAAAAATACACGCCGACTTGTTATCGCTAGAAATTATTCGCTCGGTGGCAGTTGATGCACAAATCTTTTAGGTGAGAGAATGCATATTTCAGGAACTTTCCACTTCTATTCCCGCACAGGACTTCTCGAGAATATTCTCTGCGGAAAACATGATATTTGGTGAAGATTGCCTGGTTGTGGATGCTACGCAGGATGCTAGTATGGGGCAGGTAGGAAAGCGTGCGACTTTCAGCGACACTCGCACAAAAAACAGCAACCGAGCGATGTGCAAGACAAAAAATGGACTCACGTAGGTTCTCCCTGCAGTTGCGTCGTCGGCGTCCCTGTCCTACTTGGTCGTTCAAGTTAAAATGGGCGCTGCAGAGCGATGTAGAATAGCTTGAATTCGCTGCTTGTGGAGCGTCTGGACAAGTTGCGAGAGAGAGCAAATTCACTTATTGAGTGCTGCGCCACACCAAGGGTAAGGAACAACAAGCAACACTGCAGGGCGCGTGTTAAGCCACACCTCGTTTTGCAGACGCCAACTGGGTGGGAACAGCTGGTACTCTCATTAAACAGAGCGAAAACAAAAGGCATACGAACAAATAGACCGCAGAGAAAATAAATTAGATCAAACTATTTATTTAATATTACCTTGAATAGGCTCTGCCGCTGAAAACACAGCTATAAAGCGACCTGGGCACTAAAGACAGGAGGCGCACAATGCGTAAAAGACTCACATGCGCTCGCCGTTCAAGTCCTGCTTGGTCGTTCAGTACAAAGTGGACGCTGTACAGAGTGCTACTACTGCGTCAATAAGCAGCCAATGTAGCAGCTAAACGCCGTCGCAAGTCTTAAAAAGTTCTCTGGTTCTCAGTTGCGCCCCGCACTGTTTGTCTGAAAACTACGCCCCCGCTCTCTCAAGTTTTTTTTTTGTGGCGCCATCATGTGGCAACCGCGAGGAACAAAGCTACGCAGCGTGTTTTACTTTTTTGTTACTCAGTATTCCCCACCGCATTTTAGTAGGCAAGACAGCAGCAGGTATATGACGTGTACAAATGAATGGTCTATGGCAGATAACAAACAACAAGAAGAGAAAAGAAATGGGCATACAGTCAAATTTCTGCGGAAGAAACCAGCCCACAAACAAAATTAAAAAACGCCGCACTTGCATGCAGGGCAGGAAGCATCAAAAACATGCTCTCTGAGAATAAATCCAAGTAGATATAACTTACTGCTTTGATCTGACTGCAGATAAAAATGCTTCGGGTGATGATGGGGTCGTTACATCGTGAGTAACCAGTTCTAAAAGGCTATCGTACTCAGAAAGAACGACATGTTGCACTGGTTCTGCACTGAGGAACTGCAATTGCTTTGTCACGTTCGTATGCATGGTCTTTCGTGTTCTGTTATACTGCACATCAGCCTGAAATTCTTTTTTTTTGCATGATAATTCACAATGGCGAAGAACATTGCCAAACGATACATTTTTAAACAACTTCACCAGCGCTGCGACGAGGAACAAAGAGAAGGAAGGACAGGGACAAGTGCTAGTAACAACTAAAAGCTTATTTGAAAAAACACAGATTATATACTCCCAACTGACAACCCGACGCGCCTGCGGTTCCCGCAAAAAGGACACAAAACAAAGTTACGAATCCAGATACGAAATTTCACGCTCATGTATGGTTACAGAAGGTGTGCTAACGCACGTGTCGCTTTTCTTGTGAATGTGATAGGCTTCACACAACTCCCTAGTCAACTGATCTTGATGTCTAATCTTAGCCCTGATAAGCAGTGGTAAGCATGCTTTTTTATTAGACACCTTGGACAGACCGGGTTTATTCAGATGACAATCTCTGTAATGAAGGGTAAGTTGGGAAGATGTATCAACTAGCTCAGACCACGATTATGCTCCAGTACATTTTTAGACGAGATTTAAATGTGGGAAAAGTGGAGCGGCTGAGAAGTTTCGATACTGATGCCTGTCTTCAGTAGGCATGGCAAATCGCAGCACTTTTTTCTTTAACCCTCCACCGCCCCCCCCCCCCCCCTTGCCTAGACTTCTAATGTCTATTTCCGTATGAGGATACCATATCAAATCTACACGGCGTTGTAGACAAGTAAATACTCTAAAGATAGCTAATATAATCGCATTAAACACTGCGAAACGGTGAGTCAAGGCGATAGAAAAAAATTATGGGGCCGCTTAACGCAACTTAAGCGGGCGATGCGATAGCGGTGTGTTCTGAGTACAATGCGCACGGATAGAAGTTGATGAAGACGGCGACATCCAAACCACAGAGGCACGTGCAGTGCAGATTGGCGCGTGAGACTAGCAGTTAAACACGAGGGATATGCTGATGCGGCGATAGCTTAGTGGACCAATGCAGGTGCCACTGAAGCGGTTCTGTAAGTGGTGCCGCATGTTCGAAACCCAATCCCAGCCATGAAGTGCTTATTTTATCTTTTTCATCACGCCTCCTCCCCTCCTAAAGTGCCCTCGTAAACTTGCCTTCACTCGCAACGTCCCAGCTGCATCGGAGGTGTTGGATTTTGAAATTTGGCTCTATCCTTTGATTTCACGCGACCTTGATGATGACACAACTCTCTCGACCAATCACTGAACTTCGTGACATAGAACGCCAGGATCTTGCATCCATGATAGCTTAATCAGTACCGCATAATTGACACAAGCAATACTAAGTTCAACCAAAGCATTTAGTACAAGCAACTTGGGGTATGTAGCGCTCAGAATAACAAAGCCCGCCTGAATCCTTTGCTTTGGTGCTCGGCTGTTGATCCCATGGCCAAGGGAGAATAATGCGGATGCAGCACCTTCATTTAGTTCAAGCCAAATTGCAACGACGCCTATTTCCTGTGTGTTGTTATTGCACGGTAAACACCCGTATGCAGTCAGAGTTATCCTGAGGCCTATACTACGCCGTCCCTGTCAACCATGTGTGAACTCGAAGCCCGACGTACCATACGATAAAGAGGCACAACTGATTAAGATGGACCCAGATTTTGAAAAAAAAAACACAACTCCTCTGCTGCCACGTTGCCCCTCATCCACTCATGTCGGGAACCGACACTATACTATGTTTAGTGTTTTTGTGTCTTCTCGTCGTGTGTAGAATATGATTGGCAATGCTGTCGATCCTGCCTCTTGTGTAGTTTCTACATGCTAGTTTGGAGTCCGTCACTATAGTGAGGTTGTGTCCTGTTGCGTTGCTGTGCAATATTGCCAGAACAATGGCGGCTTCTTCAGCTGATTCTATGTTTGGGTTGTTTATCGTTGCGCTGGTTATTTCTTGCCTTCCTTCGTCTGTTACAATGGCGATCGTTTTGCGTTGGTATGGGTACTTTGCTGCGTCCGTGTAGACTACGTTGGGATTGTCGCTGAGTTCCCTGGTGAGTGCTCGGAATCTGGCTTGTCGTCTTTCATGATGTAAATTCGGATCCATGTGTCGGGGTATTGGTCTTACCTGAATATTGTTTCTGTCTTCATTATTAATCGGTTCCTTGTCTCTTTGTGTACCTAGAAGTAGCCGTAATTTCTCCAGTAGGTGTCTTACCGTTCTGGTTTGAGTCAGTCTGTCTAATTGCGCACTACGTTGCGCTTCTCGTAGTTCGTCTAAGGTGTTCGATGCTCCCAGGGCCATTAGTGTTTTGGTTGGTGTGGATATTGGAAGTTTGAGCGCCGTTTTGTACGCTTTGCGTAGTTTGGTGTCGATTTGTAGTGTCTCTTGCTTGTTTAGTTCGTGGTAGGGGAGGCTGTACGTTACCCTGCTCGTGACGAGGCTGTCTATGAGTCTTAGGGTGTCCTATTCTCTCATCCCCTTCTTTTTGCTGTTGATTCTTCGCACGATTCTGGCGACTTGCTATGTTGTATTCTTAATACAGGCAATGGTTTTGCTACATCGTCCTGTGTTTTTCAGCCACATTCCAAGTACCCTGACTTCCGTTTTCTCAGGCATTGCCTCGTTTCCGAGTTTCAGGGTGATTTGGGAGTCGTATTTTCGTGTACCTTTCTTGATTCTTACGTATTTTAATATTTCTGCTGAGCACAATAATCCTCTGGCCCTGGCGTATTGTTCAGTATGGTCGATCGCTCTTTGTAGCCGCTCTTGTTTAGCTGCTAGGGAGCCTGTGGTTGTCCATATTGTTATGCCATCTGCATACATTGCGTAGCTGATGTCTTCTATTTCGTCCAGTACTTTCGTGAGTCCTATCATCGCTCTGTTGAATAGTAGCGGTGATATTACTGAGCCTTGCGGGGTACCCTTGTTTGGCACCGTGAAGCTCTCCGAGCTTGTATCTCCGATGCCTATCGTAGCTGTTCGTTCCGTGAGAAACGCTTTGACATAACGGACGGCTCTGCTTCCACAGTTTATGTTATTGAGACCTTCCATGATGGCCGCATTACCCACGTTATCGAAGGCTCCCTTTATGTCGCGCGCTAGCACTATGTGTTCGCCGCTTCTTGGTATTTCAGTGAGGACATTCTCCTTTAATTGCAGGAGTACTATACGAGAGGGTGATTATTGAAAGGATCACAAACTACATGGAGGAAAAGGGATATTACCCTGATGCCATGTTTGGCTTCACAAGGGGTCTAGTGAATACGGTGTCTTCGTTCACTCCCATCTTCCTCCCTTCCCGTTACTGCGAGGTTTAGGTGCCCACCCAGATATGCAAGGCAGATACATTTCCTTTCGTCAAAAACAATTTACCGACTACCAAGGCGCAGAACCGAACGGGCGATGGCGTTCTATGGACTCCCTGGCAGCGTTGCAAGACGCTGTCGCGTTTCACTCTTAGAGGCGCCCCGCCGCGGTGGCTCAGTGGTTACGGCGCTCGGCTGCTGACCCGAAAGACGCGGGTTCGATCCCGGCCGCGGAGGCCAAATTTCGATGAAGGCGAAATTATGGAGGCCCATGTGCTGTGCGATGTCAGTGCACGTTAAAGAACTCCAGGTGGTCAAAATGTCTGGAGCCCTTCACTACGGCGTCCCTCATAGCCTGAGTTGCTTCGGGACGTTAAACCCTACTAAATCAAACCGAACCAAACTCTTAGAGCCGAACCCTAACATCTTAACCACGCATCAGTGACACTAGCAGCAACACCGCGCTTAAGGCTTTCGCCTCACCGCACTTTAGGTCAACAAAGTCCCCCCCCCCCCGAATTTTTTCTCATTATAGTGCTTACAGTACGTTTTCCTCCGCAATGCTACATTCAGTACACCTTGGCAGCCTTCCTCTTGTCCCCTCCTTCCACTCCCAAGGCTAGGACCATCCCTTCCTTCCGTTCACTTTAGTAGGGCGTGCTTGATGTATTCCAATCGAGAACTTCATCACAGGGACTGGGTTTGTACAATCCCTGAATTGTCCGGGATACTACCCTCCCTGGTTTGTCATGTCATTCCCTGCATTATCACGCTCAGTTTGATGAGAACGGGCCCACGACATTAGCAGTAAGGGCGTCCTTTGATGTGAAACGCCCCTCTTTTGAAGCGAAAAGCTTCACTATGCCAGTCAACACCGCGCTTCGCGTGAGCCGGCGTATGTCGGATCACGTGTGTCGTCGCGCCCGGCTCAGGCCACTGCGCATATGCGCCGCCGCTCCTCCAGCTCGCCACCGTTTGACCTTTCGCCGCAGCCGAGCGCTGTGCGCGTTTGAAAGGAGGGGTATACAAGGCGCGCTTGCCCATAGACCAGGCGCACGCTGCGCCGCGCTATGCGTCATTGTTAGACGTTCGCCGCAAGCGCATGTTTATCGCGGATCACCGCTGCTTTTCGCTTCAAGATATCCGGGCTTAACCTTAGCTAAGCCCCAGCCATTTTTTTTCTGCACTTGTATCCGACTCTTGCGCATATAAGCAATATGCGGGGTGGTTTATGGTCTTGATTATGGTTTGGTTTGGTTTATGAGGGCACAACGTCAAAGGAGACTTAAGCTGTAAGGGAGGCCGCAGTGAATGGTTCCGGAAATTTCGACTCACTGGCGTTTTTTAAGGTGCACTGACCTCGAACAATACGCGGGCCTTCAGCATTTCGCCTCCCTCGCAAGGCCAGGATCCCGTGACAAGGATCGAACACGCATCTTTCAGGCCAGCAGCTGAGTACCATAAGCTCCACGCCAAAGCGATGCACAGACACACACACAAGTACACACAACCAGCTTTTCTTGCCATGGGATTAGTAATGCTCTCGCATTAGAAATGCGTCTTCCGCTCCTACCCAATCAACCCCATAGAAGGTGCCGAGTCGGCACCGGGCGGCAGTCGTCTCATGAGCGTTTGGTCGGAGTGTTGGTCCTTTCTTTATAATGTAGGCAGGTCTCTCCTGTAATGATCTCGTTCCAGTGCTTATAAAGTACCGCAAAGGGCGTAATAGAAATGAAGTAAAAACACTTTTTCCGTATTCGACTTGCACAAAAAACTCAGTCGGCGAGAAAACAAAGAAATGAACAGGCTCCTTAGTGGAGGGCGTCGGAATATTTTATATCACGTGGATATCATTAACGTACACTAGAAACCTACAGCCGAAAGGCCATTTTTCGTTCGCCTCGAAGTAAACGCAGCCGCTTAGGCCGCGATTAAACCCGCATCATTGGGCTCACTACTTGGGCTCGGGTATTTTGGCGATATGAGAAATCGGCCAGCGCCATGACCAACGGCTGTCATAAATAATTTTCCAGCAAAATACTGCACAGATGGGGTCTATTCCGGTGCTGCCGAAATGATGCACGTCTGCTTTGTAGACCGTAACCAAAGCTCCTACACAAGTAATGAGAGGCACGCATAGCGAATTATGCTCAACATGGTTTTTAAACTATGGCTCTTCCCACCTTACAGCTGCGGCAGGCGGCGTGTGAAGAGCTGCGCTGAAATTTCGCAATATCCACGATCGGAGTCGTCTCTCAATTTTGTGGTTTTATTCATTTAGCTTTAAGGGGGATCTCACTGTTACGCTATCAACTGGCAACCCGCATAAGCTAGAAGATCGATGTGAAGGGGATGGATAGTGTACTGAAGCAAGTTTGAGAACTGTGCTCGATATCCAGCCAATGTCCAGTGGTCAGACGATTCTCTCGTGACACATTCTTGAGACATGTACTGGAGAATCTGTTCTTTATTTGAATGTCCAAGTGCAAATGCACTGCGCAGATACAACGACAGACATCGCAGGAGGAAGTCAACGCAAGAGCCTCCTGGCGAACTGCTGCGGTGATTTTATGGCAACATACAGAATCTACGCAGCCCGAGATTCTGATTCTGACTGTCAGCTAGTATTTAAAAATCAGCTCTGCACAGCTACCCTGGTTTCGGCTGCAGTTGACATGAATATTTTACGCCAAGTGACGCTGTATTAGAAAAGGGGCCTGCGCTGACCACCCTAGCTATATTTAATGCGCAGTTTATCAATGCGAAAGCACTACGTGGCTCATCGGGCACCAAATAAGGCGTCGGTGCTGACAAGCAGGAGTGGTCCCAAAACCTCCCGATGACATCACCGTAATATGAATAAAAAAAATTCTACCCAAGGTGCTGGGAATTGAACCGAGGACTTTCAGATTGAGGGGAGAGCATATAACCATGGGCCATAAAACCACGCTGGTTCTTGACGAACAAAGGTGAACGTAGTCTATTAGCTGCCTTGCGACTGTATGCTAATGAGTAGGTTTGTGATCACACAGGAAGATAATGCAATAACTGTGTAGATAAATTTAAAATGAAATTAAAATAGAAAAAAAAGCTTTTGTTTTTTTGCAGATAAGTAGACTTAAGTGCCCTCCGCAATTTTTGAGACATACCTCCTTCAGTATACAAACGTTTATTTTCAGGCAAATATCAAAGCAGTGAGGCTGTGTCTAATTCTAAAATGTCCCTTATTACTAAGACAATGCAGTAGATCGCTGCATTTAACAAACAATAAAACCTGCGAAACCTTGCATTTACCTCCCTGCATCAGCAACCAAGAAGCTAATATTGGACGTCCGTCAGATTCCAAGAACAATACGTCACGCGTGACGGCCAATCGTTGCTTGAACGTTCATTGCAACACGGACACTACACAACGGGGCTATAACTGCGTGCTATAAGCAGCCAGTGACGGTGCTGGACACCGTCACAAGTGTTAGAAACTTTGCTGTTTCTCTGTTACGCCCCGCACTGCTTGTCTGAATACCACGTCCTTTCTCTCTCATGCTTTTTTATGTGGCGCCACCACGTGCCAACCACGAGGAACACGACTGCGTGGTGCATTTTTTTTTGTATTCAATACTGTTGGTTTCCTATTGGTGGCCGAGGTAGGACTGGGTGCGAGATGTGTAAAAATGCTTGGTCCATCGCAGACAGCAACAAATAAGAAAAGAGAGCACATGAGCATACTGTCAAGCTTCTGCGCAAAAAATGAGCTCGTAAAGTACGCACAAAAACACGTATTTCTATGTAAGCGTCGAAAGCACCGCAAACCTACACTCCAAGAACCAAACGAAGTAAAAAAACCTTGCTGGCTTGATCTGACTGCAGATAAAAATACTTCGGGTGATGGTAAGGTGACCGCGCTGCAAGGTAAGTTATTGCAACCGGATATCGTTCATAGAATAAATGACAGCTTGTTTGAATTGGTTGTGCACTGAGACGTTAGGGTTGCTTAAGACATGTTTGTGCACAGTCTGTCGACTTCTGGTGTACTGCAGATAAACCTGGAATTCTATTTTGTATGATAATTAATGATTCTGAACGACATAATCAAGCGATGCATGTGTCGACGATATTCCGGGGTGGGTAAATCGGATTAGCTGAGATGGTCAGATAGCAATACCTGTCTTCTGTAGGCGAAGCAAATGAATCAAAGTGCTTCGCTCCCTCCCCTCCTCCCCCGAACTCCCCCTCCCCCCCATTATATACATATAATGTACGTTTTCGCGTGTGGGTCTTGCATTACGTCTACACCGCATAGTGCACAGGAAAATATTTAGAAACTGCTGATATCCTCTATATAAACAATGCAAGAAAGAGAGAAGAACAAAAATACTATGGGGTCGATTAACGCATCTTAATTAAGACGACAGTTAAATGTGGGTGTGTTCCGTCTCCATTGCGCACGGATGGAAGTTGTGGGCCCTGGCTCCATCGACCGCTTTGTTTTGCTTCCCCTTTATGCATCCTCTTTCTCCATATTTCTTATATCCGCCGACGAAATCCCCATTAGGACCAACCCTGGATCATGCGGAGAGATTGCAGAGCCATTAAAACTAGCTATCGACCCAGTACAATATTTTGTGCACGGGAATAGTGGTGCAATTTCACCGGCTGAATTGGAGCTCTTAGTTATAAGGAACAAACAAGCCTCACAGGCGGAACCCGACCCTCGTGATTCCATCGAGTTGCACATTGACAACCTACCGATAGCCCCGGTAGCCACGATCAGGGTTCTTGGCATGTTGATTCAGAATAATACAACACGGATGCGATACGCATCAACGCTTCACGACGCACCAGCACGGCGCGCGGGTGACACGTATTGCCACCCGTCGCAGGGGCATGAGAGAAGCCGACGTGGGCAGGATCACGCAAAGCTTGATAATTAGAATCATGTACGGTTGCCCCTACTATCATGTGAATCGCAGAGACGACGATTCACTTAATATCATCATTAGAACAGCGTACAAGGCGGGCCTTGATCTGCCGATATACACCAACTCAGATCGACTGCTGCTGTTAGGAATTTTTAAGGGATCCCGGTTTAACTTCGCAAAGCGACTGGGCCGATAAGCGACGCCTTAGTGGAGGGCTCCTGATATTTCGGTTACGTGGGGCTCTTTAACGTGCACTGACATCGCACAGTACGCGGGCCTCTTGCGTGTATAGCTTCCATCAAAACGCGACCGCTGCGGCCGGGATCAAACTAGCGCCTTTCGGGCTACTAGTCAAGCACGATAACCATTGCGCCACCACGGCACTCACACACGGCCAGATTTTCTTGCAATGGAATTAGTAATAATTTCGCATTAAAAGCGCGTCTTCCGCTCTTACAAAATCGATTTAAAAAAAACGCCTAGTCTCCAACGGACGGCTCTCCTCTCGCGACAATTTGCTCTGAGAGTTTATTTATTTATTTATTTATTTATTTCTCAAAGGTCTCGGTTGAGACATTACAGAGTTAGTCTTTTCTTTATAACTCAGATTTCTAAGAGGCAAATATTTCACGAAATTTTCTCCTTCCAGTGGTTGTAAGGTAAGGCACAAGGCATAACAGCACAAACTACACAGGGAGAAGGAAGTAGACGAGAAACACACAGTGCGGTCTTACAACAGGAGGTTTATTTTTTAAGGCACTTCGGTAAAAATATACAGCAGCAACAAGAAATTCAGTAGAGGAACTTAGTTTAATAAACAGTCATCGCCACCAGAAATCAAGCAGGAGAACTCAGATCATACAGCTACCGATAAGAACTGCAATTCATTGTCTATAAGGGCTAAGGGGGGGGGGGGGGGGGGGGGGGGGTGACGCAACTCTCTTTAAGATGCGCGATTTTTACGGCTTCAGTGATTTCTCGCGTAGGGTTTTCATCGCATCTACGCAGCACGTTCCCGCTGCCCAGCTCAGGAGCGTATTTACAATCTGGGCAGTGAATGCCCATATGGCCCGAGATTCGTTTCGTCACATTGTATTTGTGCTCGGACAATCTCTTATTTGGGCACCTCCCGGTTTGGCCTACGAATGCATGACCGCAAGTCGAGTGGATAGAATACAGGACGCCCTGAGCACAGGAAACGAGCCGGTCGCGATTATTTATGGTTCATCCTGTGCGCTTACGAGCCATTTGATTAACGCGCTTAAAGAGGCTTGACAAGCGATCCGGAGCTGAAAATAAAACATCTATTCCAACTGTCTTTCTTATCTTTTTTAAGTACTGTGAAATCTCGTGTGCGTAGGGAGCGACTGCAATTTTATCCTTATCTCATATTCTTTTTTCTTCTTTGGCTCTCAAAAAGGTTTTTAGCCATTGAGGATAAGAAGGTTAGCGGGTAACCAGCCAGCAGTAATCGGCGCTTCTGGGCTTAAAAAGACATCTTCCAGTTTGTGTTTGCTGGATTTTTTTAATGCATTGTTAACGCATGAATTGATGATGCTGCGCTTAACTAGATTCGAGTGCGCTGAATCAAAAGAGAAAAGAGGTTTTATGCAGCGAGGCACAATGACCCAGCAGAAGTGATTGGGGTTAAAATATATTCATAATTCTAGAAACCGTGAGAAGCCGTTTGTTGGCCGTTCTTGAGCGACAATCATTTGGCTCAGAATGCTTGAAAATATCTAAGAACTTTGGAAGCTTCGGAAGGGAGGACGTCCTGCTAGCACTGTAATATCACAAGGTAATCATCCACGAATCTAAAGATTTTTTTTCAAATTGCTGCCCTGAAGGGACCTGTGCAGCGCTCTGTCTTGCACGGCTAAGTAAAGATCACTCAGGATAGGTGCAATTGATGAACCGATACAAATGTCATTCTTTTGAATTGAAAGCAAACCGTTCCTTTTCGCGGATGTCGATCTTAAGTACTACACAGTAGGTCAAGGAAGCCGGCAGTTGAGATGCAACTCGAATTCTGAAAGTTTTTAGCTCGATGCTGGTCTATACAGTTCTTGATGCAATTGAACAAGTCCTCATGAGAGATGGCATAATATAAGTCCTTTATGTCGATAGCAAATCCTATCACTGTCTTTTCGGAGTTATCGTTTAGAAAATCAACTAGAGGTCCTACATTTTTCACCAGAAATGGGTCGTCGACTGTCAGCAACTGAAGTTGTTTTTGTGAAACTGATGCAACTGACATCTGCAACATAAATCCTGCAACCACAAACTGTATGGTAGCATTTTAGCCGAGACGTGCCGATTACGGAAGGCTGCTTGCCCGCAGACCCAGTTATCCTGAGTGGCTGAGGACTTGTTGAGAGCCAAATAAGAAAAAAGAATAAGATATTAGGATAAGAACGCAGTCATTCCCTACGCACACAAGGTTTCACACAACTTAAGAAAGTTAGGAAAAGAGTAGGAATAGATGTTTTGTTTTCAGCTCCGGATCGCTTGCCAAGCCACTGCAAGCGCGTTAATCAAACGGGTCGGTAAGGTCTCCTCCGGCTGAACCTGTTGTCATCCTAACTGATTCAAAATCTGCCCTTCAGAAGATAGAGCGTGGGCTCCCTACTGACACCTTGTCTATAAGCTCTCTACGCTTGTTAGAGAATGTGCACAACAGAGGCTTTACTCTATATTTCCAAAGGTTGCCCTCTCACATAGGAGTCAGAGGCAGTGAGATGGCAGACACTCTCGTCCATAAAGCACTGTCACGAAATTTATCAAACAAGTCCGTCCAGCTGCAAAACGTTTCTTCATAAAAAGGGTGCTCGATTATTTCAGTGCCCTGTGGAGCGCGCCCCACAAGCAATGTGTGACCAAAGGTCTGAGAAGATGCCCGGATACTCTACTACATCGAATTCGAACGAGCAATGCTCGCACTCCTGCCTGGATGCCTGCCTGGATGCATGCTAGCATCCTCGGGCCCACCACCCGAGCGCCCTAATCAAAGAGCAATTTTGGTTGGCAGAAGGGATTCTTGTACCCCTTCAAGTGTGGCAACAAAGGTATTTTGACGCTCTCACAAACGAGTCAGCGCAATTACCAATGGCTGTTCCAAGTAATTTTCCATCAAAATGCGGCGCAAGTAGATGTCATCTCGGTGCTGGCGGAGGGATGCATGTTTGCCTCGTAGCGCCTTACCAAACCTATTAACCCTAGCTATATCAGGCACGAATAACGAATTGGGTTTAACATGCTTTTTAAAACACAGATATCCACCTCCCTACCCCTGAAGGCGCTCATCTACTGAGCCGGAGTACCCGGGTCCCAACCGTACGGCGCCGGCCGCATTTTGATGCACGCGCGGCCTGTGTGCTGTGCGACGTCAATGCAAGTTAAAGATCCCCGTGTGGTCGAAATTATTTTGGAGCCCACCACTTCGTCACCTCTTCCTTCCCTTCTTTAACTCCACCCTAACCCTCCCCTTCCGGCGCGGTTCAGTTGTCCATCGAAATATGTCAGACAGTTACTGCGTCATTTCCTTTCCTCGAAGCCAACTAATTAGCCACTGTTCATGGATTCCCCATCGTTGTCGTCCGTGTCGGCGTTGCCATACCCCACCACCTAACAACCATGTCTGATTGTAGAAGAGCGAAACGCCACCTGCCACGGCGACAGCGGAAGAACGGACAACCCGAAGGTGGCTGCCACGGGAAGATCCCGGAGGGTGGCTAGCTGCGCAAGACGCCACCCTCCAGCTGTGGCAGGTGGCGTGTGAAGAGCTGCGTTCAAATTTCGCATTACCGACTATCATAGTCGACCGTCAATTTTTGTGGTTTTATTCATTTACCGTTAACGGGGAATCACTTGTAGGGTTTCTATTGGCCCCCCGCATCAGCTGGTGTAATGAAGCGCGTGCATGGTGTAATGAAGCGAGTCTTATGTTGAATTCCAATGGCAGATCGGGATCAAGTTTTTCTGCTCGGTTTGGATCTGTCGTATTCCAATTGTAAAATGGGAGCGTGAGTTGTATGTTCCAATGACAGATCGGGATCAGGCGTAAATCCCGGATCGCTCCATGGAGCAGGGATACTTGATCCGCCGAAATCGGCGGATTTGACCGAAACCTCGCGTGACGTTTTCTTTTCCGCCGCGTCTGCTTCCTGTCGCGACAGGCAGCGGCCGCTTCGTTCCTGTCGTCGCTACGTGGTGAGCCGGGCGAGCCCAACGTTACTAGGGCGAGCCGGGACAGCCGGGCACTTTCCAGTTAACAGTGTACGGCAATGATCTTGCTTCGCGCCGTACGGCACTAATTTTGCTTCCTGGAAGTGACAGTTCCGACTCGGGCACTGATAGCTCACAGTCCAGCAGTGAAGATCCGTCTGAAACGGACAGCGAGTGTGAAGCTGCCGGCATGTATGCCTGCCGCCGGCGTCAGAAAAATGCGCTAATATTCTTTGTTCGCGTTCATACCAAGCCCTGGAGTAGAGGAATGTCAAAAATGAATCATTTTTGAGGATTGTTGGCCAATACCGAGTTGCTGGTAGAAGTGATAACTGCGATACAAGCAAATTTCTTCCTGATGCCCAGTGCGGCTGGCCTGTTGTCTGCTAGCTCCGCTTTTGAAGGCGTCGCAGAAATCGATCATGTCTATGGTTTATTATGAGACGAGGGACACTGTAAAACGGTGACGCGAGTAGCACCTTTAATACAGCGCTGGCCAGTTCCGAATTGCCCTGAGCTGCGGCATCGATGTGAAACAGTTAGGCTTAGCGACGACTACGGCAGCCAGGCAGCAGCGCAGTTCGTCGCTCGGCGTGTCCGCGGGCGGCGTCGTTGCCGAAAGCTCGAGTGTCTCGCTGATTAGTTCAGCGGCTTGCTACTCGCAGTCGCAAGGCTGGAAAATCGAGCAGCGAGTGACTTGCCTGCGCGTCGTCTGCCACTTCTTTCGTGAACGGTATAGGACAGGCTCACTGGCGCTCCGAAGACCGCGGCCGCATACTCGCGTGTTCTCGGTAAGAGTGGATCATCCTGTACATACGCATTGGTTTTGTTTTAAGCATGAAACGTTTTTAGCTCCCGTCTTCGGCAGTGTGGTGACGTCACGCCGAGAATGAGAGCCAACATCCAGGCACTGAATTCCACTCATCCGGGCGCTGAAACGAGAGCATCCGGGCACCGTACGAGATTTAACGAGACTCTCTAAGAGAGAGGGCCGCGCTTCCGCGCCGTCCCCAAGGATGGCGCTGCGGTCCCACACTCACGCATGTGAAAGACCGGCCGCTGGGCCTTCAGCTCATGAAGGTGCCCCCTTTGGCAAGAAGATGTACACACGCTCGCGAAGTATTCGAACGCGCTGCAGATACATTCTTGACAGGCCTGCGTCTCGTCTTGTCCGCGTACGCTTCTTCATCGTCCTGAGTTTCATTGCCGCCACCGTCACAGCTGCTTAAGCGAAGCAATGGAGCCTGATTAAAGGAGAGATGGGAAGCGTCTTGCGGAAAGCGATCGCTTTGCGAGTGATACGCCACAGCAGAAGACTGCTCGCCCCTGCCGACAACGCGATGATTATGCGGCCGCTCCCGAAAGCTACAATTCCGCCACGGTTCGTGGCTGCCTACCTAAGCCCGCACTGTTGCATGCGATGGCTTCGACGCAACAAGAAGAGTGTGGTGTGGTCTGGTGTGTCGAACACTGGACCCATTTCAAGATTTTGACTAGTACCATCTACAACCAATATGTTATGCCCGTAAACATTTCATGCTTACTCTACTCTTGGTTACAGGAGAGGCAGAGATTTTTTACATTACGGCCTTCGTACTACCTCTTTTTAGAGCGCAGCTCTTTGGCGTCCGTTCCTGGGTTTCGCGTCGTCGTCGGCCTCGTAACCAGCTCCGCCCCCCTTTCATCCCCCCAGCGCTAGCAGCGACCGACTGATACCGGTGGATGCCGCTGACGCCGCTAGATAGTCAAGATAACGTCAAGATAACACCGTCGCCGCCATGCAGAAAGATGAGGAAAGGGTCCCCCCCCCCCTGTTCTTGTGTGGCGGATAGGGTGCTCTTCAGTTGCCGACGCGCCGGTTATTTCACGTAGGCCCCGGCACGTCGACGAATACGTGACCACCTTCCCACGGCTAGACCTGGTTGTTAAAGGAATACGTGTGAAAAAAAAAATTCTGTGATAGCGCATACATGTGTTGCTCGATTTCTTTGCCTCAATCTATCGAAAAGGTGAAACAGCTTATTTGTTGCGCTCAAATTTCGCATTAGGAAGTAACGTAATCGTCGGTGATTTTTGTTTCGCCGAGACGGCGTCTGTCAACGCGAAGATTGCGCCTCGCGCAACTCCTGTCGCACTTGAACACGAAGCTAGCAGGGCGTCCCATAGAGTTTCTTACTATTACCTAGAGGGAAAGGTGGCGGCGCTGCACTTCAGCCACCATGGACGCTCAAGGCATCATGGGGCGGTGAGCACTTCTTGCGTCACAGTCGTAATTTTTCGGGAATACGGAGTGGCACTACTGACATGTTTCATTCCGAAAACGCTCTTCGTGTGTGCGCAGACGACCTACGCGCGAATGCAGTGTATAAAAACCATAGTAGTAAAACCGCAACGACACACAACGATAATAAAAGGTTTCACTTGTCCAAAATGCCTTTAAAAAACCTTTTGAAGTATTTAAGCAGCCAAATTTTTTAAAAAAAATATTTTCTTTTAAAAACGCGCCTGTTGAGCACGAAATATTAGTTTTTATAATGTCCAATACTTGGCCAATAGAAGAGCGAGTCGTCTCTTATTTTGGGCAAACTTTGCAATTAAAGGCTTTTCTGCTCGTTTGTTGCAATTTACAGCCAGGATATTGAATGTTATGACATTCGTATTTATCGAACAGCTTTATTTTTGCATTATTTTTTGGCCAAACGTTGTACTTCTGCAGTCGGTAGCTCACCGCCCCATGATGCTTTGAGCGCCCATGGTGGCTGAAGTGGTCGCGAGGGGCCTCCATGCAAACTCCCATAGACGGCTTGCCAGCTTTCCCTCTAGGTAACAATAAGAAACAGTATGGGGCGTCCGCTCCAGCGGCGCCCCTAGTTGCCGCGGCTCGCCGCTGCGGCGCTGCCGTCACGCTCCCCAACTTGATGCTCCAAGTGCTCCCGAGGGAGCTCTCGAACTGCAATCGCAAAATGGGAGGTGGCGAAGCTACGCGCTCCCACGCGCTCCGTACGCGATCCGACGGAGCGGTCCCGATCTGCCATTGGAATTCAGCATTAGAGCTCTGCTTCCTATGCAACCAGGTTCGAGTAATCTGACGATTTTCTTGTAACGCATTCTTGAGACGTGCAGTGAATTTTTATTTTTCAATGTGGAAGTGCGAATTAGCAGCTTAGATACAACGGCAGACACCACAGGACGCAGTCAACACAAGAGCCTCCTGGCGAAGTACGTTGGTAATTTTATTGCAACATACGGAATGTCTGCAGGGCGACTTTTTATTGTCACTGTAAGCAGGTATTTGAAAATGAGCTCTGCAGAGCGACATTGATTTCGATTAAAGTTGTCGTGAATGTTTTACGCCAAGTGACGTTCTATTACAGAAAGGAGCATGCCCTGAGCGGCCAGGCCGGCTGCAGTCTACAGTTTATTATTGCGAAACCAATATGTGGCTCATCGGGAACGAAACGCCGGCTCAGCGTTCACCAGCTCCAGTGGTCGCAAGACTGCCAGATGACGTCACCGTGGTATACACAGAAAAAAAACGTTTCTTCCGAAAATGCAAGGGATTGAACCAAGGACTTTCAGATTGCGAGGCGAGCATACAACCACGGTACTGCTTGGCGAACAAAGGTGCACATAAGATATGCGTTGCCTTACGAGTTTATGCTAATAAGTGGGCGTGTCATTACAATGGAAGAAAAATCATCACAACATAAATGGAATTAAAGAGATTAAAATACAAAACCGATGCTTTCACATTCATAGCGCAAAAGTAGGCTTAAGTACGCTCGCAATTTTTGCGACAAATCCGTCAGTATACAATCTGATTTTCAGGCGAATATCGAAGCAGTGATGCTGTGTCCAGTTCTAAAATGTCACTTATCAGCAAGACAATGCAGCTGCGCGCAAAGGTGAACAAAGGTTAAAACCTGCCAAATCTTGTGTTTATCTACCTGCATTAGTAACCAAGTGAATAATACTGGATGTCCGTGAGATTTTACGAAAATACATCTCGGGTGACGGCTAATCGCGGGCGCTTTATTATGTGGTAAGGCGCATGAGATTGTACACCAGTGGCAGGAGCATTGTCAGATATAGGCACGTCTATGTGAAGATTTCACTGCCTGTGTCCGGACAGGTGCTCCGTGACGGTCTCCATATCTAAGCACGTGAATGAAGACCGTGTACAGCGATAGCCCTCTGCGACAGTGTGCGTTAGCATATGACGATTTAAAACCCCTCGCACTGACGCTGCATAATCGCATATAACACACTTGAAGGGTCTTGCCATAGTGTTAATTTGCTTGTACCGATTTAATTTTGAAGACTCTGCACATGTGAAAGGGCACAAATTGCACTTGTACGTTTTTTTGCCGGAGTGCGTACGCTTATGTATAGTGAGGTTGCAAAGCTTGCAGCTGCATAAGGGCGCATGTCGCAATTGAAGGGTTTCTAGCCAGTATGCTTTCGCTTGTGCACAGTTAGAGTGGAAGAATGCGCAGTTGAAAAAGCGCACAGGTCGCACTTGTACGGTTTTTCGCCAGTGTGCTTCCGCTTGTGCACAGTTAGAGTGGAAGATTGCGCAGTTGAAAAAGAGCACATGTCGCATTTGAAGGGTTTGTCGCCAGTATGCTTCCGCTTGTGCACAGTTAGAGTGGAAGATTGCGCAGTTGAAAAAGCGCACAGGTCGCACTTGTACGGTTTTTCGCCAGTATGCTTCCGTTTGTGCAAAGTTAGAGTGGAAGATTGCGCAGTTGAAAAAGCGCACAGGTCGCACTTGTACGGTTTTTCGCCGGTGTGCGTACGCATATGTATAGTGAGGTGGCTGGAGCTTGTAGCTGCAAAAGAGCACATGTCGCATTTGAAGGGTTTGTCGCCAGTATGCTTCCGCTTGTGCAAAGTTAGAGTGGAAGATTGCGCAGTTGAAAAAGCGCACAGGTCGCACTTGTACGGTTTTTCGCCGGTGTGCGTACGCTTATGAATAGTGAGGTGGCTGGAGCTTGTAGCTGCAAATGAGCACATGTCGCATTTGAAGGGTTTGTCGCCAGTATGCTTCCGCTTGTGCTTGGCGACAGTGTCAGAGCGTGCAGCTGTAAAAGCGCACAAGTCACACTTGAACGGTTTTTCGCCAGTGTGCGTACGCTTGTGACGAGTTAAGATCGAAGAGTCTGCAGTTCTAAAATGGCACATGTCGCACTTTAACGGTTTTTCACCAGTGTGCATAGTATAGTGTGTATTGACGCATCGAAACTCTGCAGCTGCAGAAGTACACGTGTCGCGATTAAACAGGCTTTCGCCAGTGTGCATAGTATCGTGTGGAGTGACACAACCAGGCTCTGCAGGTGTAGATGTGCACGTGTCACGATTGAACGCGCTTTCGCCAGTTTGCGTACTAAAATGTGGAGAGACATTTCTCCCGTCTGCAGCTGTAGAAGGACACATGTCGCGACTGAAGCTGCTCTCACCACTGTGCCTACTATATTGTGTAGTGAAATTTCTCGGGTCTGCAGCTGTAGAAGGAAACATGTCGTGACTGAATCTGCTCTCGACACTGTGCGTACTATATTGTGGAGTGAAATTTCTCGGCTCTGCAGCAGTAGAAGGACATGTGTCGCGACTGAAGCTGCCCTCGCCACTGTGCGTAACATATTGTGGAGTGAAATTTCTTGGGTCTGCAGCTGTAGAAGGACACATGTCGCGAGTGAAGCTACTCTCGCCACTGTGCGTACTATTATGTGGAGTGACATTTCTCGTGTCTGCAGCTGCAGAAGGACACGTGTCGCTATTGAATTTGCTGTCGCCGCTGTGCGTTGGCTTGTGCAGAGTTTGTGTTGTAGAGTCTTCAGTTGCTAAGGGGCACATCGGAATCTGATGCGGTCGTCCTCTTGTGTGGCACCGCACCTCTCCCTTGCCATCGCACTTCGCTAACTCCGCTGGGTCCTCTGAGCATTTTAATGGCTCTCCTCCTGTCTCATCGGCAAGAACATCGGCAACATCGGCAAGGTTCGCTGAACCGTAGGTGAAGGAGGGCCTGCTGAACACATCTTCTTTCAATGCAGGCGTCTGCTGCCCGAACGAATTCTCTTCCATGAGCGAATACGGCGCTTTGGGTCTGTTCTGGTAGTGTTCACCGCCTTCTCACGGTTGTCGTTCTGCAATGAGTCCCGAACTCAACATCCGTCCTGGTAGTCAGGAGAGCACACCGCTTCTGCGAAAAGGGTTAAAAGAATGTGTTCCGTTAGGGAAATTTAGTCTTTTTCTTCGACTTACTCATTCCGCAATATTTTATTTCATTTTTTCAAGCATGCCAGTTGCTCTTTGGAAAAAACAGTAATGCTCGATAATATTGATGTTAAAATAGCACATAGCACGCGCTCATTTTATGGAATCGCGCTACATCAACGACATCTCAAGCAATAATTAGTGAATTCAATACAGCTTTCAACGTAGTGCCCGTAGTGTATCTATCGTCGTATGTGGATCTATGTGGGGTTTGTTGGAGCGTGCGTGTTAAGGCAGCTCAAGCATGCCAGATTTTTTTTTTTGCGTCGAAGAATAATTTTCGCCATGATTGGTGCTCTGATAACACTGAGGAGGCGAAGAATTTCAGCAAACGCAACAAGTCAACATCTCAAGCAAGTGAATTGAACTGTTTTCTCTGTGTAACTTTGGCACTGCCGAATATAAAGGCTGCAAGAGCAGCTGGTCGATTGCGCCCGCATCTACAGTACGTCAGACAGCAGCACAGAAATATAAATGCTCTGATACAAAGCACACAGAACAAAACAAGTCAGTCAGCCCTACAGTCTTAGGTAGCAAACAAAAATATATAAAAAGAAATGGGCACAGATGTGCGCAAAAACACAGGGAAGAAGAAAAAAAGCAGATTCAATACAGTTAGAGGAGTGCGATCGGTTTAAAAGTGAGTAGCGCGAAATTTCAGCAATATTCAGATCAACTGTTTATTAGCAACTGTATTCCTTGTTTTATATATATTTTCGTTCTCATATTCGTCTGTATTTATTTATTAACACTATTCCCGATTTCGATATTTACTGTTTGTACCTTTGTTCTTTTTTTTGTGAGGTTAGTTTTTTTTCGAACTGGTTTTGCAGAGAATTATGTATATTTTTTTACTAATAACATAGTTTTATGTACAGATTGTATGCCTCTTAATCATGTACACTCCTCTGTAATGTACGTTTGAACCCTGAGGGTATCATAAGTAAACAAATAAATACATAATCAGCGTTCAGCGTGATCAGAAATACGTGGCAATGTGTTTTTAATATCCGTTTTTAATAGAAAGTCTAGTGAGCGCCGCAGGTGGTTGGTATTAATGCGAAAGCATTTTTTGTGTTACGAGCGGTGCGTACAGCACCTCTCGGCAAGGCATGTCATCAGAGCTCGTCCGCGCGAACTGTCAGTAACCAATTATAGGGGTACTTAATAGTATGATTCAATTAAATAGTTTTGTATTTATCAAGAATAACTAACTCACCAAAATGGTTCATCAAATGGGTAACTAACTCATTGACGTCATTTACTACTTCAATTAGTCAATCATTACAAACATTCTTCAGTAAAATATTTTAATTAACTTATTAATATTTCTAGAATTAATTATTGCTTGCTTTAGTCTATGGGCGTTTAACATCTTGAATCTAAGGTTTTGAGAGGTTCTTTAACCACCTGATTGGTTTGGTTTGGGTTATTGGGGTTTAACGTCCAAAAGCGACTGAGGCTATGAGAGACGCCGTAGTGAAGGGCTCCGGAAAATTCGACCACCTGGGGTTCTTTAACGTGCACTGACATCGCACAGCACACGGGCCTCTAGAATTTCGCCTTCAAGAATTTCAGCCTCCGCCGCCGGGATCGAACCCGCGTCTTTCGGGTCAGCAGCCGGGCGCCCTAACCACTGAGACACCGCGGTGGCTGTAAGCACGGAATTAATTAAACAATGAATTCAGTTGCATGCAATCAAATCGCCATTAACATTAGTGAACTGGATTATTAAATAATTGAACTAATTAATGATTTAATTTTTTCAACTATTGAATTACTTCACATATCCATTGGTAATGAATTAAACTGAGCAATTGCTTAATCACTGAATAATGAGTACTTTGGCGTGCTTACTACACGCTCTGCCAACGAGTCCCACGCCTTCAGATGTGGTAGAGCCGATTGGCAGCAGTAAGAGAAAGGCTTTCGCATTACTGCACCTGAGAAGACTTAGAAGGGCCTCTGGAATTTTTTTCAACTAGGCCAGTTCAGTAAGCGTCAAGCAGTCGTAAGGGTTAAAGGGCAGATATTCTGGCTACGCATATTATTCTCATAGAAATGCTTGGCTGTGTGGGCGAAAAAAGTGGTTTCATATTGCACGTAAAACTTCATACTGAAGCAGATATATATCTCCATTAATGTGGGCGAGGAGAGGTGGTGCCTGCAAACGGGACTAAAGCTCCTTGAGCCCTACGATTTGCGGTGTTTTCCATTGAAACAGAACGTCTACTTTTCTCGCCTGCGTCAAGAAGCGACGGCATTGTGACAATGGCCCTTTACGAACCCTTCTGTATGGATAGGGTTGCAGCCTAAAAATGCTTCCAAACGCCTTCCTTGTCGGTTGGATTCGAGAAATATGAAATAGGCATTGTCGTTCCTTAGCCGGATCCCAAATTGGCCTTGCTGACAACGAGTACAAGTTTCGGTAGTCGAAGCGGAGCCTTCCTGACTTCAGGCTAAGTCCGAAAAGTATGTCTGCGTCTATCACTTGCTTCAGCCTATTTAGGTGTTCCTCGAAACTCCTCGCGAAGAGCATAGCGTCGTTGAAATAAAAAACAGAGCTCAGCCACCACAGACCTGCAGACCCGTTGCCCGCGATCCGCAGAAAAAATGCACTTGCGGTTCAAAGTCCAAATTACATTTTGTTGGACTCAAATACGCCGTATGGCGTCATCTTGAGAACCACCGACGAGAAGTACTTCGAGTTGCAGTAAGATCCGGGTGCCTTGGATAGAGGCTAGTGGTGTAAACCTTAGTTATGATGTTGAGGCTACTGTCATTAACGCAGTACCAAAGAGTGTCATCTCTTCTTCACGAGAACAAAGCATGACCCCAATGGGCACTTAGGGCGCTTGATCACGCCGTGCCACATCATTTTTTCGACCTCATATCTGATAGCATCACGCTCTCGTGCTGTCACTTGCTATGGGCACTGAGAGACAGGTCGCCCGCGTACTCGTCAGTTATGATGAGACGTTTCGTGACTCCGTGGTTTCTCCTCGGGCTTTCCTCGTGAATTAAGGGATCCTCTATGCGCCGTTAGGAGGTCTCTCAATTCATAAGAACGTTCTAGAGTGCTTGAGCTACTGCAGTCGTTGAATAAACAGCTAGAAGAGTGAATCCCTTGCTTTCCTCGGCACTATCATCAAACAGCGCAATTATCGTGCTCTATCACAGCTTTGGAGATTCAATGCAATGTTAGGAGCCAAAACCTCAGCTTCGCAATTTCCGAGACATACGTCACCTGTTGCAATGCCAATCCTTGGTCCAGGAGGAACTGTCGGTTTCACTCTACGATGCATTCTTTGCAATTCTCTGTAACCCCAGGAGCCACGGGGATTGCGACGGTTGACCAGGGTGAGAAGATATCTGCTTCGATGGAGGCAAAATTCTAAATGGCCGTGTACTGTGCGCTGCCAATGCACGTTTAAGAACCACAGGTGGTCGAAGTTTCCGGGGTCCTTCACTATGGTGTACCTCATAGCCGGAGTCGCTTTGAGACGTTCAACCTCAATAAACCCTAAACCATCATCGAGCACACATGAGCAATGTTATTTGCAGTGTCGCCTGAGTGTTGCCTGGGTATCTACATCATTTTTACTAAGGTCTTCGACTTCATAAACCATGATATTCTTTTTAGGTTACAAAGGAATGGTGGGCGGGGCCTAGCGCTAACCCTATTACAATCTTACTTATCTCACAGAACCTAATATGTAGATATAAACACAGCATCTTCTCGTACCCTCCATATAACATGCGGAGTGCCCCAAGGAAGCATTCTTAGGCCTTTGCTATTTTTAGTTTATATAAATGACATCGTCTACAGCGCTAGTAATTTTCAGGTTGTGTCATTGGTGGATGACAACTTTTTTGTCACAGGTACTTCCGAGGCCGACGTTCAACGCAAAACAAGCGAAGCCCTTAATAAACTGCACGCATGGGCAGATGCAAACTCCTTGCGCATAAATCGGTCAAAAACACAAATTCTCTTATAGCACCCTAAGAGAAAGAAAATATCTAGGCCTCTCAAAATAGCCCTAAACAGCCAACCAATAGAGCTTGTGACTTCTGTAAAAACAATGGGAGTTATCTTTTTTCACAACCTAAATTGGAATGGGCACGTAGAACACATTTGTTCGAAAATTTCCTCAGCTCTAGTTATATTGATCGCTTTAGACATATTTTTCTAGTAAGGGTAAAGATGGTGCTCTTCAACGCGTTAGTACTAAATCATATCCAATACTGCAGCTTGGTTTGGGTTTAACAGGGGTAACAAATATTCATTGATGGCATTTGCTGCAGAAAAAGGCCGTCCGGTCCATAGCAAATGTGCCATTCCTTTTCCCCAGAAGAAGTATATTTATAAAGTATGATATCCTTCCAGTCTTCGCATTATACATTTACAGGCTTTTGTTATGCTATAAATACTCTTCACAACAAAGTGATAATCCCTTCACTGTACTTGGACAACTGAGAGAAAATAATAGCTGCCGTAACACTAGACACAAAAAACTTGGAATCACTCCAACACCAAGAACTTACTCTATGAACCAGTCCTTAAGTTACAACCTTCACGTCTTGCTAAACAAACGAATCCATGACAATCTTGATATTACCAGAAATTCAAAACAATATCCGTGACTACTGCCGAGACAATTTCAGTCTGTGAAAGAAGCAGACATGAATTTCCTTGTCCAAACTTTGGGACATCTATTCTGTATATTCTAGTTATTTATAACATTTGCTTTGGGTACATGTGTGTATTGCGATTTTTGCATGTGTGTGTTCGCGCTTAGCGTAAATGTGGATCTGCATCGCATACCCATGGCATTACGAATTGATGTAACTGATGTGACCCTCACCTTCCTTCTGTACTGCCACTGTCTCAAGGAGTCGCGACCTTCAATTAACCTGTTATAACAGCTTTTAGTCCCGGCTCCTCCTTTGTGAGAAAGCAAAATAAACTTGAACTTGAACAGACCTCTTAGTCCATCGAAAGGGAGATGTGCTTGGATCTGAGGTCATTGTATTTTTTTATGGTCTCTCTAGGAAGCCTGTGAACATGATAAGGTACTGAGAACACAGCCGCAGGACTAATACGCTCACAGAGCAAGCAACTACGTCCGTTCAGCAACACTCGAATAAAATTTGGTCATTAACTGCATAAGTTTTAGAAATCGATGAACTTTAATTGTCGAATGCAGTGTGAAACTTGCAGGTAAAGAATTCGAAATCCTTTTGGACTAGCATTTGTAATGGTGACGCAAACGCTGATTAAAATCTATCATTCAAGCTTCTCCGGTGCACACAGTGCCTAGTGTGAGGGCTCAGGGTGATGTCATCGGAGGTACCCGTACATTTTAAACCATAATCGCTTGCGTTGAAATAAAAATGACCGCCGCTGAAGGCAAAGCCCACTGAGAGTTGTTTGCCAGCATCAAACAAAGCACGGCAAGATTTGGTTGACGCCAGCGGCAATCTGAAATCCTTTTTTCCGTAACGTGACACTGAACTTGCCCGCACTGCTGCTACGCTTTGAGAAAAAGCCTAATATTATCTGTTGATCACGTCACTATTTTAAATACAAGCGCAAAAGCACTTGGCATACTTTACCTACACCCTATAAAGATTTGAATCTCTGAATATCGGGCAATTCCAAAAATAGTGCAGTTGCTCTTTAAAGCGTATGTGGACCCTCCCTGCAGTGTGGATTCAGGACTTGTCGTGAACGAACATGACTTTCATCGAGATAGCTGCAGAGAGTCCGCTGATGGCAGTGTCGCCTCTCTTGACTACCAGGTAGGTAACCTTGCGGCCATGAAATTCCAATTCAGTGTCGATGGTGTCCTAAATGCACGCTGGCCTCTGATTTGGGCCAGTGCTGCGTCGCGCATCGAAATATGGATCGGGTATGTCGTCGAAGTGTTTCTGGTTTGTGTCATTTCATACTTGCTTCACGTCACTTTCACGCTAAACTTTGTGAGCAGAGTCATCGCAGTGGAATGAGGCGTCGTCATGCGTTTCCTCGGTGAAAAATCTTGAAAACTCAGCCCTCAAATCACGCAAGCGAACTCGAACCCGAGGACTGTCGCAAGACGTCTCAGGCGCTGTTCAGAGCTAGTGATTTTAATTGCAGAGCCCGCAGATCCACTCTAGACAAATGTGATCAATACAGTCTACAGTAAACGATAGCTACTAACGCATTTTACGGTTGTTGAACACAACCAGCCGCTGCTCTCAGCCGCACTAAACAAAAATCTGGCAAATGAACTTTCGAGGCAAGGCCCAAATGCTAGAGCTACTACCTCGCACAACTTTGAAGCACTTGGTTGGAAGACAGTGGAAAAACGACAACCACAGGGGAGTACAAGACGCAAAAGAACGCTTACTATCAACTGATTTGTCATCAAGACACATATATATATAACCAGCCAGTCACATCACACGTCACACTTTGCAGCGCCAGCTATCTTAGACTAACAGAAGAGAAAGGTTTAATCACCTCTTCAGCTATAAACGCAGCTATTCTCAGAGGAATTGCAAAAAGGAAAAAGAAGAATGAAAAAGAAAGAACAGCGCATGTCATACGACCAGGCAAGGAAGTAAAATCTGTTACAAAGATTTTTATAAAAACTGCCAAAAAACCGCGCTCCGCTGAGTACCGGCATATAGATGTATCGCTAATGCAGTGGTCCGCCTTCTTGTCGATATGGAAAGCTTCAAGCAAAAGTCTTGCTTTTATGAAAGAACTCCTGACCAGAATCTTCGCTTCTTTGAAGTCGGATACGCACTTGCATGCCGAAACACGCTCCGCTAAGTCGGCGAGCTTATCTTTTTTTGTTGTACTTTGAGAATTCTCCCTTAAAAGGTCATTGTGGCAATGCCCTGTCTGCCCGACAGAGCATCTTCCGCAGGACAAGAGGATCAAGTAAACCACTCCTATGACACATCTAACAAATGCTTCTTCATGCTGCTTTTTTGCAACCGCGCTCGCCCTCAGCACATATGCGGGGGCACAGATTGGCCAACTTGTTTGGCGCAGAGAAAACAAGCGGAACATTGTGACTGCTGGCCACTTTTTTCAGGTTATGTGACATCTTATGAATATAAGGCATCACCTCTGGTTTGCCTTTCGCGCGTTCAGAAGCAGCCGAATTTTGATGGGGACCATGTTTCTTTATCAGTTTTTCAGCAACAGCCGTTAAGACCGAGCAAGGGAATCGAGCAGAAAAAAGCCTGCGTACCTGGTAGTCAAAGCTAACGTCCATTTCATGCGGACAAGACTTCCGAAGCGCCGACTCTAAACAGAGTAAAGCAACAGCTCTTTTTACGGTCTTAGAATGCGACGAGTCATAAGGCAACAGTTCTTTTCTTTTTTTTTCATGTGGGAAATACGACGAACAATAGTGTCCCTTTCAGACCCTCAGCCTCAAGTCTAAAAAACGTATCGCTCCATTCAGCGGGAGTTCGTAAGTGAAAGTGAGGCCTTTACCATGCTCAATAAACGCGTTCTTTTGTGTTTTGTCTTCCCCTGTGGTTGTCGTTTTTGCGGTGTTTTCCTACCAAGTATCAATAACCAAGTAGCCCAGCACCATGTTTTATTGAACTTTGAAGCAGTAGCATGTAAGTACGATAATTCGAGATAAAAGCCGCCGTGGTGGCTCAGTGGTTATGCGCTAGCCTGCTGACCCGAAAGACGCAGGTTCGATACCGTCCGCAACGGTCGAATTTCGATGCGGATGAAATTCTTCAGGTCGGTGTATTGCGCAATATCGCCTTGTCCCGAGTAGCCTTAGTACGTCAACCGCATAGAACAATTCGAGAAAAATATGGTCGCGCTTATCGTCACAGTCATAAAGCCCCGTAACAAGGTTATGAAGACACAAACAATAGAAAACTTCACGGTATTATATCGGTACACTGATAATGACGCAGCTTCTTCCGTTCACTTCGTCCTCTAGAATTCGGCCAGCCGCAGCTAAAACTATACGCCGAGTTTGCATCGCTCGAAATTCGCTGAGTGACAGCTGATGCACCACTTCTTTAGTTGAAAGAATGCACATTTTCGGTGCTTTCCACTTTTATTCCTGCAGCGGAATTCTGGTGAGTAGTGCGTGCAGAAAATGCGGTATTTGATGAAGACTGCCTGGATGTAGCCAGAACGCGGGCTGCTAGTATAGAGCACATAGGAAAGCGTGCGACTTTTCGCGAAACCCGCACAATAAACACCAACCGAGCGATGTGCAAGAGAACAGATGTACTCACGTAGGGTCTGTCCAGAGTTGCTTCTCCGGCGTCCTAGTTTTGCTTGGTCGTTGAAGGTAAAGTGCACAGCGAGATAGAATGGCTGCAGTTGGCTGCCTGTAAAGTGCATAGCGAAGTTGTGAGAGCGAAAAAGTTCAGTTTTTGACTGCTGCGCCTTACCAAGGAACAAGAAGCAACACTGCAGTTCGCGTGTTAGGCCACACCTCGTTTTGCAAACGTAAAGTGGGTAGGAACAGCTGGTACTCTTTCATAAAACGGAGCGAAAACGACGGGCATAGGAACAGACAGACGGAAAAACACCGAGTCGACCAAACCATTTATTTCATATAACTTGGAATTGATATTGGCGCTAGAAACATAGCTATAACACAACCCGGGCACAAAATAGAGGAGACGCACAATGCGTAAAAGACTCACACTGGGTCTCCCTAAAGCTGGGTTTTCGGCGTTCAGGTCCTCCTCAAGTCAAGTGTACAACTGCGTCACTAAGTAGCCAGTGCGGCTGCTACACACACCGTCGCCAATGTTAAAGAGTTCTGTCGTTTTCTGTTGCACCCCGCACTGTTTGTCTGAGCACCACGCCCCATGTGTCTCAGGTTCTTATTGTGGCGCCATCAAGTGGCAACCACGAGGAACAAGGCTGCAGAATGTGATGGCTTTTCTCTTCTTTTTTTATCTATTACTGCCCGCCCCCTTTTGGTAGCCAAGGCAGGAGCGGGTGTATGACGTGTACAAATACATGGTATATAACAGATAACAACGAGAAAAGGAAGGAAATGGGCACACAGTCAAATTTCTGCGGAAGAAACCAGCCCACAAATAAAAATAAAAATGCGCCGCAGTTACATGCAAGGCAGGATGCATAAAAAGAATGCGCTTCAAGAACGAAGCCAAGTACATAAAATTTACTGGCGTCATCTTACTGCAGATAAAAATGCTTCCGGTGATGATATGGTGGCCACATCGCGAGTAAGCAATTCTAATAGGATATCGTGCTTGGAAAGAACATCTTGTACGCACTGGTTCTGCACTGATGGACGGCACTTGTTTTGTCATATTCTGTTATACTGAATATAAGCCTGAATTTTTTTGTATGATAATTGATGATAGTAAAAAACATTATCAAACGAAGCATTTTTCCATGAGATTCAAAGGTAGGCAAAGCCGAGCGGCTGAGAAGGTGATACCTGTACCTGTATTCAAGGCAAATAAATCACAGTGCTTTTTTTTATCCCCCCTTAACACTTCTACAGTCCCCTTTTCCTATACGGATACCATTCCATGTCTACACGGCGTTGTGGACAAGTACCGTAGAGATAGCTAATACAATCTCATTAAACTGTGCGAAACGGAGCGTCAAGGTGATAAAAAAAGATTATGGGGCTGCTTAACGGAACTTAAATGGCCAATGCGGTAGAGGTGTTCTCTGGGTCCATCGCGCACGGATAGAAGTAGTATGAAGACGGCGACATCCAAAGCACAGAGGCACGTCAAGTGCAGATTGGCCGCTCAGATTGGCAGTTAAACACGCGGGATGTGCAGCTGCGACCAATTTTACTAGATTACTTTGGTTGCGGCGATGGTGTAGTCGTGTAATGCAGGGGCCACTGAAGCCGTTCTATAAGTGCCACCGCCAGTTCGAAACCCATTCCCAGCCATGAAGTGTTCATTTTATCTGTTTATCACGTCCACGCCCCATCTGACACGCCCTTGCTAAGCTTGCCCTCTCAGATGGTGATGTCGATACTGCCGCAGCGTCCCAGCTCGTTCGGAGGTGACGGGTTTTGAAGTTTGGCTCTATCCTGTGATCGGTTTTTTGATGCCACGGAACCCTAATGATGACACAACTCTCTCGACCAATTACTGAATTCTCTGACAATGAACGCCAGTATTTTGCATCCATGTCAGCTTAAATAGTACCGCATAATTCAGAGAAGAAGTACCAAGCTGAACCAAAGCGTTTAGTACATGCAATGTGGGGTATGTACTGCTTACAAAAACAGAAAACCCACCTCAACCCTTGGCTTATAAGTTCGGCTGTTGATCCCATGGTCAAGGGATAAAATTGCGGCTGCAGCGCCCGCATTTAGTTCAAGCCAAAGTGCAACGACGCCAATTTACTGTGTGGTGTTGCCGCACGGTAAACATCCGTATGCAGCCAGAGTTATTCTGATACCTATACTAAGCCGCCCCTGTGAACCATCTGTTAACTCTAAGCCCCCTGTTGCACACAATAAAAAAGCTCAACTATATCCAGAGTGCCCTGGCTAAGATGGACCAACATTTTTAAATTCAGACTGAAATGCAGCGAATCTTGTCAGTAATTATGTAGAGTACGCGCCATTCCATTTTTCATTTCGCCTACTTTAATAATTAGTCGAATAAAATTATTTAACTTCCCAAATATTACTTTAAACAACCAGTCGTTACTAGAAAATTTGCCCAGCACCATCAGAATGGCCCAGCAAGGTTCGTGCGACTAAGTGTCCTTACGTAACCTTTTTTTACCGGGCAACAAGAAAGCCTGCGAAATGTAATAAATACTACGTAATAGCATGCTCCCTGCGCCCCATTTAGCCGCCATATCAGCGCTCTCATACGCGGCTTGGTGAAGCGTGCGTGCTTTGAGCTTTTTGAGCTGCCTAAGAAGCAGTTTCGCGCTGCACCTGGTTCCGAGATAAGCGAAAGCGGATGCAAACAGTAGAGGAAAGGCTGCGCGAAGCCAGTAGCCTTGGTGATAAATGCTGACTGATGCTGGCAGAATTAATGCTGAGGGAAGGTGTATATATCATGTGTTTTCAGTAGAACGGCGTGACAGTAACGAGCAGTGATGCATAATAACGTGCAGGAACGTAATCGTAAGGCGTTTCTCACGAGGGAAAACCAAGACAAAATGAGGCATACCTATGACTTACCGTTTGCTGTACTTTCTCGACGGTAGGGTACATTTAATTTCATAGTACGTGGCTTCGCATGAAAGTCTGTAACAGGCAAGGGTTCCAAAGAGCCCTAAGCAGCGATATTCGCCTAAAGAGTGCGCACGAATCACCTGAATTTGTTAGCAATCAACACAGGTGCCTGAGCAAGGACCAAGATTAAGAAATGAAGACTGAAATGCAGTGAATGCTGTAAGGAATTGTGTAAAGTACACGCTAGTATATTTATACCATTACATCACAGGTAACTGAGCAACACCAGGTTGCTGATGAGACTACCAGGTGTCTCGTTGCAGTGTTTCGCAATTTCAGCCTCCAGGGCTTGTGGCGTAGTTTTCAGGATGCAGTAGACATTATCCTCCCCATAACCCTACAGAAGTCGAAAAGATTGATGTGCGGTAACATTGCTGGCCAGGCCACTGTTTCACTCGTCCCGATCGACTGGTTCTTGAAAGCTCCGTCAAGCCAAGCTCATGCAAGTCTGCTGCTTTCAGCCGGGCAGGCCCATAGTGCTTGAACTAAGGGGTGACTAGAACTGCAAGAGGGATGCCCAACGAAAATCTTTGGCTGAGGCTCGCTGGTGGATAAGTGCCGCTGAGCAATGAGCATGCCTTCATGAATTACGAGTCCAATTTTTCTTCTGTCAAAGATCCCATAACAAACTTTTAATGACCACTGGAACCGGATTTTTATTCTTCCAAACAGTGTGCGTTCATACCGCTCCTGTATTACAAGTTGTGAACTAACAGTTGACTGGCATTTCTGGAAAAGCTAGGGACATTATTCCAAACCACCTCGTCAATAAACTCTAGTATTTCGTCAGTCGTCATCAAGATCCCGTTCGCGAAGGCGTGCCAACTTGATAGGTCTCTGCGTTCTAAGTTTTGGAACTGGTGGAGATGATACGAGGGCGTTCCTGCCTGCAAAAAAATTTTCGACTCTTAAGACTGTCCAACTCAGCAGCCACATCTAGTACGCTGACATGAAGGCCTGCTGTGACGAAAGCCAAAATTTCTGCTTGCATCTCTCCAATGATGGTCCCCTTTACGTTCCGCGTCTTACTAAAGCTGTCATTCTCTATCGGTGTCATGTTATTCCTTATTATAGTCCTTCCAGTTAATCCGGCATTCCGACTGGAATTATCCCGGCCTTCCATGCCGGGATTGAACCCACATCCTCGGATTATTTCTATCGTCTTTACCTATGTGAGGAGTGTAGCATGTTCATAGCCTTTCCTAATTAACGTTTCTTGATGACTACAGTTTATGTCTATTCGCATTCATTTTCGAAACTTGCTGTGTGTTGAGTGACTGCTCGAAGGTTGCTAATACTTGTGTGTTCCTTTATTAATTTTTTTCTTGACCTGTAAAACACTGGTGCCACAAATGTATCTGTGTGTCTGCAAATTTGTAAGGGGGCAGGACCTGCGTCAAGCCGTTGTCACGGCTTTTTGTTCTTTCTCCTCCTCTGAAAAAAAAAGAAATGAAAGGAACTGAATTGAAAAGCGCCCTATTCACCGAACCATTTCTGAGGGCGGAAGGGATGCTAGTACTACTGCAGATGCGACGAGAAGGTATTTTGATGCTAAGAAAAATTAGGCATCGCAATGACAAAAGGCTGTCTCAAAACATTTTCCACCAAAATGGTGTGCAAATTAGGCCCATGGGCTGGCGGAATGATACACGGCTTCTTCTTAACGCTTTAAAAAACGTATTATTCAGTGCAATGTGAGGCTCGCTAAAAGAATTACGCTCAACTTGCTTTTTAAACCGCAGATCTTGGGCGGTCGTCTACTGAACCAGAGTGCCCGGGTTTGAACCCAACTATGGCGGCTGCATTTCAATAGAGGCGGCGCCCGCTTGCTGTGTGCTGTCAGTGCACTTCAAAGATCCCAAGTGGACAAAATTATTCCTGAGATCTCTACGGCAGCGCATCTTTCTCCGTTTATTCTTTCACTCCTTCCTTTATCCCTTCCCTTACGGCTCGGTTCCGATGTCCATCGAGATATGGAAGACAGTTGTTGCGCCATTTCCTCGCCACAAAACGAAACATTTGGCTCCTGTTCCAGGGTTCCTCATCATAGTCGTCAGAGTCGGCGTTCGCTTAACACACCACCTGACAACCATGGCAGGTAGTAGCAGAGCGAAACGACAGCTGCCACGGCGAGAGAGGAGGAATGAACAACCGGAAGGTGGCTGCCGCGGGAAGATCCCGGAAGGTGGCTAGCAGCGTAACACGCCACCTTCCAGCTGTGGCAGGTTGCGTGTGAAGAAGTGCGCTGGAACTTCGCATTACCGACTATGATAGTCGTCTGTCAATTTTTTGGTTTTATTCAGTTAGCTTCCTCGGGGAATCGCTTGTTTGCTTTCAGCTTTCTCCCCGCCGGGTATGCATAGTGTACTGAAGCAAGTTCGAGAACTGCGCTCCATATCCAACCAATCTCTAGTGGTCAGAAGATGTTCTTGCAACACATTCTTGAGACATGCACTGAAAAATCTTTTCTTTATTTGAGTGTCGAAGCGCAAAGAGCAGCTTAAATAGAAGAACAGACATGACATGATGAACACAATGCACAAGTCGCATGGAGAACTGCTGTGGCAATTTTATTCCAACGTACAGAATGTCAGCAGCCCGACTTTCTCATCCCCTCTGTAAGCAAGTATTTTGAAACAAGCTCTTCGTAGCGACACTGATTTCGGCCTGCGTTTCTAATGGATGTTTTAACCAAGTGGCGCTCCATTAGAAAAGGGGCGCACACTAAGCGGCCACGCAGGCTTGATCTCCAGTTTATCAATGCGAGAGCATTATGCGACTCATCACGAACGAAATGCGGCGTGGGCGCAGACCAGCTGCGCTGCTCCCAAAAATACCAGATGATGTCACCGTAACAACAATCAAAACCAAAATTTCTTCCCAATTTGCTGGAAATTGAACCCAGGTCTTTCAGATTGCGAGGCGAGCATTAATCACAGGCCATAAAATCACGTTGCTTCCTGGCGAACTAAGGTGAATGGAGAATGTGTGTTGGCTCACCACTGTACGCTAATGAGTAGGCGTGTCATTCCAAAGGAAGAGAAAATAACAACAAGGTAGCTAAAATTAAAAAGGAATTAAGATACGAAATCGATGCTTCCGCATTAGTAGAACATATGTAGACTTAACTGCCCTCCACAGTTTCAGAGACATACCTCGTTTAGTATGCAAACTATGACTTTCAGAAAAATATCGACGGAGTGATGCTGTGTCCAGTTCTAAAATGTCACTTTTTAGCAAGACAATGCAGTCGCGCGCAACGCTGAATAAAGAATAAAATCTACGAAGTATTGCGATTACCTCTCTGCATTAGTAACCAAGTCATTAAAAGTGGATGTCCGTCATATATACGTCTTGCATGGCGGCTAATCGTGGACGCTTATGTTTTTTAGGCGCATGGGATTGTGCACCAGTGGCTGGAACATACTCCAGACATCGGCATGTCTATTTGAAGATTTCACTGCCAGTGACCGGACAGGTGCTCTCTGAGGCTCTTCTCATCTGAGCACATGAATGAGCACACGGTACAGTGATAGCCCTCTTCTCTAGCATGCGTCAAAGTATGGCGGTTTAAATTCCCTTTCTGAGACGCTGCATAAGGGCACATGTCACACTTGAAGGGTCTTTCCCTTGTGTGCGTGCGCTTGTGCCGAGCTAAGTCTGAAGAGTCTCTAGTTGAAAAGGGGTAGATATCGCACTTGAACCGTTTTTCGCCAGTGTGTATACGCTTGTGTCGAGCGAGGTTGCCAAAGCTAGCAGCTGCAAAAGGGCACAAGTCGCAAATGAAGGGTTTCTCGCCGGTATGCTTTCGCTTGTGCACAGCTAGACAACCAGAGCGAGCAGTTGTATAAGGGCACATGTCGCAAATGAAGGGTTTCCCGCCAGTATGTCGTCGCTTGTGCACAGCGAGACTGCTAGAGTGAGCAGTTGTAAAAGGGCACACGTCGCACGTGAGCAGTTTTTTCGTAATGTGCGTGCGCTTGTGCCGAGCTAAAATTCTAGAGTCTAAAGTTGTAAAAGTGCACACGTCGCACTTTAAGGGTTTCTCATCACAGTGCATACTGTCGTTTGAACTGACTTTTTTTGATTCCGCACCTGTAGGACACGTGTCGCGATTGAAGTTGCTTTCGCCAGTGTGCATAGCATCATGTGGAGTGACACTTCTAGACTCTGCAGGTGTAAAAGTGCCCATATCGCGATTGAAGGGGCTTTCGCCAGTGTGCGTACTGTCATGTGGAGTGACAGGTCTAGACTGCGGAGGTGTAAAAAGATACGTGTCGCGGTCCCTGGGGCTTTCGCATGTGTGTGTACGCTCGTGCCGAGTTAACGTTGCAGTCTTCAGTTGTAAAACAGCACATGAGACACTCATACAGGCGTCCTCCTGTGTGGCACCGCATCTCTCGCTTACCATCGCACTTCGCGAACACCGCAGGGTCCTCGGAGCATTTAAATTGCTCTCCTCCTGTCTCAGTGTGCATGTGTCTAGTAACATCAGCAAAGTTCGCTGAAACGTAGCCGCAGGAGGGGCAGCTGAACACATCTCCTATCAATGCTGGTGATTGTCGCCCGAACGAATTCTGTTCCATGAGTGAATACAGGTGCTAGGGTTCTTTGCTGCTTGTGTTCAGAGCCCTTCCATGCTGGTCATTGTCCGCCAATTAGCCCAGAACACACTTCCGTCGTGGTAGTCAGGAAAGCACGCCGCTTCTGCAAATAAAATTGACAGAATTTGTGGCGTTAGGGACAACCAGTTTCTTTTTTTTGTCGCGCTTACTCCGTCCGCATTATTTTCATGCGATGGTTTAAAAATGCCAGGTGTTTGGCTGCATGAAGAACAATTCTCGCCAAGATTCATGCTAAAATAACACACCGTTCGCGCACATTTTTAGGAAACGCACCACCTCAATGACGTCTCCAGTATTAAGGAGAGAATTCATGGAGCCTTTCAAATTAGTACCTATAGTGTATCAACCGTCGTGTGCTGTTAAGGCAGCTCTGGTACCACACATAAAGTGGGCAATGCTGCCCATGACATTGTGCTGTATAAACCACTTTATGTGGTGGCGTTTTACTTTGACGTATTTTGTAACGCTCTAGCCCTTAAAGCTTGAAGCGGTCAGCTGTCCAAGTTTTGTGCTGAACGTTGGGTTTGATACTGTATTTTATGTGCTTTGATGCGATGAACTTCAAGCTATTTTCCTCCTGCACGTCAGCCCTAACGAAAAAAAAAAATTGGCTGTGGCTTAGCTAAGATTAAGCCCGGATATCTCGAAGCGAAAAGCGAAAAGGGCACATCTTGTAGTTGAACGTTTTTTCCTCAGTGTGCGTACGTTTGCCTCGAGTTAAGGGTGAAGAGTGTGCAGCTGTAAGAATTTCTATATCGCACTCTGAAGGTTTCTCGTTGGGGAGCGTACTGTCATGTAGAGTCCCACTTCTAGACCCTGCAGGTTTAGGACACGTGTCGCGATTGATGGGGCTTTCGCCAGTGTGCGTATGATTGTGCCGAGTTAATGTTATAGAGTCTTCAGTTGTGAAAGGGCACATCGGACACTCATACGGTCGTCCTCCTCTGTGGCACCGCACATTTCTACTACCATCACACTTCGCTAACTCCGCTAGGTCCTCGGAGCATCTAATTGGCTCTCCTGTCTCACGGTGCTTGTGTCTCGTAACCTCGGCAATGTTCGCTGAAACGTTGGCGCAGGAAGGGCAGCTGAACAAATCTGCTTTCAATGCAGGTGACTGCCGCTGAACTGAATTCTGTTCTATGAACGAAGACGACGCTAGGGGTCTCCTCTGATTGTGTTCTCCACTCTGGGACGATGGTCGTTGTGCGCCAATGAGCCCAGAACATACCTTCTCTCGTGGCAGTCAGGAAAGCACACCGCTTCTGCAAATAAAGTTAACAGAATGCGTCGCGTTAGGGAAAATCAGTTTTTATATTTCGACTTACTCAGTCTACAGTGTTTTCTCGCAGTATTTTAAGCATGCCATATTGTTGGCTGAAACGAAGAATAATTCTCGCAAATATTGATGCTAAACTAGCACTCAGGACGGAGACATTTAAAGGAAATGCAGCACGTCAATGACATCTCAAGCATTCGAGAGTTGTCTCAAGCAAGATTTCAAAATAGCGCGCGTAGTGTATCTACTGCCGTATGCTCATGTACAGCCTATGTTGAATCGCGTTAAGGCAGCTCTTATGTCACACTTTATCATAGACTTTATTTCGTGCGCTCGTTTTCTTTGTGGCAAGGGAAAAGGCGGTGGTGGTTCAGGGACAGCAATTTGGCGCAGAAGCTTAATCTTAAGATATTTCGGGTGTTGCATAGAAGCCGGAGTTATGAATAGGCTTCAAATACGCTTTTAACCTATGAAAAAATTACCGCCTCTCATTACCTGCACAATGCATTTAACATTCAGCATGTGAATTCCTGCCGTTCCGAGAAAAGTGCTCTGGCCACAGTTTGATTGAAAAACGTTGGCGAGCTCCAGTGGATCACCTCTCCGGCCCATCCTGGGGTTCGTTTCACTCACGGAGAAATTCCACGGGGGCGCCGGAGGTTTCCCTTCCGACATGACCTCGCATACGGCACGCCTGGTTTGAATGGAGCGGCTGTTTTGTAGGTTAGCTCTGCGTAGTGATGTGATAACAACGGGGACACAGCGCCAACAGCATTGGCGGAGGAGGTGTGAAAAGTTGTCTCCTTCTGTGCAGCTTGATCTAGCTTATTTCGTTTTTGTGACAACTACTCAAATGTCGATAGCTTATCAACCATGGCCATTTTGATACCTTGAGTCCATCAGAAAGAAATGTAGAGGCGGAAAAGCGACGGCCCAACACCGAGACGTAATCATGTCTCTATATAATTTCACCATTACAACTACAAACGTCAGAATACCTTAGTAAGTTTGTTATCAACGCGCTTGCTGTTGTTCGCCTCTCCTTTCCTTCTCCGCATACAGAACCGGATGGTTATGCCTCGTGCAATTTAATATTTTTTCTACGTCAGGAGAAAAATGGTTACAGCACAATTATTACAGCCCGACTAGAAAGCAAATAAATCTCATATTTATTTTGTATGCCCTCAGTGACCTGCTGTCACTGAACCCTTCGCTACGGCGTCCATCATAGCGTGAGTGGCATTGGGACGTTAAACCCCAATCAACGAACCAACCTCTCACACTCCTTCCTTTCATCATTTTCGGTGCTTTGCTGGGCAGGAGTGCCGATAGAGAATTAAATGGAAAATTCATAGGGACACATAATTACATCATGGGTCGGGCACGAATGCGATCGCATTCGAATCTGTACGTGCATTTGCTGTTCGGTTTGGTGAAATAAGTTGCCCCAAGCCAGCCAGGTAACTTGATAACCGAGGACACAATTTTTCCCCCTATGATGCAGCTAACACTCTCAGATTAGAGAGCGTTCGGATGTGCGGTCTCAGAACACGTAAAGAATTTCCGGTGATCTACATTGTTAATGCGGGAGCATTATATGGCTCTGTTGCGTAAGCAATAAGTGTCCGAAAATTAAGTCGCTCTCTGAACACAAATATGTGAAAGTTGAAAGTATGATCGTTACAGATAGTGCATGATAAAATGTTGCCGTGGGAAAAATTTGGTTGATCAGGTGTGATTAGGTGATCAATTAAACGCGAAAAAAATGCACTTAGACATCAAAAAAGCCATGGACGTCGATATGGTACATAGACGTCAGAATAGCCACGGACGTCGTATAGCCTGTGGACTTTTTGCTTTCGATTTGCTCCAGTGCGGGTCGCCGCAGTGATCCAGAACTTTTTCGTAGCCCTCCACTACTGCACCCTTTGCTGTCTTTTGTCTTTCGTTGTCTTCTCCATCCTTTCACGGCGCTGTTCGTGTGCGTGCCGAGAAGCGTCCGCCGCTACTTTGGCCACCAGTCTAGACTGGCAGCTAATGGGGTCCTTATACAGCTGTGGCTGGAAATTCACAAAGTCTACTCCAAACTTTTCCATGACAAACGTTTCCATGGCGCGAAAAGTCCACCTGAGGGACCTGCTGGTTGTTCCTGAGCCCTAACGACTGCATCAGTCGTCCCACCCCTTATGAGCCAGCTGCTTTTCATAACGGCGGTCCTGTAACGTAACTCGGTCTACAAATACCAGGGGCGTTTTGTTTGGGCGCACGAGTACCACAACTACTTCCTGCTAGGTGCTGCGACATTTGGTCATGTCAAACGGCGTTTGGTGAATGTTGGCCCTAATAGAGACTGCAGCCTTTCCTGGCGTTTCAGTCTCTGCTCTTGCTCATTTATCAGGGGCGGAAGGGCACTAGTACCCTTATATCCTGTGACTGGACACAACCGACTATGTTCCTGTGTCAAGAACGGTATGCATGAAAGCAATGTCCTGTTCTGTGTATCTTCTTCTCCAGCTGCATCATCAAACAGCTCTTGCGACAGTGAAGCAAATCTGTTCCTACAACCACTAACAGTGCACTTTGATTCCGTCGCCCTGCCCCTTCTAACTCAAGCTTTCACTTATCTGTCAGACACTTAAAATAAGTGATTTCATTGTGGTCATATCTGCATAAGCCACATTCGAATTTCGCCTCGCCCGATTCTGCCACGTAGTCTGGTTTAACTCCATATGGACAGAATTTTTGCTGATGCCCTTCTCTGTACCACCTGTAGCGGCGCACCGGTCTAGGTTTGTACGTTCTCTTGGAATTCTGTCTTTTTTTGTACTTTCGCGCGTGGTGAAAAGAATGCGTGCGCACGCGAAGCGTTGTTTCGTGACAAAGAAGAAGCAGCCTTCCTGCAGCGTCGGTCATGGACCTCGACCCTCCGGCCAAGGATGGCACGAAGACGCCAAAGGCATCCAGAATCTCCAAGAAGGCGACAAAGAAAGCACCCCATCACCCGAGTGATACAGAACAGGAAAAGGATTCGTCCAGAGCATCGCGTAAGAAGCGAAAAAGGAACGCCGAAAAATCACCCGATCATCGCAGAGACACAAGAACCCAAGAAGTCGCCGATGATGGTAAGCACGTTTCTGACCAGGCAGGCAAGCATGAAGCGCTTGCCGAGACATCGGCGATTAGAGCTGCAGGCATTTCTGGTACCACCAGAAACGATGAGCTGCCAACGTCGTCCCAGCTCCCGACTACTCAGCGCGGTGACGTCACCGCGAGCAGATTACAACCGCTCGGCCCCACGGAAACAGAGCGCACCATAGTGCCAGCTTCGAGCGAGGGACAAGCGATGCTCCCAACAGCAAGCGACGAGTCAGCTGCTGCTGCCACAGGCGGCGTTCCTGGTGACCTCGCCACCGTTCCAACTGAGGAAGTCCAGAGCGCTGACGCAGAACCGCCGCACACGACGCGCACCATACGCAACGCGTCTGCAGACCAAGCCGGCGTCGAGGCTGTGGAAGCGACCAAGCCGAGCTGCCCTGCAGACCAGCCGAACGCGAGGTCTCAGAGCGCGCGGCCGCAGCCCACCGTGGAGCGCCCTCAAGATGGGAAGAAGCCTTCGGGGTTTCGGATTACGGTAAGCAAAGCACTGCGAAAAACGAAGGATAGGTTTTAACCAATTTCCATGAGTGATGACGTCTCTAGCGCTGTACTTCTTTCATCACGGACCCCATTGGGCCCAACAAAGAGCACCGCAGACAGCCTGTTACATTTCAAGTGGGAGAGGTTTTGCACTGTCCCAAGTTCGTGGGCAATTGAATATGTTCATGAGCTCATAGAATTTTTCAGTAAAAATTTCCATTTTAACCCTTCATCAAGGAGGCTCACAGGAAACCATAGTATTAAAATGAGTCAATTTAAACTTGCGCCAATAATATCATTTTGAATCAGAGTGCTTATGTCCCACCATTGCTCCTGCTTTTCTAGTTCTGTTGTTTCCCACTCGCTGCTGCCTGCTGCCTGCTGATTGTGGCCTGAAGCTGCGTATTATCAAAATTTGGCTGGTCTTGTCCTGCAGTGCTGCATTGCCGTTTTGTGGCACGTTTTAATACTTTTGTGGACGATGTAACTGAGAGTTGTTGCTAAGGAAAGGATAGAAACTATGTGTACTTGAACGCACACTGCACACAGGAAAACAACAAACGCTGCTGAAAAGTTTCGTTCCTAGATGGATAGTAACAGGCTGTAATGTCTACTGGTCATGGCAGCTACCGAGAATTTTGCACGTTTTTGACCACTACGGCTACGTTCGGCGAGCTTTATATTGACAATAACTGATGCCGGCAGATCAGTTAATAATGCAGTTCCACTTTTTCGAACAATGCGGACAAACAGTGCGTATATCGTAAGATTTAAACGCACACCATAGGCAAAAAAACACAAGGGACGCGCGTTCACTGGAAAAAATTTGCTCCAGGTTTTCGCCGTTGCCCAGTCGCCCGGTATTAAGGCGAAAGCCTTTAATGCCTCATACGGTCGTTAGCAGCCGTGTCGGCAGCCGTGTCGACAGCCTTGTCGGCGGATGTGTCCGCGTTTTGAAGGGTGTTCACCGAGATATGCGAGACAGTTATTGAGAAATTTTCTTTCCGCAAATACAATTTTTAGTTTCTTCATTATGCCCTTCTTTCTTCTTTCACTCCCACTTCCTGTCTTCCTGAACGGTGCGGTTCGGGAGTCCACCGAGATATGCGAGACAGTTACTGAGTAATTTCCTTTCCTGAAATACATGAGTAATTTCCATTTCTGAAATACAATTTTCAGTTTCTTCATTACCGCCGGTCTTTCTTCTTTCACTCCCACTTCCTCCCTTCCTGTACGGTGCGGTTAGGGTGACCACCGAGATGACAGAGAATTTCCTTTCCTCAAAAATCGTTGCGTTCAAAGGGCAAGGCATCGCACCGAACGTGTGGTGGCGTTACTCCCTTCCTTTACGATGCCGTTCGGGTGTCCACCGATATGACAGAGAATTACTGCTCCATTTCCTTCCCTCAAAAAGCATTGCGTTCAAATGGCAAGGCATCGAGCCGAACGGGTGGTGGCGTGCCTCCCTTCCTGTACAGTGCGGTTAGGGTGTCCACCGAGATGACAGAGAATTACAGCGTAATTTCCTTTCCTCAAAAAGCGTCGCGTTAAAAGGGCAAGGCAACGCGCCGAACGGGTGGTGGCGTTCCGTGGACTGCCTGGCAGCGCTGCAACACGCTGTCGCGTTCCACTACTAAAGGCGAGCTTAAGCGTCATTAATTAGCAGTTAACTAGTATTAAGGCGAAAGCCTTTAATGCCTCATAATGTCGTTAGCAGACGCGTCGGCAGCTCAAAGAAGTTTGTTCCGGAGAATGGAGTACCACAGGGATGCATTTTAAGCACTACACTCTTTGTCGTAAAAATGAATTCGTTAGCCCAAATCATCCCAAAATCAGTTATGTACTCAGTTTATGTTGATGACCTCCAGATCGCTTGCACATCAACCAACACATCAACGTGCGAGCGACAAATACAATTGACAATAAACTAGCAGAATGGGCAGACAGAAACGGATTCCAGTTCTCTCCTCAAAAAACAGTGGCCGTGATGTTCTCTCTCAAACGAGGCCTTCAGAACAATCCCGCTCTCCACCTAAAGGAAATAGAATTACCGGTAAATGAACAGCACAAATTCCTAGGTATAATTTTTGATAAAAAGCTAACGTTCCTTCCACACATTAACAACCTGAAAAAGAAAGCTTCCCGATCCTTAAATGTTCTGAAGGTGCTTTCACGTAAACGGTGGGGGTCCGACAGAGCATGCCTTTTGCACATTTACCGTGCTCTAGTACGATCCTGTCTAGATTACGGGTGCATCGTGTATGGGTCAGCGAGACCATCATACCTAAAACGACTGGACCCCGTGCATAACCTCGGTTTACGTCTCTCAACTGGCGCTTACAGAACATCCGCCATAAACAGTCTCTATGTCGAAACAAATGAACCCTCCCTTACAAATAGAAGAGCTATACTGACATCTGCATATGTACTAAAAACACGTTCATTGCCAAAGCATCTCTGCTACCCCATAGTTACAAAATGCCAATCCAGACAACTCCTTAACAACAAACCACAAGCAATCAGACCACTACTCCTCCGTTTTGAAGAAATATGTGAAGAATTAGGTGTACTGGACACATTGCCCAATATTGCCCCGAGACCCCGCCCACTGCCACCTTGGTTCATCTTTCCCTCAGTATGTGATCTTACGTTGACCCACATACACAAAAATCGAAGTCCACAAGAATATATATTGCAGGAGTTCTTGGCATTAAAACAAAAGTACGACAACTTCATAGAATTTTACACAGATGGCTCTAAAACCGCACACTATGTTGGGAGTGCAGTAATACATGAAAAAGAAGAAAAAATAGTTAGGCTACCTGAGTGCGCATCAGTTTTCACCAACGTTTTTAGATCACTTTCAGTTTGCAAGCTCCCCCGGGCCGAGCCCGAGAAAGCGGCCCCCGTCCGCTTCCACTCACCACGCGGCGCTGCTGTCGCTGTCGGCCCGGAGCCGCCGGAGCGCTCGCGCTTGGCAGTTGCTGTGACAGCCTGTTCTCATCCGCGATAACTTTGGGAGCGAACACGTCGAACTCAAATTTGCTGCACTTTTGTAGCTGTCACGTTGAAACTTCAGTCTCATGGTTAAATAAATGTTTCGCCTGGCTAGTAAGGGTGAGATAAAGCGCAGGGTGATGCCAGTTCGCAAAATACCAATCGTTTGCATTGCGCTTTATCGCATCGCGTTCGCGACCTTTAGCGCTATGCGTATCTTGGAGTAAAGCTATCAATATTTTTTCGGTAGGATGCACGAAACATCAATGAAAGGTTAAAACTAGCGATGTTCCACTTCTAGATCAGTCCCGAAATTCCGCGCTATATTATCAACGAAGCACCGTCCATACCAGCAGCATTTTGCACGTTCTTTAGAATGCCAATTTCAGTGAACACAACTATAAATGCAGACACACTTAGCTGGATGCAGGGAGGGAATAACTATAGAAGAGCTTTTTATTCGCAATGATCGCACAGACGGGAGTAGCGTCCTGCACTTTCATTTTTAGAATGTTAATTTCATTGAACACAGACAAGCATTAAATGCAGACACACTAAATCGGAAGCACGGAGGGAATGACTACAGAAGGCGAGCTTTTTTATTTGCAATAACCTTTTCTCTGTTCTCCAGCCGAAGGTTGTCTCTCGCATAGAAGTGCATGCGTTTCACTATGACAAAATGCAGCAGGTGGCATGTAAAAGTGGCCATATGCTCTGCACATCCAAGCCGAGCAAGGTTTTGCAATTGCAGCTCGTCTAGCACCTCCCAAAAAATGTCCCCAAAAACGGGACCTTCTTTCAAAGAATTCGAGATTGCTTAGTTTACAATGTTGGTAAACTCTAGCATCTTTTTGGTGGGATGCTTTAAGCACCTTTGCTTGAAGCTTTTGTATACTGTAAGATAAGCGTCACTGCCAACAACTGGCACAGGAGTGCTGATATCTTCCATGCTGATATCTGCTGGCTGCTCCAAATCAGGCGGCGGCGACGATGGCGTAGGCGCGAAGGGCCACGCTGGTCGGGCAAACAGCGTGGCGAGCGCCACCGCGCGGCAGGAAACGGGAAGGCGACAACCCGCGCACCGCAGCTTTCTAACTGAAAGGGATCTAAAAACGTTGGTTTTCACAGCAGAAAGTTATGCCATTGCTGCGGCAGTTAAAGAAATAATCACGAAAAATATTCCAAATAGTGTCATCTACACCGACTCACTCAGCGTAATTACAGCACTCAACTCCAGAAATGCAGTTCAGCCTATAATAGGAGACATAATACATAACATAATTAAAGCAGACACACAAAGACTGGCAATAAAGTTCTGCTGGGTCCCTAGTCATGTGGGAATCATGGGGAATGAGAGGGCTGATGCATGTGCCGCACGTGCTAGTAATGTACAAATAAAACAAGTAGATATACCTTATAACGACTGCATGAAACTAGTAAAAAATAAACTTAGAGGAAAATGGCAGGCCTCTTGGGACAACGAACTTAACAACAAGCTACATTTAGTAAAGCCTGTCCTTGGTGAGTGGAAGACCTGCGGGCATCAGGAGCGTTTTATTGAAGTGATTTTATGCCGTCTGCGAATCGGACACACACACATTACACACAGCTTCCTGCTTGCAAAACAAGAAAAACCAGTGCGAAAAATGTGGAAACGAACTTACAATTAATCACATTTTATTCTCATGTGTGAAACTTGAAAAAATAAGAAAAAAGTACTTCACTCAATTTTACAATGAACGCATTCCTTTTCACCCTGCACTGATCTTAAGCGACAATGCAATTGTTAACATATCGTGTGTTTTTAGCTTTTTAAGAGAAGCAGGTTTTCTCGACAGACTTTAATTTCTAGCTCAGAGCTTTGCTCCACTTTTTATACACCTCAGTCGTCTTCTCATTCCCGAGAAGAATGCTGAGGTTTTTACTTGAATGGTTGGGAGCCTCGGGATCCTTGCCCAGCCAAGGATTGCCACTGAGGTTACTCGACCTTCTTTTAAAGGTTTAATTCTCACATTTTCAAAATTTTTATTCCAGCAATACACTGTAGCAGCAAATCAATTTTTAGGCTCTTTACACCATCGATTTTTTTTCGCTTTTTAGTAAAATGCTACAGAAATCAATTTTCATACACCTTGAGCTTGGCGCATGATAGCCTTAGATGCTTATGCGCCACTAAACCCAACACAACACAACAAGCAGCCGTGTCGACAGACACGTCGGCAGAAGTGTCGACAGACGTGTCGGCAAATTCGTCCGCCTTTCGGCGTCACTGCTTAAAAGGCTCAAGGATCCAGCATGAATAAAGGCGCATCTAGTGAATGCATGGGCTTCATAAAGTATAAGTAGTAGTCAAGAAAAGAGAAGAAAAGAAGAAAACAAAAAACAAAATAAAAATAAGATGTGGAATTAAAAAGTAAAAACAATAAAATTAAGAAAAGAGCAAAAAATTAAATAAAAACAAAATATGAAAAATAAAAAGTAAATGAAAACAAACAGTGGCCAGGAAACGCTTTCGCCTTGCAGCACTTTTGAGAGCCAAAGTGCCCCCTGAAAATAAGTCATTAACCTGTAATTAGTCGCTAATTAATAATTGGTCATTACTTCGTCATCAATTATGTGTGAAGTCATCCAGTGGTGACGTCACCAGTGTCATATAGGCAAAGTGGTGCGGAAAACGCTTTCGCCCCTACGCACTTTAGATAGACAAAGTGCCCCTGAATGTTTTGTTTCTGGAGGCTACAGTATGAACGTTCCATCATACCATGAGACATTTTAGGCAAGTGGATTACTAGACAGCTCCGAATAAACTATTTACCTCATATTCACGTTCCATAAAAGTTTTTCTGGCCATAAAAGGGGATAGTGGGGCAGAACGAGGCACGGAGCAAAACGCAACAGCTTGTTACTCACCACCCCGTCGGATTTAAATGAGCTAACATGCTACCTTGGTATTTATGCGCTATGACCCGCCGCATGAGCATCATCGAAAGGTGCTGAAAAGGCGCAGCATTTTGTCCTTTAGACTTGTCAGAACTGTGCAGCTAAATCAACCTGGTGTCCAAGGTTAGTGCAGGTTAGGAATTACCGTTGTTTATTGGTGTCATGTTATGCAAAGTTATAGAATTTTCGCGCCCCTGGTGACTGAGATAAAATCATTTTAGCAGCATGCTAGATGCTGAGCAAAACGCGATATTCTATCGTAGTTCGGTTGGACTAAATAAATGTAATGGCTTTGTTGCTTTCTCTAAAAGCTGTGCGCGTGTTTTTCCGCGCTCTAGGAAAGTCTGAACGTACAAGAGAAAAAACTTAGGCAGTGGCTTAGCTCTGGTTAAGCCTGGATACGCAAGCGAAAAGCTGCAGTTATGCTTGGTTTGACGTTATGGCTGTCGCAGTTCGCGCACAATGCACTGGGAGCACCACGATAACAGTGGGGGCGTTCGGCCGTTCACACACTGCCTGTGCGGAGGCGGAGGAGGTGGTGGTGGTGAAAACATTTATTCAGAACAGGAGGTGTTTGGATCGGCCCGTAAGGGACCGATCCTTACAAACACTAGGTGGAGGTCCCTAGTTTGGGACCCCAGTGGCGGTAGCCGCCGCCCGGGCGCGCCCGACTAAGGCTTGTTGGGCCTGTAAGTCGTGGCAACCGAGCAGGGTCGCCTCCCAGTCCTCCCGGGTTGGGTTGGGGATAGGGGGAATGGCCGGGTTGGAGGGGCAGGCCCACACCATGTGATAGGTGTCCGAAGACACCGCACCACAGTGCGGGCAGTTGCCGCTAAAAGGAGGGGTCAAAATGTTTTAGTGCTGCCGGGCACAGAAATGTATTGGTGAAGAGGCGGAGAAGAAGCCGCTCATCCGCCTTCTTGAGGCCTTTACATGGGCTAGGGTAAAGGCGATGGCTATCTTGAAAGTAGGTTGCGATATTTTTGAACGTATAAACCGGATTAAAATCGGGTTCCTGATCAGGTGGGGAGGAGAAAACAGCCCGGTGAGAGAGCGCGCGGGCGGCTGCGTCTGCTGCCTCGTTTTCTGCCAACCCCTGATGAGGAGGGGCCCATATGAGGTGACGGTGTGCGGGGTCCGTATCCCGTATGCAATTTTGGTATATTCGATAGGCTAGGAAGGGAGTGCTGCCTTGTTCGACGTTCCGACAGGCCCCTCGCGAGTCGGAAATTATGTATTTTGAATTGGAATGTGAGGCCGCGAGAGCAATCGCGACCTCTTCTGCTTGTGTTGCACTGCGGGCTCTGAAAGTTAGGCCGTTAACTGTGTTGCTGTTGTGAACTACCGCGGCCGTGTACCATCCCCAGTGATGAGGGCCGGAGGCGTCCACGTAGTATACACCAGTTTTGTTGCCATAATATCGGGCTAGCGCTTCCGCTTGTGCCAGGCGCCGACCATTATGGTCTTCATGTGACATGTTTGCTGGAAGAGGCCGCACGTGGAGGGCACGTCTCCACAGTTCCGGGATGCGAAACCTGTCTTCCATTGGAGGGGTGTATTGTATATGGAGTCGAGCAAGAATGCGGCGACCCGACTCCGTTAGCGACAAACGCGTGTACTGGTTTGTAAGGTGCGCCTCCCGGAGCTCCCGGAAAGTATTCACCACCCCAAGTGCCATAAGCCGGCTGTTCGAAGTAGTGATGGGGAGGTCAAGGGCACGTTTAACAATTTTGCGAAGGATGACCTCAAGGGCATCCTCCTCTTGTTTCCGTAGGTGGAGATAAGGAGTCGAATAGAGAATTCGACTAGTTACGAAGGCGTTTGCCAGCCGCAAGGCATCCTTACTTCGTAACCCTCCGCGTTTGTTGGAAACCCGGCGGACCATGCGGCCCACCTGGTCCCCCACCTTACGGAGTTTGGCCAATGTAGTGTCTGGCCGCCTGTGTTTGTGGATGTAGAGTCCGAGTACCCGTATCTCATCACTTTCGCGTATGGGACCACTCTCGAGAGAAAGAGATATTTTAGTTGTGCACTTCTGTGAGGGGCGGAGGTGCACAAATTCCGATTTTTGAGGGGAACATTGAAGACCGCAGCGGCGGGCGTAGCGGTCTACTATCGTCGCCGCTGTTTGCAGGCTGGTTTCAATATCCCCTGTGCTGCCCTGCGTGGCCCACAGAGTGATGTCATCGGCGTACAGGGCGTCCTGCACGCCGGCGACACCACTCAGCTGGGCCGGCAGGTGCATCATGGCCAGATTGAAGAGCAGCGGGGAAAGTACCGCGCCTTGAGGGGTTCCCCGCGTGCCGAGTAGGTAAGGGCCATGGTCTCTATCTTGAATTCGAATGTAGGATTGACGATCCATTAAAAATTGGCTTATGTATCGGAATGTGTTGAGGCCACAGTCGGTGTGACTTAGGTTAGTGAGTATGATCTCATGTGTTACATTGTCAAATGCCCCTTTAAGATCCAAGGCGAGTACGACCCGGTCATTATGGGGGCATTCGAGGGGGTCAAGGACTTCCCGATTGAGTTGCAGGAGGACATCCTGTGCGGATCTGTGTGGGCGGAATCCGAACATGGTGCTCGCAAAGACATGTTTGTATTCAAGATATGTAGATAACCGATCCCGCACCATCGTCTCCATTAGTTTGCCCACACATGAGGTGAGAGAGATGGGGCGGAAGTTATCTGTGTCAATTGGTTTGCCAGCTTTAGGAATAAAAGTGACCAAAGCCGTTTTCCATTCGACTGGCAGGAGGGTGTCCCCGCGCCAAATCGCATTGACGTATTCCAGGAGGGACTGGTATGCCAAGTCGGGCAGGTTCGTCAAAAGCTTGACGGTGACCTTATCCCGTCCTGGCGCAGTGCCCCGTTTCATTTTGGCGAGTGCCGCCCGCAGATCATGGAGCTGGAAAGGTTGATCCAGCTCCGTGTTCTCTCTGCCTGCATAAGAGTACGCAGATCCACGGGGGTCTTGGGCTGTACACAGATACTGGTCCCGATGTTTCTGTGCCAGTTGAGTCGTGTTGCCAGGAAAAGCGTGCATTGCTCGCTGCAAATGTTTTTGTGTTTCGGTTCGTGTTTGGGTTGGGTCGATTAGGGCTCGAAAGAGACGCCACGTGTTTCGGCTGGACATTTGTCGCGCGGCCGTGTTGCATCTATCTACCCAGGTGGAGTCGGCGAGTTGGGCCGCGTACTCTGCCGCTTTCTGGGTAAGCTCGGCAATTCGAGCTTTAAGCTTTCTATTGTGTTTCTGGCGTCGCCAACGGCGGACGAGGCAGCGACGGGCTTCCCAGAGGTGTAGAAGGTGGTTATCTACGTCCGCGACCGCCTCTGAGAGCTGGATGTGTGTTTCGTGCGAGGAAAGGTGTGCCAGCAGCTGTTGGGACCATGCTGTGTAGCCTTGCGCGGAAATGGGTGTATTATCAAGTGAGTTAAAAGTTTGCCTGAATTTCGTCCAATCTGGGATACGGGCTTGTGTTCTAGGACGCTTGAGAGGGCGTGTGCGTAGTGTAGTGTTAATGATGCAGTGGTCGCTACCGAGGGTCTCCTCGGTGTTGAGCCAGTCTGCGTGTTGTATGTTGCGAGTGAAGGTTAAGTCCGGGCATGTATCCCGTGTCACGGAGTTTCCTAGCCGTGTTGGGTGGACGGGGTCCGTGTGGAGGGTGAGGCCCAACGTGGACGCAAGCTCCGCCAGCCTACGTCCGCGCGACTCCTCCTTGCGATACCCCCACAGCTGACTGGGAGCATTAAAGTCGCCCACAATCAGCAGGGGATCGCGGCCCGCTACTCTTAGCGCGCGGCTAAAGAGGTCCGCAAAAGTCACTCGCTTGAGTTTGGGAGCGCAGTACACGTTGAGTATATGCAACGGCGGGTCCCTGCGGCGGAGTGGTAGGATAGTCACCATTACATAGGAATACTCGAGCTTGAGGTCGAGATCCACTAGGTTGGCTGTGTAGTCTTTGTGAACGAGAAGACAAGACGCGGGATCCTGTTGGAACGTCGTGTAATTTGAAATTGTGGCGCCCAGGCCTGGCTCTTGGAGGGCAACCACGGCTGGTAAGGACCCGAAAGGTTCAAGGTAGAGGCGGAAATTGGCCCGCTTAGTGCGGTCCTTAAAGCCTCTACAGTTACACTGTGTTATTGAAGTTGACATGGCCGAATTGGAGATGGCGGGACTCCTTTGATTAAGGTGTCTCGCCATGATTTAAAATTCTTGGGGGGGAGGAGGAGGGATTGGCTCCCTCAGAGCCAGCTACTTGCGCCATCAAGGGGGTGATGATGGAAGGAGCGGGGCAGCTGTCCTCATTGTCCGAATCAATAATCAGACGGTTGAATTTTAAAGGACGGGATACGTCCCTAATGGACCCCGTCCGACGGAGGAGGCGGGGGTTGTCCAAGATGTGTTTTGATACTACCGCGGGGACGGCAGATTTGACCTTGGTCAAGATTTGGTACATGGCGGTCTCGATCATAGATCGTAATTTAGAGGTTAAGCGCTCCTCCATCGCGGAGATGGCTGTCACGAGGGCAGGCGAGATCTCCGCGTCGCTCTCCATTGCGTCCGAGTTCTGCGGGCTCGGAGCGGCGGACGCCAATTTTGATTCTAAATTTTGAATTTTGTTGAGCAAAAGCTCATTCTGTGCCCGGAGCACGTCGATCTGTTTTTTGTATTCCGCGTCGAGTGCGGAGACGGTAACTGGGGAGGCGGGGGAATGGGAGGAGGAGGAGGCGATCTCAGCCCAGCTGCTCACCTGTTGTTTGCCGTGTTGAGACGCTGATGCCCGGGCGCCGGCAGCGCCATTTGTCTTGAGCGCAGGGAAGTGGCCAGCGTCCCTGCCGCTGGGCGGTGGCGGTGGGGGCGTAGTCTTGTTCCCGGGCGGTGACTTCACCGAGGATGATGATGATGACGTTTTGTTGTCGATGCCGTCAGCCCCACGCGGCGTTCCGCCACCGGCACCTGAATTGGGATGACTGGGCTGCCGGCCAGGTCGCTGTTTTCCAGGGAACTCGGAGCGCCTAGCCTTGCGGCCGGGCACCTTGAGCTGCCTGAATTTCCCCGTGCATTCCCGGGAGTTGGTGGCGTGGGCTTGTCCACATACTGCACAGGACGGAGTGCACTCATGCGGTGTCTCCACCCCGTCGACGGTCGACACCGCACTGCCACAAAGGCCACACGTTTGATCCGGGCAGGGGCATGTGTCCGCTCGGTGTCCCACGGTACCGCACCGCACGCAGGCCGGGACCGTTTTCTTATAGGCACGCACAAGGGTGACTTCTGAGTTGTAATGAACGTATCGCGGCACCACTTTGCCCACAAAGGTGAGCGCCGCGACGTCTGATTTTCCAAGCTTGCGGATATCGGCAAGCTCTCCAGCACGCCACTGGATCTTGTTTTGCAGAGTCTCACTGGTCTCGTGCTTGGCCACGGTGATGACGCCGCGGCACACGTCACCAGTGAGCTTCAACTGGCCGTACATAGAGAGCTGGCCTTTCGGTGTTGTTAGTTCGAAGTCCCGCAATAGCTTGTCTGCGACGTGCGGCTCTCGGGTGCCTGCCACGATCAGGTTTTGCTCCCATGTGGGGAGCAGGCTGAGCGATGCTGCGGCCTTGGCGCCCAGGTAGGCCGCGAACGCTGCTCCCAGCTCACCATGTTGAAAGACATCCTTCAGAGCGACGGTCACCCGGGGCTTCAGGATGATAACGATGTCTTCGGGATGAAGCCGCGGAAGCCGCTTTGGTTTCCAAGCAGGTCCCTGGGGCCCACCGTGAAGCGCTGCAGCGCGCGCAGCAGCGCTGTGCCGTGTTGAGCGGCCTGGCGACGTGGCGTCCGCTTTCTTGGAGTTAGCTTTCCGCTTGCGGGAGCGGCGTTCCACTAGCTTGAATAACTTCAAGTTCTCGATGGGCGCAGAGTCCGGGCTATCAGGCGCTGGATTTGCTGGAACCTCGGACCAGGCCATGGCGTCCGGGTCGTAGCCACGTTGTAAGCTTGGCGAAGCCATCTTGCCGCGGGTGGGCGACTCACTCACGGCCGGGCGCCGGCGTAGACGTTAGGCCTAGCGCCGCCGCCACGATACCCAAGTGAAGATCGGCCCTAAATGGCCTAAATTTTGCCCCACCTGTGTGCGAGAGGTATGCACAGGTAGCTGTCGTCTTCGGGAAGCCAGACGCGGCTGTGTTGACGGGGTTGCGGTCGAAGATCCGTGGCTCCAGCCAAAACTTGGCGGAGCCGATGCACTGACGTCCTCTCGCTCCGCGCGCTCACAGCGCCCCCTAGCAGCGACTCGGCGGAGGAGGAGACGGTAATCGGCGCGGTTAAAATTCAGGGGGCACTTTGGCTCTCTAAAGTGCTGCAAGGCGAAAGCGTTTCCTGGCGCAGTTTTTCGTATTTTTTTTTCATTTTTGTTTTGTTTCTTTCTTATTTTTATGTTATTTTTCTTTTTTTTCATTTTATTTTCATTTTCATTTCTTTCCTTGTTTTTTCTTTGGCATATTTTGTTTTTCAATTTATTTTGATATTTGTTTCATTTCTTATTGTTTTTAATCTTCCTTTGCTCACTTATATTGTTTTTTATTTCTATTTTTTTTATTCATTTTATTTTATTTATGAAACCCATGTATTCACTACATGCGCCTTTATTCATGCTCAAAACTTGAGCATTCGTTGCGGAGTGGTAGCGTCTCCGCTTCAAATGCCGAACGCCCTGGTTCGATTCCCATACACGACGCAGTTTCTTTCCAAGTGAAACCCATGCATTCACTAGATGCGGCTTTATTCACGCTCAAACATTGAACCTTAGTGACGGAGTGGTAGCGTCTCCGCTTCAAAGGCCGAAGGCCCTGGTTCGATTCCCAGCGCCTGCGCAGTTTCTTTTATTGCGAAAGCAATACTACTCGCACTTTCAAGCCTTCGCGTGAGCCGGCCGCAGTTACCTTTGACCTTTAGCGGAGTGAATATGGGCGACCAACTCGCTGCTTCAGATAGCCCGGCTACAGTTACGCCGCGCCGCGCCGCGCACCTGTGGCGCTACTGCCGCTGTGACGTCATACCAGATGTAGATTGTTTTCTTTCTCTCAGTCGCAACAACATCAAAAACAAAATATAAAAAAAAATTACCGTAGACTCTGAGTCGCCGCGCAGCGGCGGCCGGTAGCCACGCGTGACCTGTAGACGCGGCGCACGGCGTTCCTTCAGTTGGAGGCGCTGCGCTTTTGCTTTCGCAACCTATCAGGCTTAACCAAAGCTGAACCCCCGTCAATTTCTTTTTAAGTAGTGACGAGTAGGCGGCGACTGCTGCGGCCACCTGCGCCGGGTGTGACATCACTCCTTTCGCGCATGAGCAGAAGTGGCAAATCTGGGCTCCGGCTCACGCGAAGCGCGGTGTTGACTATCCTAGTACAGCTTTCCGCTTCAAAACAATGAATGCCGACCAGCGCACCGAAAACGTCAAGAAACCTGTGCGGAGAGGCAAGCTCGGAGATATCGGGGCTCTACCCTGCGCGGTAAATTTTGGGTGGGGATGTTCAACAAGTGCCAAGCAGGGGTGTGAATCTTGCCTCTGGCAATGCTGGACAGACTCGTTTAAGGTGTATTTAGCATCCCAATGTGCGAGGGCTAAGGCGATGGCTGCCTCCTCTGTCACCTCAGGCGTAGAGCCCGATGGAAGACTGACTTAGGGAGGGGGTTAGGGTTGGACTGTAGCCACCTGTTACAGCGTCATGCGTTGTTCCTGCGGCGTCTAGCCAATTGGTGTCCTGAGCTTGTCCGTAATACTTGTAAAGGTTATTAGGAAGGGGTTGAACACCGAGAAGTGTATGGATGTAGTAAATTCAAATAGGGTTCGTTGTGCTTTTCAGGGGGCCTCAGGCCTCTCCAAAAGTGGTGATTCGGCGGTGATGAAGAAGGAGACTGCTGATGATAAAGATCATGAAACAAAGAAATATATTTACAGAATTTACAAGGGTAAAGAAACTGAAAGTTAAAGAAACTAAGTCACGCAGACAAATCAACAACTGCAAGTTAAATAAAAAAACAACCTCCAACAAAGAAATAACTTACAGTAACTTACTTATCGACTAAATGCATTAGTTAAAACCTAGGTGCTGTGAAAGATGCGGCCAAGAACAGAGGTTCCACCTAGACTGATGTCCAAAACTTTCGCGGCCCATTTTAAGGGTTCCAGGAATAAGGAAGCTAGGGCGACAGTCTATCTCTCGAGTAGGCTCTAAAAGATTGCCTATAGCAGTTAATGGAGCCAAGTTCCTATGCTTTCGTTGCAGGGAAGAATAGTATGGTGATTTTACTCAGTCGGTCTTGTGCACTGTTATATTTTACCTCATAGAGTGGGGCAAAATGCGACATTTTAATGTTTTAAGTTTAATTACATTTGACTGTGTTCCTATTAAGCAGTAGCCTTCATCTTTGGTGAACGTGATGCCGGGATGCTAGGGAATGAGTCGGAAATATGTTTTTTCACGTCTGAGAAAAAATACGGCGACAGTTTTCATATTTATACCCTGTTTTGCCCCACTCCTCCCAAGTAGTCAGTCGCCTGAAGCATTATAACAAAAAAAAATTCTTTGTTTGCTACACTCCTGAATCATTCGCAACGTCCACCTGACTAAGCAAAAGGCCCCGGCCAAAACAAGATGTGCCCTTGCTTTAAGCAGTGTGGTGAGCCGAGAATCTTAATAGAACACCAATGAAAAATGGTTGCAATGATGGGCAATAAAATTCAAATCCAGGCGTATTTACTTTTACGAATCATGAATTGGTTACCGCATCCTCAATTAAGTCTTTATGAAACGTCAGTCATATCGGGTTCGATCCTAGCAGCGTGTTCGCCAAATGCAGCCGGTACAGCCAGCGATGACAGCGCCGCCCACCGGCAGGTAGCAGCCACCATTAAGGCTGGTTATAAATATTCATTCAGAACGACGGCTTGACATCGCCGCTATGGCGCAGTGGATTAGAGGCACGTGTTGCGTATGGAAGGTCGGCCGTTCGACTCCGCTCTCTGTACTGTAATTTTATTGTTTTTTTAATTTCATTTTTAATTTATTTTCCCTTTTAGGTCGCAAATCGTGATGCATAGTGGCATATAACGCCGTTTAAGATTTTCAAAAAATTTACTGCATACTTTTACACAGATTATTCACAGCACTGGAATATCACTTTTCAATTTAAACTAAACATTACATGGTTAGTAACAATGGGTTGGTTTAGACTTTTAAGCATTATTTATGGAATAATTATCCCTTTTACGTAAGCCGTTGTGACAATCTTCAGTCACCGTGATCAATTCACCGTGGTTTCAAGCCTTGTGGCTGTACAGGCTGCAGTTGGCGAATACGCATCCTGGCCGCGGCGGTCAAATTTGATTTGAGGCAAAATTCTAGTGCCCCGTGTACTATGCGATGCCAGTGCACGTTAAAGAATGCCAGGTGGTCGAAATTTCCGGAGCCCTTCACTACGGCCTCCATCATAGCCTTCGTCGCTTTAGGGTGTTAAACCTCCGTAAACCATAAAATGTATTCTATATGACTCAGGTTTAAGAAAGTCTTCATTGAGGATGCAGTAAAGGATTCATGATTGTTAGAAATGAGTAGGCCTGGATTTAAGCTTTTATTGCTCATCATTGCAACCTTTTTTCATTTGTGTTCTATTAAAATTTTCGGCTCTGCAAACTGTTTAGGCAAGGGTACATTTCGTTTTCGCCGGGACCTTGTGCTTGGTCAGATGGACATTAAAAGCAGGAGTGTAGCAGACAAAGGATTACTTTATACACATTCATGTGCTTTCTGATATATCGCACATACAAAACTCTTGAGCCCGAAGTAGCGGCGACCTAATTCATTTTTCTGTGGTGCACCCTTTCAGAGCCCCGAGGTCCCCAAGAGGCGCATCTGCATCAAATGTTGCGCCGGAACATCCTGCCTATTACTAGCCGTCTTCGCCACTGTGCTTCTGGCATTTCGAGGCCCCTCCCATGGACGTCAATACAAGACCTGCGACACGCTGGCATGCGCCGCCTACTCGAAGCGGCTGCAAGAGTCCATAAACGTCTCTGTGAACCCTTGCGACAGCTTCACACATTATGTATGCGATGGCTGGAACAGTCGCTACGAAGCCAGCGTCAACGACATTGCGCTCCTGTCCGCTCTCACTCGAATGTACCACATTGTTCGAGATATGAACGTACCCAAGAGAGGTCAAAATATGATGCAACGCGCCGCAGCGTTCTACCTCAGTTGCGAATGCGTTGGAAGAGGCCGCTGCAACGAACTACTACACGTCGCGCTGGCGCTGGAGGGAGCGAACATCGTGTGGCCTCTCAAGGCGCACAGTCCAGATTTCCTACACTCCCTGCTGCACGTGTCCATGAAACTTCGTTGGGCAGGTATCCTTACTTTGGAGGTAATCAATACTAAGCGAAAAAAGTACCTGCTGCTGCGACCACCGCTAGCTTTCTTCATATTAGGCCGCAGGGCAAAAGAGCAACTTCGTTCCCCTGGCAGCAGGGAGCATTATTTCGAGGTATTGAAAACAAAATTCAATGCCGCAAGTAGCACCGCCATTCAAGGTGACCTAGTGACATTTGAAGAAACACGAAATGTCGAAATAAAGATATGGGACGAGCTCTGGAAAAACGCTGCCGCACATCCCACGTTCAAGATGAAAAAGGAGTTATTCTACAATTCCGTCCCAAACCTCACGCTGGAGCGGTGGAAGCGAGCTTTGAACGACTACGGAGTGTGGTTGCGTGACGATGAAGATGTCGGGTTCCTGAGCGAGTCAGTGCCCTTTCTTCGTGCCTTCCTCAGTTTGTGGAAGAAGTACGGGGAGGAACAGATGCACCTTCTAATGTCCTGGTGTACGGTTCAGGTGGCGGCGTGGTTTGCTAACCAGGAGCTGCTAGTCAACTTCTACGGCACCGAGCAGAAGGTGCAGCTCATACACCGCGCGTTCTGCTTCAGCAAAACTTTCATCGTCACCGGCGACAGCCTGCTTCACAGGTGCGTTGTAGTGTACAATACTTTGATACTTCGGTTCCTGACTGCAGCGATAGTTCGCGGCTTTTCTCTATCAGCGACCATACCTCGGCAAAATCACGAGTGCTCCCTCAGTCTCACTCACAAAACTTTGGTCAACCTACGCGCTCACTGAGCCTCACTGTCATAAAAGCCTCGGCACATTCCAACTCATGAACTCACTCATTTACGATTACAACTCACTTGGGATCACTCAAACTCACCTCCCTTCAGGTGTCAAGAACCAATAACGAGTCACGCCTCACGCAGACTCACGACTTATCAAGGCTCACTCAATCTTTTCAACTCACGACTCATTTGGTCTCACTGGCTCATTTCGACTCGCGACTCATCTGGGCTCACTCATTTCGACTCATGACTCATGTGGACTCACTCATTTCGACTCACGACTCATCTGGGCTCATTTAAGTGCAATAGGTATTACGAGTGAACACTACACGCGACCGGACTGACCACTATTCATAAAATCTCAATGTCAGCATGCATCACCACGACTCGGATCACGATCTGAATGGGAGCTCAGACTTACCTCGACTCAGATCATGATCTGAACATGAGCCCGGACTCACCTCGACTCAGATCATGATGTGAATGTGAGTCCGAACCCACAGCTCAGATCATGATCTGAACGTGCGTCTCGACTCACTCACGGCTCAGGTCAAAATATGAACGTGAGTCCGGAATCACCCATGACTCAGATCATGATCTGAACCTGAGTCTAGACTCACTCACGAATTGGATCGTGGCTTTAAATAGCATGAGTGAGCCCGGGTGAGTCCACTCATTAGAGTTCACCCACCTACGTCGGCGACCCACAATCAATTTCTTGCGGTTAGCCGGTGCAAGCATGATGATCGGTTTTTCGTCAGGATTCCGAAGCAAGCTTCATTTTTCTTCTTTACAACCTGAGACAGACAGACAGAGCAGGGCAGAGCAGGTTTGCTGCAAGTGAGTAATTCGTATGGAAGAAGCTAGTTCGCTTAGGTAAAAAAAGGAGCAGTGTCTATAATAACAACTTTCTGCAGTCGTTTGGCGTACAAGCTGCCTCCAAAATAATTAGGAGGTTTTTCATCCCGCCTAGCCTTTCTGTATAGCTGTGCAATCATTAAGTCCGAAGACGACGCAGTAAAGCCACTAAAATTAAGTGTACTTCACAGACTCATCTGTCAACAGAGAACCGTCAGGAAGAGTTTCAGAGAAGCACTGGGTGCTTTGCACTCTAGAGCCGTTAAAAGCGCTGCCTGTGGAGACACACTTATTTTCCAGGCTTAAAATGACTCAAGCAGCTTGAGATAAAAACACGAAAAAAATAGAAATAGCACTGCTGGTCTTGTGTTCGTTTGTTTCTTCCAAATACGAGGAAAAAATAGGTCATGAAGCAGCTAGCAAATCAATTAACGGCAAGTTACTTTCATTATATCGCTTTTTTTGCATTGTAACTTAAGAGACTGAAATGAGCGCAACCCTGCCCATTCAAGATTTTAACGGCGCGTGATATATTCCTGTGTTATGCGCTGTGTGTCACGGTCAACGGTCAAGAATGTACTGCCGTACTGCCCTCATTCATGTGTATATGTCCGATTTACGCTGAGCGGGTTGTCATGACGATTTAAGAAATGAGAAAGAACTAAACAGCGGGCTGCTTCCTGAACCCCACGGTTCTTCAGCTTCATTTTAACATAACGCCACGAGACGAAAGTGACACATAGTGCACATTTACAGATTCAGCGACGCCACTCTCCCTGGGGATCTTCGGCCTCAAGCACAGGCGCTGATTTGGGACGTCCGTCAGTCTCTGCATGGGCAGCTTCTCCGCTGGAAGCATTACGATGAGAACGTGACTGTGGTCCACGACTGGAACTCCACCTCTCTTGCACTGCAGTACTTCGACAAACCAGCTGGAGAGGACTACGACGGCGAATCGGGTACGTACACGCGCGGATAGGCACCCTTATAAACACTTCTCCGAAAACAGTTCCCGTTAGTCCTAGAGTTTCCCTGCGGACACTCAAGTTGGAGTATATGTCACAGGAAGTGAATCAGTTCATTAAACCCCAAAGTTCTAACTTTCTCTGATAGCCCGGTGGCTGCAAGATTTGTTCCTGTTCCTAAATCCAGTGACACTTCAAATGGGCGCAAATACAGGGTCTGTTCTGAAAGTAGTAGGACTGGTTTTTTCCTGGGTGAACGGGCGGACGAGAGGTGTTTTGCGCGTGCAGGATCGTTGAAGGGGGATATTGGGAATGCTGGGTAAAATGGGCAGTCGGCACTCGGCCGTTGAAGAGAGGAGGTCGCTTGTACTGTGAACCCCTGTCATAACGTCTCGTCACGCAGAATCGTCGAGCGTTTACTGGATCAGCGATACGCGATCAAAGTTTGAGTAAATCTTGGTAAAAAAGGCGAAGAGACTCACAAAATGATTAAGGCGGCCTACAGTGACGCTTCCATGGGTAGATCAGGTGTTTTTTGAGTGGCACAAGCTGTTCCGAGAAGGTAAGGAAAGAGTGGAGGAAGGCGACCGCTCCAGACGCCCTTGGACCAGTAAGACCAACGAAAATGTGTAGCGAGTGAAACATTTACTTAACAAACAGTGATCATAGAATGAGTATCAGAATGATTGCTGATGACTTGAACATTCCTCAAACCCAAGTTTTTGACATCGTGACAAAAAACTTATCCATGAGGATAGCGTGCGCGAAGTTGGTGCCTGGATTCTTGTCAGAGGAGGAAAAGGCCAACCGGTAGGATCTTCTTCATCATGTGAATGAGGACCCCGATTTTTTGCCCAGCACAAGGCGGCAACGATGCCTCAGCCCCCTACAGCCTCGACTTGGCCCCGCCAGACTTTTTTCTATTCCCGAGAATAAAATCGACGCTTAAGAGGGAACATCACGGATCGGTAGAGGTGGTTCAGCAGGCCGTGACAAGGGAGCTAAATAGCATTCCGGTCCAGGCGTTCCTGGATTCGTACGAAAACTGTAAAACTCATTGGCAGCAGCGTGTAGGTTAGGAAGGATGCTACCTTGAAAAATTTTAATGGTTTGTACTATCCCTTGAATAAATTTTGTTTAAAAAAAATGAGTCCTACTACTTTCAGAACAGACCATGTATGTCGCCCCATTTCACCTACCTGGGCTCAATCGAATATCAGTGAAAATATCCTGAAGCTCCTCGTAACAATCATTGGCAAAAACAATATAATTGTTTCTAAAATACGGCTTTAGGAAAAGGCTACGAACTACAACCCAATGATAGACGAAACTGTCTTGGACGTCCAAGACGTCCATAGGACATACAGGGGAGTTTTAGTGCCCACTGGAAACGTACTTGATGAAAACCATTCATGGCCTCACATTCGCTCTTGACAAACACAGCCACGGTGACGTCTTATTCCTTCTTTATTCAAACTCTTTTGGTGCCAAAGCACTGATGCGCACACCAAAGCCCACCATGAATTTTCCAACCGACCTTACGGACTTCAGCCGTTGCCTGGGAACAGCGACGCCAAGTTAAGTTTTTTGCGCGTGAAATAAAAAAAAAGATTTAATGAATTTAGCCCTGACGAGGGTTTGAACCTGTGCTGGCGCGAAGAGTTCAACTTCGCTGGTCAGTGCAACAAAGCAAAATGATACCGCCTCAATTGATCACACCTCGTGCTAGTCTTCAACACACCCGCGCTATGCATTGCACATCGTGGTCTTCATCAGCTTCGATTTGCGGCGCGAACCGATCAGATAAGCTGAACCTCGACCAGAGCTTAACCAGAGTCGAATACCGTCGACAGAGGTGCCGACGACCCAGCAAAGTAAAACCATCAGCCAATCAGACTAAACACATGCTTCGCACGTCCGCTCGGGTTAACTACGTTAAAAGCGTACCATTTTTTTTTATCACGTGCAATTCCAAGGCCACGCATCAGGCCTTTTTATATAAAAGTAACGTCTGGTGTGCAGTATGGAGTGAAGAAATGCGTGTGGAGCCATCGTAGTTCTGGTTACATCAACGACCTGACGTCAAACCTCAACGAAACAGTGCGAATGATCGCAGGGGCTGCATTATTTAGGAAAATTAGGCCGCTTGAAGATCATGTAATTCTGAACCATAGAACAGCAAAATGGGGTCTGGAATGAAAGATGACGTCTAGTTTCGATAAATAAATTTTTACGACCACATCGAGAAAAATTGGCAGTTGGCGTCCGTCATGTGTATGTACCGTCAGGGACAAAAGTGCTATACTCCACGCGGCGGGAGACGGAGCAGCGGAAAATGGAGGCACTTTGACGAGCTAAAGCACGTAACACTGAAACGAGCCAAGCGACATGCCTGCTGATGATAAAGGTCTCGCATTGGCTATCTCGATTCCAGATGCCACCTGCAGATGGCGTTGCAACGCAGTTTTTCGTTGCTCCCGCTCCCGCCGCGTGGAGTCTACCACTTCTGTCCCTTATAGTACATATTGTATGTACGCGCACTGTAGATGCGCTCTGACACTTTCACCTGTGCCCGTTCCCGCTTTACTCACCGCTATCGCCGAGCGCCTCACCTGCGTTCGACGATAACAGTGAACAACGTATCTAAATATGAACGCTTTCCTAAATCATTCACTTTCCAGCCCACGCAGATGATATTCTCATTGGTCACCACGTGATTGCTTGAGGATTATGTTTTGCGAGTTACTGCAACTGAGGGCTACGCTGGACCTGCTGGCTTCTAGGAAGTCACATGTGGACGTAGTACGATTGTACACCGTTTCCGTTGCCGGATTACAGAGCCCAAGGATGTCGACCAGGAAGGCTTAGTGGACATGGGCGGCTCGCTGGTGGCCAACTGGCAACTCGCCGCTCGAGCTTCGTTCCGGAACCGTTCTTCCCGGCGTCTGTCCAAGGTCATCCAGGAGCTGGGACTGTATGTACTCCGCGCTGATGGGTGGGAACGCGACGTGTCCCTGCTGCCGCACGCCTTCAGCTTTCCGTACTTCGATCATGGTACCACTCACGCGCTCAACTACGCCGGGATCGGCAGTCGCTTGGCGGAAGCGCTCAGTGAGCTCTTCCTCTGGGCCTACTTAACGTCTCGTCAGGCATTAGGTGCCTTCAAGGACCACTTTCGTTGTATGGAGAACGCCACATCAAATAAGGTGAGAGTACAACCAAGCCATTCAGAGTTGTTAGCATACTACCCGAGTATTATGTGTACAGTCTTGGACGCCTCACTACCGCCTCCTTGGCGACAGAGGGGCATAATGCTGTTGCACCGAAACAATCTACAACTACAACGACATGCTGTAGCTGAATCGGCGGTTTTCGCACTGACCGCAAGGTGGTGCTCGAGCAATGCTCTGGAGTGGTGAATACTGCGTTCTTCACACTGCCCTTGCTTTATTAATCTTCTCTTAACGGACCAGTTTTTTTGCTCTTAAGCGTCAAAGCCTTGTTATAATAAAACGAACTGATCAGCAGTATTGAACACGAAGTGTTGCCTTCTGCGTGTCTCTATGGTTTTTGAGCGAAAAATAACTTATGATGTCAGATAAAGACAGACGTCTGGCATCGAGCACGTAGCTACGGACGTGTCATTACGCACTTATATTTTGCGATACAAACTTAAAACGCTCGCATCTGAAGCTCGAAGCTTCGCTTTTCTAGCTAACGTGTGCATATTCGGTAGCACTATAGAAAAAGCACGATGATAGCCAGACAAATAGAAAAAGCACGATAGCAGAGCAGATCAACTTCAGCATTGGTACATCTTGCTAATAAAATCAATCTAAATTATTTCCAGCAAATAGTCTCTATACAGGGTGTCAGTCCTGTCGAGAGGAACTTTCTAGCAATCGTTTCTGGCAAATCAACAATGACAGAATATTTCTCGCGACATTCGCCTCAGGGACAGCAGGGACGTACGCAGCCAGTTTCGAAAGTTTGTTACGCACTCTACGCCTGCAAGAAAGCGTGCGAGTCAGCACACCGACGTCCAGCTCTGCGGCTGCAGTGTCTTCCTCTAAATCGCACATCACTGCGCACTTCTCATGTCGGCCCAGACCCAATGGACACTGAAACCCCCTTGGACGTCCACAGGACGTCTAAGGGAGTTTGGGTGTTCATCGCGGAGTTTAATTCTCAAAAAATTAACGGGTCAGTATTCGCAAGCCAGGAAAGATATATGCAGTCGGAATCAACGAAGGTGATCAGTTTAGCATATGCACTGCGATAGAGTGCTCTGACGCAGTTTATATTTGCAAAAGACTGTTTATACCGTAATGTCAAAAGCACAGACTGGTGGTCGCGTTGGCGTTGCATTGCACACCACGTGTCTATCTTCGTCCGTGTGCGCATGCACATGGGCTGCACCGCAATATCTGCGGCCGTATCATTCCGAGCCTCACCAAAGTTTCCGGTTTGTATATTCACTCTCGCAGATCGACCGGAATTCTTTCGCGCCTTACCTGGAGCCCCTCTCCCTGAAGACTGCTCTGCACGCGTACCGAGCGCGCAACGCCGCGACAGACGTTCGTGTCCGCGGCCTCGAGTTCCTGAGCCCAGAGCAGCTCTTCTTCGTCGCCGCGTGTTACGTGCGCTGCGCGAGGAACAGCGGGCCTCCGGGCGTCGCCGACGGGCAGTGCGACAAGGGGTTTCGGCACGTCGCCGAGTTTGCGGATGCGTTCGGATGCGCGCCAGGCACGCGCATGAACCCCTCGCACCGGTGCGACATTTTGTGACCCCTTCGTGCGGCTTTTTGACACTCGTGTTGTTGTGATTTGAGTGAATAATGGGGAAAACGTTACTGAATGTTCAAGACAACCGAGTCTGCTACTCCTAGTAAAAAAATTGTGGGACGAATTGTAAATGGTGCCACTGTTAACGCTAAAGACAGTTTTTACGTAGATATATCGGATAGCAATCGCCACCGTATTGTTATATGCAAGCAGTCAAACGCCACAAAATTTCGGAAATCTTTCGGAAGGGAAATGGACTTCGTGAGGGCATTATACCAACGTCAGGAAGGCTAAGGTCTCATTTTTTTTCCTTGGTAAATTCTGGACAAAGCATGACACTGAAGCAATTGGATTCATCAATTGCTAATTGCTAATCAATGCTAATGAATTGCGAGTTGGTACATCATCATGCACCAACTCGCCGCTCAGGCCATTCTTCTCAATTGGATTTCATTTGAATGGCATCCCGTCTTTCCATTACTCCGCGTAACGAAGAAGAAATGCAGCGGATTGAAAGTTTTTCGATTAATAATTATTAATACATCATCCTTCACTCAAATCTTTATTTTTGTCTTAAGCCTCCGTTTTCCTATCCATGGGGATATTTAAAAAGGGTGTTACAAGAAAGGCAACGCCTGGTGACACGTGCGTATGACCAGCGAGGGGGGGGGGGGGGGAGTAGATTGCTGCTGCCACGCACGGAAGTACGTCATAACCAAGTGACAACATATTTTATTTTAGGGAAGCAGCGCAACGGCACAAGGCCAAGGGAAGAAGAGGACAAACACAGCGCTGAACTGACAACAAATGTTTATTCCGGATGCTAACAGCATATATATACTCTTTTGCACCTTAGAAAAAAACAAAGAAACAGAGAGCAGCAGAAAGTATCAATCCCAGTCATGATGCGCATGCAGCTGTATCGCGTGTACATCGATCATTTGAAATCAGGAAGTTGTGCTCTTTCACCGAGATGGCAACGGAAGGAGTGCTGATACAATTCGCACCCAGCTTCATGATCTCAGATGCCTCAATAATCTCTCGTGTAAGCTTTTTCTTGTGTTTGGTAACAACTTGGCTGTTTTTGAATTCTGGGTAACATGAACAGTCACGACAGTGAATACCTATGTGGCGGGCCGCGTTCTTGACATTGTTTGCGTGCTCTTTAAGTCTTTCATTTAGACACCGGCCAGTTTGGCCGATGTATGACCCACCACACTTCAACGGGACTGAGTACACCACGTTGTCTTGGCATGGCACGTACTTCATCTTGTGGTTTTTCTTGCAATTATGACCAGATTCCGATCTTTTATCCGGGCGATTAACTCTCGCACACAAGCCACTCAGTCTGACAGGAGCCGAAAAAACAACATCTACTCCAGCCTTTTTGCCTATTCTCTTCAAATTGTGGGACACAACATGAACATAAGGTATTACTGCCAGATTTTTTTGTTTGGAATGGGGGACAGCTTTGCCCTCCTTCAGCTTTTTCAATATCCCTTCTGCTACTGATGCCAGAATATCTGGCAGTAATACCTTATGTTCATGTTGTGTCCCACAATTGTCCCACAATATTCAGTTTCAGCTTAAATACTCACCTGTAATACAACTTTTAAATTTCGTTTTTATATTTAGTTGAAATTTTTTTAAAGCGCATGAGTTGAGGCATAGTTGAGGCGAGGCGGCGGCCATGGCTTGAGGAGGAGTTCCCGCACATGAACAGTAGAAAACGAATTTCGTCCAGACCGTTGGCTCGAAGGCATTTAGTTCGCCCATATGGAGATACTCGATGCCGAGCAAGCGTACGACCGCGTACCCCATGCCGTGCTTTTACCCACGTTTTTACCTCCCTGTCGGACGTGGGGCCTCCGGAGCTTCTGCTGGACAACATTCTACGTCTCTCTGAGGAAAACACGGTCTTCGCGCACTTCGGGTCCTCGATCGGCCCCATCGCAGTGAATAAAGGTCGGCGCCAAGGTTGTCTGTCGCCCCCACTCGTATATTCTCTATGGCGAGCATCGAGCGAGAGCTGCTTAGGTAGCAGATTGGTTTCCGCCTCAGCTGGCATGGATGACGACCGCCGCGGACGATCTAGTGCTGCCTGTGGAATACTCCCGAAGGGTTTGAAACTTCTGCTAAACAACTGCCAGAATGTGGTTACTCGTCCGAACCCGCGGCTCAGTTCCAAGATGACTGTGGTTTTCTGTTTGGGTGGAACCAACACGGCGTATTCAAAATTAACATTGCGAAATAAGACCTTCGCCCCGAGTTTATAGTTCCGATGTCTGGGAGTGGAGATATTCGCTGAAAATCCGTTACGGCCTTCACAAGGCTACCGATAGGCTGCCTTTACCTTCCGTGGCGCCGATTTGATTAGCCAGTGGAGAGTATGCTATGCTGAATGTGTGGGCAAGCAGACAAAACTGCGGAACACTTGGCTCTCTGCTGCCAAGGCCTTTCTAGTCCACCACGGATGACAAAGCCTGCAAGCATTTGGGTCTCCATTTCCCACCCATATAGAGGAACTGCATCGCGATCACAGCAGCAAGCGTAATATCCGAGCCCCAGTGGAAACCATCGAGAAGCACCTTGCTGGTTGGTGGGTACTGTGTTCCGACATTACTAAGAGCACCTCTAAAAACACTGGTTGGGGGTGGCAGCAGTCACTGAAATGGCCACCAACATTACGGTGTGATGCTGTCGTTTCTTTTCTAATGCGTGTGTGCGTGCGTGTGTGCGTGCGTGTGCGTGCGTGCGTGCGTGCGTGTGTGTGTGCGTGTGTGCGTGTGTTGTGCGCGCGCGCGCGCGTTCGCACTATGCATGGGTTTGTGTACTCTGGCTGTGCACTATACCAGCTGTGCTCGTCTGATTCAAAGTGCAAGGCCACAGTCATCAGCCTTTCTCGGCCAGCTGGGCTCTCCACTGTACCACAAGGTTGAAAGAATTTTCATGCAGGATCTCAGAATTTTCATGGAGTGCAATTTCTAACTACGTACAGGGCTTCGATGGCGCACTGCGCCCGATGCCACTGTGATGCTTCAAGCTTTTTGAAAACAAAGCATTCCTGGCCTTCCCTTATATATAACCACCGAGAGCGACGCACTATCTGGCCCGGTGAGGCGCTTTTTGCGCAAAGACTGTGGGCCCCCAGATTGTCGCAGAGGTGCCCCACTGGTCGCATTTAAATCTCGGGGCGATCTGGAACCGAATTTCTAGTTCAAACTTGCGTCAGGCACAGGTCAGGAGTTGAACTGTCAACCAACAGATACGCGTGTGTCTAAGGGAGCGTGCCGACCTTGCCAGTCAGGGTCCTTTTCGCTGGTATATTCGGGCCCGGAAGTACCCAAGGCGCCTTGCCGGTATAATGCTATCACGTTCTCCGCACGTAGTTTAATATAAATGGTGATTAGCTTCCTGCTAGAAGTTACCATAACCGAAAGGGCGAAAGGAAAGAGAGAGTTCTCGCTGTTCCCTGAAACGTCATTTGTAGCCCTAGATTGTTCCACGGTAGCCTGAAGTTTAAAGCAAATATGTTTACGCGGACTGCCCATGGGTTAGAATTTTAGTATACTTAGGACGGATTAATTGCGTCTTCACGAAAGTACACTTTAAATACATTGCCAACACGAAAATGCGTATTTGCGTAAATCGATTTCGATCATTAGATTGCAGCAAAACCATGATCTGGGCTAATTGTTACATCACAACTTCACCAGCGCTGCGACGAGGAACAAAAACAGAGATGGAAGGTCAGGGACAAGCTCTACTAACAACTGAAAGTTTATTTGAAAAAACACAGGTTATATTCGCTCAAATTACTGCACTTCCTGGTAAAAAAGCACACAAAATAAAGTTAGGAATCCAGATACGAAACTTCGCACTCGTGGTTGGTTACAGGTGTGCTAACGCACGTGTCGCTGGTCTTGTCAATATGATAGGCTTCACACAACTGCCTAGTCAACTGATCTTGATGTCTAAACATAATCTTAGCCTTGTTAAGAAGAGGAAAGCATGCTTTTTATTACACCTTGAACATACCGGGTTTGTTCAGATGACAATCTCTGTAATGAAGGGACCGATTTGATTAAGGAGCACCATTCGAAGAAGATTTATGCTGGCGTAAGCGCGGGTTTGTACATTTCGCGGTTTGCCCAATATAATTCATGCCGCATTTAAAAGATATGTCATAGAGCACTCTTTCTGCTCATGGCACAAAAGGAGATTCATGCTCCACTTGGCATGCATTTGTTCTTTTCCCTCTTTTTTGCTGCTGTTCCCGGGCTCTTTTGTCAACAATAGCAAAAACCTTGTCTAGGTAATTAGGGACCGAAAGGAGCGCTTTAACCCCATATCTAGTACCAACCTCCTTAAGCCAGTGGGATAACTGATGGATGTAGGGTATTACCGCTTACTTCATTCTGTCATTACCGGAATCACCATGTGGTTCATCTCAACCAAGTGACTTCATCTTCTTCACGATTCTGTTGCTAGCAAGCGCTATCACATCATTCGGGAAGCCCGCTAACCTTAGGCTATGAGCCTGCTGTTCGAAACTGCTGCCTAAAGTATGAACACATGATTTCGTAAGTGCAGATCCTAAACAAGACACTGCTATGCCGCATTTTACTACATTCGAATGTCCAGACTAATAATTTAGCATAGGTTTTCCGACCATTGTAGGAAGGACCAACAAACATATTTCACCTTTTTATTCAATCTAATATCCAAGAATTGCAGCTTGAAGAATTTCAGAGTAAACCCGCTGTTTTCAAAAGTCATTAAAATGGCATCCACGTGCGCCTTGAAGTCATGGGTTTCAACAAAAACGAGATAATCGTCTACATATCTGAAGATTTGTTTTACATGTTTGTCTAGGTTCTCTTAATGCACCTATCCCCATAAAGAAAGATTTTACTAAGAACTGGTACCACTTTTGAGCCAATGCACACCCCTGCTTTTTGAACAAATAGCCTGCCTTCCCATTCAACAAATGTGGATTTGAGATAGAATGACACTAGCTCCTAAAACGAGCCCACAGATACACCGCACTTTGAAATGAATGCTTCTTCATCATCAGCCTCTGCTCTACATTTCTTATCACACTCAAGGAGCCTATCATGTGGAGCCTATCTTGTCCCTGTCCTTATTTCACTGTCTTTGTTCCTCGTCACAGCGCTGGTGAAGTTGTAAGCATGAGATTGTTCAACGGCAACTTGAAGTTTGCTGCGAATATGGTAATGCGGACTGCCAATTTGCAAGAATTTAAGTATTCTTTGGACGAATTAATTACGTATTTACGGAAGTGCACTTCAAGTACATTGACACCATGCAAATACCATTTCCTGAAACACGATTTCGACAAGCGATCTGGAGCTGAGAATAAAACATCTATTCCTACTTTTTTTCCTATCCTTCTTAAGTAGTGTGAAATCTTGTGTGCGTAGGGAACGACTGCGAGTTTATCCTTATATATTCTTTTTCTTCTTTGTCTCTCAAAAAGACCTCAGCAACTGAGGACAAGAGGGTAAACGGGTAACCAGCCTGCAGTAATCGGCGCTTCCGGGCTAAGAAGCTATCTTCCAGTTTGGGGTTGCAGGATTTTGTTGAATGCATTGTTAACGCATGAAGTGATGATGCTGCGCTTAACTAGCTTCGAGTGCGCTCAATCAAAAGAGGTAAGAGGTTTGTTGGCCCGAGGCACAAAGGCCCAGCAGACGTGACTGGGGTTAAAATATATTCCTAAATCTAAAAACCGTGTGAAGCCTTTTCTTGGTAGTTCTTGAGCGAAAACCAATGGGTCAGAATGCTTGAAAAATTACTAAAAACTTTGGAAACTTCGGAAGTGAGGACGTCCTGCTAGCATTGCAATATCACAAAGTAATCATCCACGAATCTAAAGATTCCTTTCGCATTGTTGCACTGAAGGGACCTGTTTAGCGCTCTGTCTTCCATGGCTAAGTAAAGAACACTGAGGATAGGTGCAACTTATGACTGATACAAATGCCATAGTTTTGAACGAAAAGCTAACCGTTCCATTCCGCGGATGTCAATCTTAAGAACCGATATAGTCATTAAGCCTGCAGACAAAGGATTTAGCATAGCTATCCTGCCGGCCGAAAAATACAAAAAAGCTTTTAGGCAACTCAACAACCCTTGTCATTATAGGAAATTAGATTCACATCCCACTTCAGAGTTCTGCAAATTGATTCTGAACAAACTGGCAAACTTATTATCAAGGGAACTAATCACGCAGTCCGACTACCACTTCTTAAATCCGCTAAACAAACAGGCAGGACGCTTTTACCTACTTCCCAAAATCCATAAGGTTTCCGCAGAAGACTTGTTTACCGCAGATATCCCCGGCAGACCTATCGTTTCAAACAATAACACGCCCACAGAGAACTTATCAATTTTCCTGAACAACTATCTTGCAGATATTACCACCCACCTCCCTTCCTCTGTCGGGGATACACCGCACTTTCTCCGCATAATAGAGTCTCTGAATGACGCTTCCATTATCCCAGCAGATAGCATACTTGTCACACTTGACGTCGCCGCTTTGTACACAAATATTCCCATAAATGAAGGTATCGACGCACTCTCCAAAATTCTAACTCAAAGTCCTCACCCGCACGAAACTGAAGTGTACCTCAAGCTGCTTGAATTGGTACTAACACTCAACTACTTTGAATTCGATTCTTCTTACTACCTTCAAGTATTTGGAACAAGCATGGGCACTCCCTTCGCACCCACCTATTCGAACATTTTTATGGGGCTACTAGAATCTAAACTTAAAATTCATTTCTAAAAAAACCACTCATATACCTGCGTTACATAGACGACATTTTCATGATATGGGAGCATGGGGCTGAGACCCTGAAGGCATTCGTCACACATTTCAATTCATGCCACTCCAGCATTAAATTCACCTTAAACGCCTCGAAAACGCAAGTCAATTTCCTTGACACCACTGTCCATTTAGAAAATAGCAAGCTCAAAACCACACTTTACAGGAAGCCTACTGACCGACAACAATACTTAGATTTCACTAGCCATCATCCAAGACACTGCAAACAAGGTATATTCCTAGGACAGGCAACGAGACTAAGAAGAATATGTAGCGACGACGACGACTACCTGAAACACCTCCACTCGCTAAAAAACACACTAATCACCAGAAACCATCCACAGACAACCCTTAATAATGCGTTCCAACCAGTAACCACTTTGAAACGAGATGTAGTTCTTAAAAAACGAACAAAAGCAAACAGTCAACGACCTCCTGCATTTATAATGAAATACTCAAACGCGCTTCCAAACAAACAATATCCTGCGGAAATACCACCCCATTTTAACTGGTAACGACCGTCTCAAGAAAATATTTCCCGGCGCACCAAGGGTAACATACACACGCAACACAAACCTGAAGGACATCCTGGTGCATGCTAGGCTCGGTAAAAAACCACCACCGACAGTAACTTCATGCTCTCGACCTAGATGCAAGACAAGCAGACAAAGGGGCACTACAGTTAAAAGTACGGCAAGCGATTTCAGTTTCGATATAAAGACCAGTTTTGACTGCACATCGTCCAATATTATCTACATGCTCCAGTGCTCCTTCTGCCAGAAACAATATATCGGAGAAACCGGGCAAACAATGAGTGCCAGATTAAACGGGCACCGGGCTGACACAACACAGAATGAACAGAAGGCAGTGTCGACCCAGTTTAACCAACGCCATCACAAATTCGACGAACTCAAATTGTTCATTCTTCAGTCCGGCTTCAAATCGACTAGGGACAGAAAATACAGAGAAGCATTCCTAATCCACAAATTTAAAACACTGCAACCAACAGGGATTAACATGTCCAGAGGAAACCTAAAATCTCTCAGGTGCATTCCAGGGTTAGCATAATTTTAAATTAACAAGTGTCTTGCACGTGGTCTGACCATTTCCTAGAACCTCGCATAAGTATATTATCGCTCTTTACACCCTTCCCACGTCATATCTTCCACCACATTTCCGGCCTTCTCGCCCTCTCCCCTTGGTCGCCTTTTTTTTTCTCCTAATCCCCTACTATCAGTTCTCGGAAACCATGACATTCCTGTTACCCCCTCTGCCCCACCTTTTGGCTTTCTCTTAACTCAAGCCATTCCCCCCCCCCCCCCCCCCCCCTGCGTTGTCCTTCCTTCGAAATGCCCCCCCCCCCCCTTTCTTTCTCCTTCCAGTGCCAGCCTATTTTGTTTGCCTTGTTCTCATTTCCCTGTACCACCCTGACTAATCCTCTAATCTGAGTTTTCCAGGTCCACCCAGCGCCTCCCCCCCGTCGCAGCCCCTTAAAAGCCTTTGTTCATTACACACCCCCCGGATATAAGTTTTTTTCCACTATTGCAGCTTAACGAATCAAGATTCACCTCCCTCCCCTTCCTGACACGCATTACCTCTCACACCACTTTCCTTCCCCACCCCCGGGGCCTTCCTTCTCGGAGCGAAGGCCCTATTTAATCCCTGCCAATGATGAACGCTTTGCCCAGACGAAGACAAGTCCCCTTGTCCAAACGTTGGCTCAAGCAACCTGAGTTTCCCCTCCCTTGTTCATTTTGTGATCGCCAAGGACCATCTACCACACCCTCTCTCTACCAAGTACTACACAGTAGCTCAAGGAAGCCGGCAGTTGTAATGCAACTCGAATTCTGGAATTTTACAGCTCCATGCTGGTCTATACAGTTCTTGATGCAATTGACCAAGTCGTCATGAGGGATGGCATAATATAAGTCCTTTACGGTGATAGAAGATCCTGTAAATGTCATTTCACAGTCGTCTTATAGGAAATCAACCGCAGGTCCTACATTTTTTACCAAAAATGGGTTGTCAACTGCTAGTAGATCAAGTTGTTCTTGTAAAAATGAATCAACAGACTTCTGCAACAGAAATCCTGAAACCAAAAACTGTAAGATAGCTTTTCAGCCTATACACGCCAATTACTGCAGGCTGCTTACCCGCTGACCCTCATGCCTTCAGTGGCTGAGGCCTTGTTGCGAGCCAAAGAAGAAAAAAGAATAAGACATAAGGATAAGGTCGCAGTCATTCCCTACACACACGGGATTTCACACAACTTAGGAAAGATAGGAAAAAAAATCGGAATAAATCTTTCCTTTTCAACTCCGCATCGCTTGCCAAGCCTCTGCAAGCGCGTTAATCAAGTGGGTCGTTAGCACTCAGGATGCATCATAAATCATCGCGACCGGTTCGTTTCCTGTGCTCAGGGCGTCGTGTGTTCAATGCCCTTGTCCCGAGGCCATGCATACGTAGGCCAAACCGGCATATGCCTTAATAAGGGATGGTCCGAGCACAAATACAGTGTAACACAACAAATCTCAGGTGATCTCGGCATTCACTTCCAAGATTGTAAATGTGCTCCTGAGCTGGGCACAACACCTGCGCTGCGCAGGTGCGATGAAAAAACCACGCGAGAAATCACTGAAGTCGTAAAAATCGCGCATCGTAAAGAGACTTGTGTCAGCACCCCCTCCATAGCCCTTAAAGATAAAGAACTGCGATTCTTATCGATAGCTGGATGATCTGAGTTCTTTGTTATTTCTGGTGGCGATGACTTTTTAAGACTCTGTTGTTCTTATTTTCTTGATGCTACTGTACATTTTTACCGAAGTGTGTGAAAAAAATAAACCTTTTTGTAGGTCAGCGCTGTGTGTGTCTCGACACCTTTCTTGTCCCTTAGTAGCTCGCTGTTCAGCCTTGTTATGAACCAACTAGCCCGCAATGTGTCATTCAAGCTTATAAGGTATCGTAACGTGCGCAATAAAAAATGAACTAAAAACTATTTTTCTGTATTTCACTCTAATAAGAAATGCAGTCGGTGGGAAAAGCAGGGAGATAAACCACTGCCATAGTGGAGGGCTTCCGATTATTTTCGATCACGTAGATATCTTTAACGTACACTGACATCGCACAGCACACGGATTCTTTTCAGCTTCGACCCCAAGTAAACATTGCCTCCAAAGCCGGGATTAGACCAGCATCCTCGGGCCCACCACCCGAGCGCACTATTCACTGAGCCATTTTGGATGGCGGTCGAGATCCTGGCACAGCTGCAAGTTCGGCAAGAAAGATATTTTGACGCTATGATAAACCCGTCAGCGCAATGACCAACGGCTGTCCCAAGTTATTTTCCATCGAAATGCTGCGGAAATAGATGTCATCTTGGTGCTGGCGGAGTGGTGTATGTTTGTTTCGAAGCGCTTTACAAAACCTATTAACCCTAGCTATATCAGGAACGCATAACGAATAAGGTTCGACTTGCTTTTTTTAAACCACAGACATCCCCCTCCCTGCCCACTCCCACTGAACGCGCTCGTCTACTCAGCCGCAGTACACGGGTTGCAACCGCACCGCGCCGGCCGATTTCGATGCAGACGAGGCCTGTGTGCGGTGCGATGTCAGTGCACGTTAAGGATCCCCATGTGGTTGAAATTAATCCGGAGCCCTCCACATCGGCACTTCTTTCTTCCTTTCTTCTTTAACTCCCTCTGAACTTTCCCCTCACGGCGCGGTTCAGGTGTCCACCGGTATATGCGATACAGTTACTGCGTCATTTCCTTTCCTCGAAACCAACTAATTATCCCCTGTTCAAGGATTCGTCATCGTAGTCGTCCGTGTCGGCGTTGCCACACAACACCAAATGACAACCATGGTAGGTAGTAAAAGAGCGAAACGCCACCTGCCACGACGAGAGTGGAGGAACGGACAAGCGGAAGGTGGCTGCCACGGGAAGATCCCGGAGGGTGGCTAGCAGCGCAAGACGCCCCCCTCCAGCGGTGGCAGGTGGCGTGTGGAGAGCTGCGTTGAAATTTCGCATTACCGACTATCGTAGTCGCCCGTCAATTTTTGTAGTTTTAAGCATGAAATGCTTTTAGCTCCCGTTGTCGGCAGTGTGGTGACGTCACGCCGAGACCGACAGCCATCATCCGGGCACTGAAATCCACTCATCCGGGCACTGAATTCCAGTCATCCGGGCACTGAAATCAACTCATCCGGGCACTGAATTCCAGTCATCCGGGCACTGAAATCCACTCATCCGGGCTCTGAAACGAGAACATCCGGGCACCGTACGAGACTTAACGAGATTTAACGAGACTCTCTAAGCCCTCCTACGCGACCGGCATGCAAGCGCCGGTTGGTCTCCAAATGAGACAAAAAATAACTGCTGCCAGTGCCTTCTCAATGTTTATCAAGATATCAGTGGAGCTGTGGGTTTGATAATGCACGGAATTATAATTTCCGATTTCTAATAACGCATGCAAAAAGCACATAAATGCCACGTTACACTTCGTTGTCATACGTGATCCGGGGGAGAAGCGCTGCGTTCAAAGGGCAAGGCATCGCGCCGAACGGGTGGCGGCGTTCCTCCCTTCCTTTACGGTGCGGTTCGGGTGTCCACCGAGATGGCAGAGAATTACTGCGCCATTTCCTTTCCTCAAAAAACCTCGCGTTCAAATGGCAAGGCATTGCGCTGAACGGGTGGTGGCGTTCCTCCCTTCCTGTACGGTGCGGTTCGGGTGTCCTCCGAGATGACATTAGGCCCATAAACATTTCATGCTTACTCTACTCTCGTTTACGGGAGAGGCAGAGATTTTATTCATTTAGCTTCAACGGGGAATCACTTGTAGGCTTTCTACTGGCCCCCCGCATCAGCTGGTGTAATGGAGCGCATGCATGGTGTAATGAAGCGAGTCTGAGAAGTCTGCTTCATATGGAACAAAGTTCGAGTATTCTGACGATTTTCTTGTAACACAATCTTGAGACATTTAGTAAATTTTCTGTTTTCGATGTCGAAGTGCAAATGAGCAGCTTAGATTCAACGGCTGACACCACAAGACGCAGTGAACACAAGAGCCCCCTGGCGAACTGCCATGGTAATTTTATTGCAACGTACAGAATGTCCGCAGGGCGACTTTTTCCATTGTCACTGTAAGCAGGAATTTGAAAATGAGCTCTGCGTAGCGAAATTGATTTCGATCAAAGATGTCATGAATGTTTTACACCAAGTGACGCTCTATTACAGAAAGGAGCATACCCTGAGCGGCCAAGCCGGCTGTAGTCTGCAGTTTATCATTGCGAAACCAATATGTGGCTCATGGGGAACGAAACGCCGTGTCAGAGTTCACCAGCTGCAGTGGTCTCAAGAGTGCCAGATGAAGTCACCGTGGTATACACAGAAAAACAACATTTCTTCCACAAATGCAAGGGATTGAATCAAGGACTTTCAGATTGCGAGGCGAGCATACAACCACAAGCCATTAAACCACGTTGCTGCTTGGCGAACAAAGGTGAACGTAAGATATGCGTTGCCTTATGAGTTTATGCTAATGAGTGGGCGTGTCATTACAATGCAAGAAAAAAATCATCACAACATAAATGAAATTTAAGAGATTAAAATAAAAAACCGATGCTTTCGCATTCATAGCACAAAAGTATGCTTGAGTGCGCTCGCAATTTTTGCGACATAAATCCGTCAGTACACAATCTTTGACTTTCAGACAAATATCGAAGCAGTGATGCTGTGTCCAGTTCTAAAATGTCACTTATCAGAAAGACAATGCCGCAGCCCGCATAGGTGAACAAAGAATAAAACCTGCGAAATCGTGCGTTTATCTCCCTGCATTAGTAACCAAGTGATTAATACTGGATGTCCGTCAGATTTTAGGAAAATTACATCTCGCGTGACGGCTAATCATGGATGCTTAATAATGTGGTAAGGCGCATGAAATTGTACCAGTTGCAGGAACATATTTATGATATAGGCACGTCTATTTCACTGCCTGTGTCCGGACAGGTGCTCTCTGAGGCTCTCCTTATCTAAGCACGTGAATGAGCACCGGGTACACCGATAGCCCTCAGCCATAATGTGCGTCAGCATATGACACCTTAAATTCCCTAGCTCTGACGCTGCATAAGCGCATATATCACACTTGAAGGGTCTTTCCCCAGTGTGAATTCGCTTGTGCCGATTTAATTTTGAAGACCATGCACATCTGAAGGCGCACAAATTGCACTTGTACGGTTTTTCGCCGGTGTGCGTACGCTTATGTGTAGTGAGGTTGCCGGACTTTGGAGCTGCAAAAGAGCACATGTTGCATTTGAAGGGTTTCTCGCCAGTATGCTTTCGCTTGTGCGTGATGAGATGGGAGGAGCACGCAGCTGTAAAAGTGCACAGGTCGCACTTGTACGGTTTTTCGCCGGTGTGCGTACGCTTGTGACGAGTTAAGCTTGAAGAGTCGGCAGTTCTAAAAGGGCGCGTGTCGCATTTTAACGGGTTCTCACCAGTGTGCACAGTATCGTGTCGATTGACGCGTGCAAACTCTGCAGCTGCAAAAATACACGTATTGCGATTGGACAGGCTTTCGCCAGTAGGCATAGTATCATGCGGAGGGACACATCCAGACTGTGCAGGTGAAAAAGTACACGTGTTGGCATTGAACAGTCTTTCGCCAGTGTGCATGGTATTGTGTGGACTGACACATCCAGACTCTGCAGGTGTAAACGTACACGTGTCGCGATTGAACCCGCTTTCACCAGTTTGCGTACTAAAATGTGGAGTGACACTTGTCCAGTCTGCAGCTGTAGAAGGACAGATGTCGCGACTGAAGCTGCTCTTGCCACTGTGCGTACTATATTGTGGAGGGACATTTCTCGGGTACGCAGCAGCAGAAGGAGACGTGTCGCGATTGAAGCTGCTTTCGCCAGTGTGCGTACTATATTGCGTATTGACATTTCTCCAGTCTGCAGCTGTAGAAGGACACGTATCGCGGTTGACGGTGCTTTCGCCAGTTTGCGTACTATTTTGTGAAGTGACATTTCTCGGGTACGCAGCTGTAGAAGGATACGTGTCGCGATTGAAGCTGCCTTCGGCAGTGTGCGTACTGTATTGCGTATTGACATTTCTCCAGTCTGCAGTTGTAGAAGGACACATGTCGCGGTTGAAGCTGCTTTTGCCACTGTGTGTACTATATTGTGGAGTGACATTTCTCGGGTACGCAGCTGTAGAAGGATACGTGTCGCGATTGAAGCTGCTTTCGCCAGTGCGCGTACTATATTGCGTATTGACATTTCTCGAATCTGCAGCTGTAGAAGGACACGTACTGTATGAAGCACCAACTAGCCCCCGCTCTTGCATTGAAGGACACGTGTCGCGGTTGAAGCTGCTCTTGTCACTGTGCGTACTATATTGTGGAGTGCCATTTCTCGGGTACGCAGCTGTAGAAGGAGACGTGTCGCGATTGAAGCTTCTTTCGCCACTTTGCATACTACATTGCGTATTGACATTTCTCGAATACGCAGCTGTAGAAGGATACGTGTCGTGATTGAAGCTGCCTTCGGCAGTGTGCGTACTATATTGCATATTGACATTTCTCCAGTCTGCAGCTGTAGGACACATGTCGCGGTTGAAGCTGCTCTTGCCACTGTGTGTACTATATTGTGGAGTGACATTTCTCGGGTACGCAGCTGTAGAAAGATACGTGTCGTAATTGAAGCTGCTTTCGCCACTGCGCGTACTATTTTGCGTATTGACATTTCTCGAATCTGCAGCTGTAGAAGGACACGTGTCGCGACTGAAGCTGCTCTCGACACTGTGCGTACTATATTGTGCAGTGAAATTTCTCGGGTCTGCAGCTGTAGAAGGACACCTGTCGCGACTGAAGCTGCTCTCGACACTGTGCGTACTATATTGTGGAGTGAAATTTCTCGGGTCTGCAGCTGTAGAAGGACACATGTCGCGACTGAAGCTGTTCTCGACACTGTGCGTACTATATTGTGGAGTGAAATTTCTCTGGTCTGCAGCAGTAGAGGGACACGTTTCGCGACTGAAGCTGCTCTCGCCGCAGTGCGTACTATAATGTGGAGTGACATTTGTCGTGTCTGCAGCTGTAGAAGGAGACATGTCGCTATTGAAGCTGCTCTCGCCACTGTGCGTAGGCTTGTGCCGAGTTAGTGTTGTATTGTCTTCAGTTGCTAAAGGGCACATTGGAATCTGATGCGGTCGTCCTCCTGTGTGGCACCGCACGTCTCCCTTACCATCGCACCTCGCTAACTCCGCTGGGTCCTCGGAGCATTTTAATGGCTCTCTTCCTCTATCAAGCTGCATGTGCCTAGAAACATCGGCAAGGTTCGCTGAACCATAGGTCAAGGAGGAGCAGCTGAACACATCTCGTTTCAATGCAGGTGTCTGCTGCCCGAACGAATTCTGTTCCATGATCGAATACGGCGCTGGGGTCTGTTCTGGTAGCGTTCACCACCCTCCTGGTATGGTCGTTGTCCAGCAATGAGCCCCGAACACAGCCTCCGTCGTGGTAGTCAGGAAAGCACACCACTTCTGCGAAAAGGGTTAGAAGAATGTGTGCCGTTAGGGAACTTTAGTTTTTTTTTCATTGGTTCAAGCATTCCAGTTGGTTTTTGGAAAAGGGAGTAATGCTCGATTATATTGACGTTAAAATAACACACAGGACGCGTACATTAGGAGACTCGCTACATCAACGGCATCTCAAGCAATAATTAGTGAATTCAAGGAAGCTTTCAACATAGTGCCCGTAGTTTATCTATCGTCGTATGTGGTTCTACGGGGTATGTTGGAGCGTACGTGTTAAGGCAGCTCAAGCATGCCAGATTCTTGTTTGCGTCGAAGAATAATTTTCGCAAAGATTGGTGTTCTGATAACAAAAAGGAGGCGGAGGCGGAGAATCTCAAGCAAGTGAATTGAACTGTTTTCCCTGTGTTGCTTTGGCAGAGCCGAATATAAGGGCTGCAAGAGCAGCTGGTCGAGTGCGCCCACCTCTACAGTACGTGGCAGCAGAAAGCAGTGACGAAATATAAGTACTGATACAAAACACACACAGATAAAAACAAGTCAGTCAGCCCTACAGTCTGAGGTCGCAAACGAAAATGCAGAAAAAAAATGGGCACTTATGTGCGCAAAAACAAAGGGAAGAAGTAAGAAGCAGTTTTAATACTGTTAGAGCAGTGCGATCAGTTTAAAAGTGAGTAGCGCGAAATTTCAGCAATATTCACATCAACTGTTTATTAGAAAATGTATTCCTTGTTTTATATTTATTTTCCTAGTCATATTCTTCTGTATTTATTAACACTATTCCAGATATAGAAATTTACTGTTTGTACCTTTGTTCTTTTTATTTTTTGTGCTTATTTTTGTTTTCGAACTGGTTTGCAGAGATTTATGAATATTTTAATAACATTTTTATGTACAGTGTGTACGCCTCTGCATCAGCCACTCCCCTCTGTAATGCTCGTTTGAACCCTGGGGGTATAATAAATAAATAAGTAAATAAATACATAAATAATCAGCGTTCAGTGTGTTCAAACATACGTGGCAATGTGTCTGTATATTTATTTTTAATAGAAGGTCTAGTGAGCGCCGCAGTTGGTTGGTATTAATGCTAAAGCATTTCTTGTGTTTTGAGCGGTGCGTACAGCACCTCTCGGCAGAGCATGTCATCAGAGCGTTAAATGTTAAAGACCAGATATAATGGCAATGCATACTATGCTGATCGAAAAAATTCGCTGTGTGGGCGAAAAATGTGGTTTCATATTGCACGTAAAACTTTCTGAAGCAGATATATCTCTTCATTAATGTGGGCGAAGACTGGTGGTGCCTGCAAACGGTACTGAAGCTCCTGGAGGTCTACGGGTTGCGGTGTTTTCCATCGACAGTGAACGTCTACGTTTCTCACCTGCGTCAAAAGCGACGGCAGTTTGACAACGGCCCTTTACAAACCGTTTTCTATGGATAAGGGTAAAGCCTAAAAATGTCTTCAAACGGCTTCCTTGTCGGTTTGATTCGGGAAATATGAATTAGCGACTGTCCTTCCCTGGCCTGATCCCACTGTGTCCTTGCTGACAGTCAGGACCAAGTTTAAGTAGGCGAAGCGGAACCTTCGTGGCTTCAGCCTAAGTCGAAAAATTATGCCGGCGTCTGTCACTTGCTTCAGCATCCTTAGGTGTGCGTCGAAACTCATCGCGAAGAATATATCGTCGTCTAATTAAACAATAGAGTTCTGCCCCCAGATTCCTGCAGACCCCTTGCCAGTAATCCGCAGAAAAAATGCAGTTGCGGAGCAAAGTCCAAATTAGGTTCTCATGGACTAAAACACGCCGTATGGCGTGATTTTGAGAATCATAGACGAGAAGAAGTACTTCGAGTTGCAGTCAGATCCGGGTGCCATGGATACAGGGGAGTGGTGCAAATCTTAGTTATGTTGTTGCGCCCTCTGTCATTCACGCAGTAGCAAAGAGAGTCTTTCTTCTTCACCAGAACAAAGTATGACCTCAATGGGCTCTTAGACCGCTTGATCACGCGGTGCCACATCATTTTTTAGACCTCATATCTCATAGCGTCATGCTCTCGAGCTGTCACTTGCTATGGATATCGAGCGACTCGCGTATTCGTCAGTTATCATGAGGCGTTTCGTGAATTCGCGGTGTCTGCCGAGGCTTTTCTCGTGAATGAAGGCATCCTCTATACGCCGTTAGGAGGTCTCTCAATTCATAAGAATGTTCTCGAGTGCTTGAGCTACTGCAGTCGTTGGCTAAAGCTCTAGAAGGGCGAATCCTTTGCTTTCCTCGGCACTGCCATCTAACAGCGCATTTGTAGTGCTCTTGCGGAGGTTTGGAGATTCATTCCAAAATTTTACGCCAGAACCTCAGCAATTTCCGAGACGTACAACGCCTCTTGTAATGCCAGTCCACGGTTCAGGAGCAACTACATGTTTCACTCTACGGTGCATTCAATGCATTTCTCTGTAACCCAAGCGGGCACGGAGATTACGACGGCTGACCAGGGTGAGAAGGTACCTGCTTCGATGGAGGAGAGATTCTAGAGGGCCGTGTACTGTGCGATGTAAGTGCACGTTAAAGAATCACGGGCGATCGAAATTTCCGGAGTCCTTCACTATGGCGACCCTTTTAGCCGGAGTCGCTTTGGGATGTTAAACCTCAGTAAAACGTAAAGCTTCATCGAGCTCACTTGCGCAATGTTATATGCTGGGTGGCCTGAGGAGATACCTCGATGTCCATCGAAAGGGAAATGGGCTTGGATCTGAGGTCATTGATTTTTTTATGTCCACTGTGGGAAGTTTATGTCCGTGACAAGGTCCTGATAACACAGCCGCAGGACTACAAAGGTCGCAGAACAAGTAACTACGTCCGTTCAGCACCACTCGAGCAAAACATGATCGTCAAAGGGCAACTGCATATGTTTCAGAAATTGACGAACTATAGGGGTCGAATGGCTGAAACTTGCAGGTAAAGTATGCGAAATCCTTTAGGGCTAGTAATCGAAATGGTGACGTAAACGCCAATTGAACTCATGATGGCATTCAAGCTTCTCCGCAGCACACAGGGCTAAGTGAGAGGGCGCATGATGACGTCATCGAAGGTACCTGATCATTTAAAACGTTTAAGAGTTCGGTTTGAAGGAAAAAGCCAACGCCACTGAAGGCTGAACCTAACGAGGGTTATTTGCCAACATCAGATAGAGCACGGCAGGATTTGTTTGACGGCTGCGGAAGTCTGAAATCTTTCCTTCCGTGACGTGACGTCGAAGATGCCCGCACTTCTTCGCTTTGAGGGGAGCCTAAAATTGAATCATTGATTGCGTCACTATTTTAAATAGAAGCGCGAAAACACTTGACATGTTTTACCTACAGCCTATATAAATTTGAATCTTTGAATATCGGCTAAGTCTTGGGCTCGGTGACTGCACCTGAGCGCAGCCATCCAACCCGCTAATCTTTGTGATGCAGACGATCAACCAGCTGTTCGTCAGCCTGCTGTTGCCGACTTTGGCAAGCAATCTTTCGGGTGCGTCGTTTGACTGCGCACCACCACGCTCCAGGGACGAGCCGGGATGCTACCGCTTGCCGCACGTCAGCTGCCCGCCCCGCATGACTGCGCCAACATAGGAACATTGGCTGCCGGCACCGAAGGAAACATGGACGGCCCCATCATTAAGCACATCAACAGCTTCGCGGCATAAAAAACCGCCCCCTCCGCCGACATCGTTCTGTGGGCTCGGTGACTGGACCTTAGCGCAGCCATCTAACCCGCTGATCTTTACGACGCAGGTTAGTAAATCATATGCCTTATCTGCCAAAAGAGCAAGCACTTTTGTTCCACAGGGGTGTGTTGCCATTGCTGTCGAGTGGGCTACTGTTGTTCATTCTTTCCTATTGTTATGAGGAGATATTGAAAATAACCCTGGTATTAACGGCAACAGTGCAGTACTCGCGGAACTCCAGAAACTAACCGCAGGCCAAGCCCAATTGATAGCCGAAGTGCAGGGCCTGAAATGCCAGCTCACTACTACAGATAAAACCATAACCAACTTAAGCAATCGTATGGCTCTGCTCGAAACACACTACCAAGCACTACTTCACCTTCGAAACGACATTGAAAAGATGCAGCCTGACACAAGCAACATGGCGCGTATAATCTAGGAACTAGAAACCCGCATAGATGACGCTGAAAACAGTTCACGCCGTAACAACCGCATCTTCTATGGTATCCCTGACACAACTGATAGCGAAACATTGGCAGAATCTGAAAACCTAATCACTGATATTTGCCGTAATAACCTTCAAATAAATGTGGAACTTCACGAGATAGAGCTCATCGCCTCGGTTGTCAGTCACAAGATAAGAATCGTCCCACGATCGTGAAATTGAAGGGTTTCGAAACTAAAAAATCTCTCCTATTAAATGGGCAAAATCTGAAAGGCATGGTTTATAGCGTTGGAGAGGAATTCTCGCATGCCGTTCGTCACGCGCCAAAAGAACTTGTTACATTTGCCAAAGCCAGGTCTGCCAAGTTTTCCATGTGATTTAAAACACTTCATATCGGCTCGAACCGTTATATTTTAGGCATTTCATCTGTCACCGTAAAGAAACTCGCGTATCAATCATACCTTCATCCTGTGCCAATAAAACGCCAGCGTTCGACACCCTCAAATGTTCTCGCGTTTTCCGTGATATCACTAGCATCCGCAGCTTCCTCCCAAAGCATGAACTCACATCCAACTCAATTTCGTCATCCAGGAGCAATATACTTATACTAACTGAAACTTGGTCGAACAGTAACGTGTCCACGCTGAATTTTTAACTGACTTACCCGAATTCAACGTCCACCGAAACGATCGAAACGACTCGGGGGAGGGGGGGGTGTTCTTGTTGCAATTCGCCGAGGTATATCATGCTCTATTGCACACCTCACATCAGATATGGAATTATTATGGTTAATTTGTCACGCTCCCCCTGTAACAGTGCTTCTTGGCCTTTTTTATAGGGTCCCGCAGTCAAACCGAATCTTCTGCCGACATCTGAACGATACTATAAATCATCCTGTGGTTAAATACCCAAATGCGCGCATTCTCCTTTTCGGGGACTTGAGTTATCCGGACATTGATTTGCAGCGTGTAGGTACTTCCTCATTAACATGCAATACAGAGGCCAAGAACTTCAATGATGTCTGTTTAAATTTTAACCTAACATAGACGCGGAACCTACTCGCGTCACGCATTGCAATCGCAAACACTCTTGGCCTAAAACTAACTAATAGCACTGAGTACCTATCATCCATTAGTTACCTTCCAGAAATCAGCGACCATAAATTCTTACACGCTCTATTTTCGTTTACCCCCGCTCAGAAGCATCCATCCAGAAAAACAATGTCTTTACGATAAAGGGAATTACGATGTAATAACTAAAGACCTTAACATGTTTTTTTTTTTCGGAGTACCAACCCACATTCGACACGCACTTTGTTCACGAAAACTGGTTGATATTGAAAAATAAGTTAAACATGCTGTCTAATATGTCTATCCCACGGGTTACTTTCAAAAATAACCGCATAAACCATGGTTTACCAACGATCTAAAACGTCTGAAAAACAAGAATAAACGCCTGTTTCGTACAGCCAAACAGACTGACAATCAAGCCGCTTGGAAAAAATACCTCATATCTGAGAAATCATACTTCCTTGCAATCCGCAGCGACAGGCGCTCATTTTATCACACTGACTTACCGAAGCTACTAATAAGCAAACCTACACAATTATGGTAGGTTTTAAATTTTAAGCACAGCCACGATATTACAATGACTAACGACTTGCGCGAAGCGGTTACTGAGCATGAATGCGCAGAAAAATTGAATAACGCTTTTGCATCTGTTTTGACTAGTGAATTTGACACGCCTTCACAGTTACCATCACTCAACACAGAAGCCATCATGCCAGCTATCACATTCTTCGTAGATGGCATCGCTTCCATAATTGATAATATGAAACTCTCATCATCAGCTGGTATGGACATGATTAATACAAAACTGCTAAAAAATGTAAAATAAACATGGGCAGCCTACTTTGATATTTTCGCAGTCGTTCTCTCTAGGGATCATTCCAGATGACTGGAAAATGGGCAAGGTCGTTCCAGCATAGAAATCAGGTAACAGAGACTCCCCAAGAATTATCGCGCCATTTTGTTAACTAGCGTACCCTGCAAAATCATAGAACATGTCATCTACACTCAAAATATAAATTCCTTAGACTGAAACGATTCCTTCCATTCTTCACAACATGGGTTTTGTAACGGCCTGGCTTCTGAAACCCAATCAGCGTTGCTCCTTCACGACTTGCACACTAATCTTGACCGTAAGATACAGACTGATGCCATCTTCTAGATTTAGCAAAAGCTTTTGATAAAATTCCTGACCGTCGTTTATTAGTAAAACTTTCACAGCTGAACTTACATCCTAACATACTACAATAGATTGAGCAGTTTCTCACTAATCGTCCTCAATCAGTGTTTGATAACGGCCACCTGTCTAACAGCCTCCCGGTTACATCATTCGTTCCGCAAGGATCTGTACTCGGTCCATTACTCTTCTCACTATATATATATTTGACTTAACTGACCATGTTTCATGCAGTATTCGAATGTTAGCTGACGACTGTGTTATTTACCGCTGTATTATTAACTCTTGTTATTAACTTAGTCTTCATACAGATCTTAACAGCTTGCTTAATTGGTGCAACAACTGGTTGATGGCCCTCAATCCTAATAAATGCAAACTTTTATCCTTCTCTCGTCGCCACAGCCCGCATTGCTTCCAATATTTTATTTCTAACACCTCAATTGAATCAGTATCACTTCATTAAGTATCTAGGAGTCACCTTGTCTTCTGATTCATCTTGGCGCACCCATATTGGCAACATCATATCAGCATCGAATAAAACACTCGGTTTTCTAAAGCGCCCTCTCCGCCTTGCCCCTCTACACGTAAAATTATTCGCATATTAATCGCTTATCAGACCAAAATCAGAATGTGCCTCTGCCATATGAAGCCCTCACCAAACTTAATCAATGCATTCGAAGCTGCCAGAATCGTGCCACTGGATTCATCCACTCTTTGCACTCATATGACGGCAGCATTTCTTCACTGAAATCATTATCAGGACTACCGCCTCTTTCGTTCCGTCGTCGCATTGCAAATCTCACCTTTTATCACAAATTATTTCATTCTTCACTCAACCGGTCACCGGGTATCAGAGCTGCAGCACGCATATCTCACCACACAGTCATTCCCTACAAGTTTCCCGGCCGCTATCGCATACTGCCACATTCTCTGCTTCACTTTTCGTTGGAGCAGCAACGGACTGGAACGGCCTACCCCGTGACATCGTCACATCGCTTCATCCTCTACTTTTCATGAAAATGTAACCAATCACCTTCAGTGCTAAATAATATTCACAGTTTTGTTTCCTCATTTCATTAAAATCTCACCCCTTATGTAATACCCCCGATACAAGGGGGCCTTTAAGGAAAATAAACTGAACTGAGCTGAAGTGGTGAAGTTGTCCTTTAATATGTATAAGGAGCCGTTTTGCAGTGTGGATTCAGAGCCAGTCGTGAGTGAACATGACTTAATCATGATGGCTGCAGAGAGTCCACTGATGGCAGTGTCGCCACTCTTGTCTACCATGTCGCGAACCCTGCGGCCATGAAATTCCACATCTGTGTCGATGGCTGCCTTCGAAATGCGCGTTAGCCTCTGAGCTAGTAGGGTTAACGCTGCGTCGCGTATCGAAATATGGCTCGGGCATGTCGTCGTAATGGTTCGCATCATTTTAGAGTTGCCTCGCGTCACTTTCGGGCTCAACTACCTACGCGAAGTCGTCGCAGTGGAATGAGGCGTAGTCGTGCGTTTTGCTCAGTGAAGAAACTTGAGAAATCAGCCCTAGAGACACACAAAACACGCAAGCCTGTATCTCAGTCCACCGAGAATGCTGTAGCATGCACTCTCGTGACGCATTTGATCAAGCTAACTGAAACCAGATGACTGCGGCAGGACTTCGCAGTTGCAGTTTGTAGCTAAAGTGACACTACTTGCAGAGACCTTCATGTCTACTCTAGACAAATGTGATCGCTACAGTACCTAACAGACTGGAGGAAGTGAAAACAGCTAACGCATTTTACTGTCATCGAAGAACACAACCGACCGCTGCTCTCAGCAGTGCTAAATTTAAAGCTGGCAAATGAAGTTTCGAGGCAAGGTCCAAATGCTAAGCCTACTATCTCCCACAACATTGAAGCAGTAGCACATAACTGCGGTAATTCGAGGTAAAAGCCGCCGCGTTGGCTCAGTGGTTATGCGCTGGGATGCTGACCGAAAGACGCAGGTTCGTTCCCGGCCGCAGAGATCGAATTTCGATGGAGATAAAATTTTGAACAATGGTGTATTGTGCAATGTCAGCGCACGTTAAAGAACACTAGGTGGCGGACATTTCCGGAGCCCTTCACTGCAGCGTCCCCATAGACAGACGTCTTGGCACGTCAACCGCATAAACAAATTCGAGATAAATACCGTCGCGCTCCCCTCACAGGGTGATAAAGTCACGTACCAACATTAAGAACCGATAAATGTTACAGAACTTTACGATAATATAATCAAGGCACTTTTAATGGCACAGCTTCTTTCTCCTGTTTTCACGCTCCAGAATTCGGCCAGCTGCAGCTAAAAATGTACGAAGTCTCTTCATCCCTGGAATCGGTTCGCTGAGTGAAAACTAATGCACCAATTCTTTAGGTGAGAGAATGAGCAGTCCATGAACTTTCTACTTCTGTTCCCGCTTTGGACTTCTTGGGTATATTCTGTGCGGAAAATGTGATATTTGGTGAAGGATGCCTGGGTGCAGACAGAACGAGGGCTGCTAGTATGGGGCAGGCAGGAAAGCGTGCGGCTTTCCTCGACACCCTCACAAAAAACACCAATCCAGTGACGTGCAAAAGAACAAATGCACTCACATAGGGTCTCCCCAGAGTTGCGTCGTCGGCGTCCCGGTCCTACTTGGTTTTTTAAGATAAAGTGGGCGCTGCAGATCTAGGGAGAATAGCTTGAGTTGGTGGCTTGTGGAGCGTCTAGACAAGTTGCGAGAGAGCGAAAATGTTTTTGAGTGCTGCGCCATACCAAGTGGACGAAAGAAGAAGCAACACTGCGGGGCGCGTGTTAGGCCACACCTCGTTGTGCAGACGTAAACTGGGTAGAAACAGCTGGTACTCTTTCATAAAGCAGAGCAAAAGCGACGATCACACGAACAGATAGGCAGAAGGAAGACTGAGTTCCACCAAATTATTTCATATCCCCTGAAACAGATATTAGCGCTGGAAACATAGCTATAACGCAACCCTAGCACGAAAGAAAGGAGGCTTGCAGTGTGAAAAATACTCACCCTGGGTCTCCCTAGATTTGGGTGTTCGGCGTACACGTCCTGCTCTGTCATTCAATGCAAAGTGGACGCTATACAGCGTCCTACAAGTGCGTCAGTTAGTAGCCGTGTAGCAAGCAGACACCGTCACAAGTGTCACAAATTTCGCCGATTCTCTACTGCACCACGTACTGTTTGTCTGAGCACCACGCCCCCACACTCTCGATTTTTTATTGTGGCGCCATCAAGCGGCAACCACGTGAAGCAAGACTGCGTAGTGTGTTTTCTTTTCTCCCTCTTTTTTTGATTCAATAATGCCCGCCGCCTTTTGGTAGCCAAGGCAGGAGCGGGTATATGATGTGTACAAATGCATTATCTATAAGAGGTAACAAACAACAAGAAAAAGGAAATCGGCACATAGTCGACTTTTCTGCGCGAGAATCTAGCTCACAAAAAAAAAAACGCCGCATTTACATCCAGGGCAGAAAGCATCAAAAACAGCCTTTCCGAGAACGAAACCAAGTACATAAAACTGACTGGATTGGTCTGACTGCAGCTAAAAATGCTTCGGTGATGATAGGGTGGCTACATCGTGAGTTACCAATTCGAATAGTCTATCGTACTCGGAAAGAACGACATGTGGCATTGTTTCTGCACTGAGGGATTAGAATTGTTTTGTCATGTTCGTACGCATGGTCTTTCGTGTTCTGTTATACATAATATAAGCCTCAAATTCTTTTTTTTTTGTATGATGATGGCGAAGAACACTGCCAAGCTAAGCATTTTTAGACGACATTAAAAGGTGGGCAAACCGGAGCGGCTGAGAAGGTTAGATACAGATACCTGTCTTCAGTAGGCATGGCATATAAATTGTAGTGCTTTATTTTAACCCCGCCCTTCTGCCTAGACTTCTAATGCGACTTTTCCTATGTGGAAGCCATACGAAATCTAGACCGCGTTGTGGGCAAGTAAATATTCTAGAGATAGCTAATATAATCGCATTAAACACTGCGAAACGGAGAGTCAAGCTGATAAAAAAAATTATGGGCCGCATAACACAACTTACAGCGATATCGGACGTGCGGCAATGCGATAGCAGTGTGCTTTGCATAACTTGAGCACGGATAGAAATTGATGAAGCCAGCGACATCGAAATCACAGAGGCACGTGAGATAGGCAGTGAAACAGGCGGGATGTGCAGCTGCGGCGATGGCGTAGTGGTCTAATGCAGGGGCCACTGCCTGCAGCTGTTCTCTAAGTGGCGCCGCATGTGTCGCGGCTGAACGGGCTTTCGCCAGTGTGCATAGCATCATGTGGAGTGACACTTCCAGACTCAGCAGGTGTAAAATTGCCCGTGTCGCGATTGATGGGGCTTTCGCCAGTGTGCGTACTATAATGTGGAGTGACACATCTAGACTCTGAAGGTGTAAAATTACACGTGTTGCTGTTTAACAGGCTTTCGCCAGTGTGTGTATGCTCGTGCCGAGTTAACGTTGCATAGCCCTCAGTTGTGGAAGTGAACATGAGCCACTCACACAGTCGTCCTCCTGTGTGGCACTCCATATATATCTTACCCTCGCACTTCGCAAACACCGCAGAGTCCTCGGAGAATTTAAGTGGCTCTCCTCCTGTCTCAGTGTGCATGTATCTCGTAACATCGGCAAAGTTCGCTGAAACGTAGGCGCAGGAGGGACAGCTCAACAAATCTCCTTTCAATACTGGTGCCTGTCGCCCGAACAAATTCTGTTCCATGAGTGAGTGGAGGTCATCGGGTTCTTTGCTGGTAGTGTTCACCGCCTTTCCATGCAGGTCGTTGTCTTCGAATGAGTCCAGAACACAACTTTCGTCGTGCCAGTCGGGAAAGCACACCGCTTCTGCAAATAAAATTGATAGAAAGTGTGACGTTAGGAAAATCCAGTTATTTTTTTGTCGTGCTTACTCCGTCCGTATAATTTTTGTGCGATGGTTTAAGCAAGCCAGGTTGCTGGTCGCATCGAATAATAATTCTCGCTAAGATTCATGATAAAATAACACACCATTCGCAGACATTTTTAGAAAACGCACCACGTCAACTACATCTCTAGTATTAAGGAGAGGATTCATGCAAGCTTTCAAAATAGTACTCGTAGCGTATCTACCTTCGTATGCTGTTAAAGTAGCTCTGTTATCACGGCCAATGTAGGCAAACCTGTGCATGACATTGCGCTCGTATGAACCACTGTATGTGGCGGAGTTTGACGTGGACGACTTTTGTAACGCTCTAGCCCTTCAAGCTTGAAGCGGTCAGTTGTCCAAGTTTTTGTGCAAAACGTTGTATGTACTGCCGCATTCTATGTGCATTGATGCGATGAACTTGATGGTGTTTTCTTCCTGCACGTCAGCGCTAACAACAAAAAAATACTTTTCATTTAGGATGACAAATTTGTTTTGAGGAGAGAATTCGTATTGCAATAAGCACTTAGCGATACCTATCTGCTCATCGCACAACTGAGATCATGCCTGCAAGTCTCATATACTGCGAAAACGAAGCACGAGCTCTCCAATAAAAGTTTGGCAGTCATAACCTGCACGTGCAGCAAAGTACAACTTGTCAGCGTTAGTAGCAGACAGGAAAAATCTGAGCATATTGAGTAATCCGCATATCTAAAAGTGGCTATAAATCATGAAGAATAATGGAAAGATTAAGAAAGATTGAACGGTGCATAGAAAGCATAGATAATTGATCTAGCTTTTTAGCATGCATGCGAGGCATCAGTATATCGAGAGTGAGAGGCAAAGAACGTCAGATTTAAATATTTGGCTCTCGGTAAATGTGCTTGATAATTTAACAAAACAAAAATGTGGTTGAGTTGCGTGCGAAAGGAAGTACTTGAAGACAACAGATTTAAAACTGTAAACAAGTCTTCGTGTTTTGAGAGCAAGGAGGGCATTGGTCTTTTGAGCAATATTCAAAAGCACAAAAGCTGTGGTGGGCTCTGCTTACCTGAAAGTCCTGGTATACCTGCGGGAACGACATGGTTCACTTCCGGAAAGGTTCGCACGAAAACTGGCGAAAAATGATCTAATTCCCACATCGATGCCGTAGACTCTGAGATGGTGATATAGGAATTGAAATAGACGAGAAAAATAGTTAAATTCACTGCATTTTGATCCCCGTGATGCTGTAGATGCCGTAGACTCAATAAACACCAGTATGCAGATGGGCGGGCGTAGCCTGCATAATTAAACGTCAGAAGATTTTTCCAAAGCTTGCAGGTTTTTATTTAAAACTGTGAGAAGTATACGTCGGTGTGGTATGCGCAGGCAGATTGTAGAGCAAAACGAAGATTACGAACCCATTATGTATGAATAAGTACACAATTAGCTAAAGTTAACTAGTCATCTTTTTTTTGACATTTGAGGGGCAAAGGTGGTAATCCAAAATTCATTGGTTTGGTTTGATTTTATGGGGTCTAATGTCCCAATGCGCCTTAGGCTACGATGGATGCCGTAGTGGAGGTCTGCGGATAATTTCGACCATATGGGGTTAACTTCCACTGACATAGTCTTTCGCTGCCGCCATTTAAATGCGGTCTTCTTGGTAGGTATCGAACTCGCGTATATCGGGTCAGCAGCTGAACAACGTAATCACTGAGCTACCGCGGCGGCTCGCAGATATCTATACAGTCGAGCCCACTTTTAACGAACCTGAGGGTAGCCTGGATTGCGTTCGTCGCATCCCAGGTTCCTAGTAAGCCGACTTTTCATTTTCGGCCAGAATTCCGAAGTCCGACGAAACAAACTTTTATTGCTCAGAAACGTTCATTATGGGCGTCGGCTTCTTCGCTGTAGACCATAGCGCGGCGCTTTACAAGCTCCGCAGAGTGGGCACACATATGTTTCCGCCCGAGGCCAAGCAATAAGCTGCTTGAAGAACACGATTTTACTAATCGGGGTTAAAGCGTTCTTGGCAACCGGTGACAGCTTGGCATCCTCCTCAGCAGATTCTTGCCAGTCGGGGAGCGCTCGCACTTCGCGTACAATGGCTTCGTCAGAGTATTGCTTGAGAAGGTCTTTGTCGTGATCCGCACCCCTCGAAGTAATCCGAAGGCGAAGTCATGCCCGGCCATCTGTGCACACGCGTCAGATCACGCGTGTTTCCAACAGCGTCTTACGTCATTTTTTGGCCCATGAACTTTGCTTCCGGGAAGCAAATTCCTATTCACTCCGCCGTAACCCGCCTCTACAAGTCCTCATTCATTTCCACAGCGGCGAACAAAGGTACTTGAACCGGAACATCGCCACCTTCGGCGTGATGGGGTATGCGCATGCATGCTGTATACAGCGCCGATGCTGGCACATCTTGAGCGCGGGAATGACGCCTATGTCCGGTGGCTGATTTTTACACTTTCCATTTATTCACGAGTAGAGCATTGGCACCAAATTCAGAGAAAACAACACGTGCTGCGTCTCAAATTTGTCAAGAACGGGCAGAACCTCCTATATTTTTCGCCATGTCATGGATGAGTTCACTAGCCACTCGATGAGATATATAGTGAATCGCCCTTATGAAACTCACGCTTGCTTTTGCGCTCCAAGAATTAGGACAAATATGCGGCATTACGCAGGACTCTAAATTCTGTTTGAAGCGTACGAAAGTGCATGTCCTAAAGTATCAGTTATGAGGGCTTTCCGATGACAATAGGTAGCAGCCTTCCCCGTTAACGTAAAATTTTGCGGTGCCTTCCACCAGCGCAGGTGTCGCCTTTCAAGGTATTCTTTATTTTGACGGCGCAATTCGGTAAAACTGTCACTTCGTGGTCAATGTGTCGCCTTTTCTACTGAATTTTTTCGTCTCCGCATTCACTCAGAGGCCGGTTGTCACGAGGGCTCGGAGGCGCTCCTTAAAATCCGTACTTACCAGCTAAGCGGATCTTCGGCTGCGCGGGAGAACTTGCTGCGCCTCTCCGTTCGTTCTTACCTAGACACGCTGTGAAGGCGTTTGTATCTGAAATGCAGTCCCAATTAATAATCTGCAAATTTAGACAGTAGCGCTACCCCCCGTTCGCAATAACCAAAAATTCGTTATAATGCAGTCTTTATAGGCGGGCTCGACTTTATATCTACGGGCATAAAGTTTTCTCAGTTGCTACGTACGCAATGCGCGTAAGGTAGGCGTGTTGGTACAGAGATGCTTGCATGGGGCGAAAGTGCCGGGAGGCGCCGTTAGGTGGCGCAGACCGTATATTTGCCACACTTTCCCAAGTACCGCAATATTGAGTTCAGAGCTCTACTTAGAGCTTGGCGGCGACGATAGCAACAAGCTCGCTTTGCGGTCACCGAACAACACAATGACCGCTGCTCTCAGCCGCGCTAAATTTAAAGATGAGAAAGCACTTTCAGGTAAGACGCGAAACGCAATGACGTGACTGAGAACCTTCAGAGCATTAATGTGGTAATTCGAGATTAATATAGTCGTTCTTTGGATCATAAAGTTAAAAAGCCCCGTACCAAGGTTATGAACCAAAAAACATTACAAAACTTCACGGAATATATTCCATGCACTAATATTTGCGCATCTTCATTGTGGTGTCTTCTCCGCACCCTAGAATTCGACCAGCAAAAGCTAAAAATTTACAACGAGTTTGCATCGCTCGAAACGGCTTGCGGAGTGACAGCTGATGCACCAGTTCTTTAGATGAAAGAATGCATGTTTCAGGAACTTTCTACTTCTATTCCCGCATCACACTTCTCGAGAATAATCTGTGCAGAAATTGTGATAAAGGCTCTTTGGATGTAGACATAACTCTTGCTGCTAGTATGGTGGAGGTATGAAAGCCTGCGGCTTTCTGCTACACCGCCCCCCCCCCCCCCAAAAAAAAAGAAAAAGAAAAAAAGAAAAAAAAAAACAACCGAGCGATGTGTAAAAGAACAAGTTTACTCGCATAAGTTCTCTCCATAGTTGCGTCGTCGTCGTCCCAGTCCTAGTAAGTAGTCCAAGGTAAAGTGGGCGCCGCAGAGCGAGGTAGAATAGCTTGGGTTGCCTGCCTGTGGAGTGCCTAGACAAGTTGCGAGGGCGAAAAAGTTCCGCCTTTTGACTGTTGCACCCCGTAGGTTGTCTTATGAGCATTCTCAAACTCTTCTGATTATTTATGCGGCGACAACAAAGACAAAGCAAAAATAAGTAACACAGCGGGACCCATCCTATGCGGCCATTCGTTTTGCAATGTCAATTCGTTTTGGAGTAGTATTCCTTCATAAAACAGAGCGTTAAACAACGCGATCTCGAGGAGATCGACAGAAGCCCCCGTAAGTTCGACGAAACCATACATTTCATGCATCCTGGAATATATATTGGCACTAAAACATAGCTATAAAAAAGAACACAGCATGGGTGCAATGCGGAAAAGAAAAGTCTTACTCACACAGGGTCTCTCTAGAGCTGGGTCATCGGCGTTCTAGTCCTGCTTGAACGTTCATTGCAACACGGACTTTACACAGCGGGGCTATAACTGCGTGACTATAAGCAGCCAGTGACGGTGCTGGACACCGTCACAAGTGCTAGAAACTTTGCTGTTTCTCTGTTACGCCCCGTACTCCTTGTCTGAACACCACGCCCCCGCTCTCTCATGTTTTTTTATGTGGCGGCACCACGTTTTGAGCACGAGGAACACGACTGCGTGGTGCATTTTTATTCTTTTTTTGTATTGAATACTGTTGATTTCCTATTGGTGGCCGTGGTACGACTGAGTGCCAGATGTGTAAAAATGCTTGGTCCATCGCAGACAGCAACAAATAAGAAAACAGAGCATATAAGCATACTGTCAAGCTCCTGCGCAAAAATCGAGCTCGTAAAGTGCACAAAAAGAACTCGTATTTCTTTGTAAGCGTCGAAAGCACCGCAAACCTACACTCGCAGAACCAAACGAAATAAGAAAAGCTTACTGGCTTGATCTGACTGCAGATAAAAATACTTCGGGTGATGGTAAGTTGACCGCGTTGCAATGTAAGTTATTGGAGCCGGCTATGGTTCATAGAATAAATGACAGCTTGTTTGAATTGGTTGTGCACAGAGGCGTTAGTGTTGCTTATGACATGTTTGTTCACCGCCTGTCGCGATCTGTTGTACTGCATATAAGCCTGGAATTATATTTTTGTATGATAATTAATGACTGTAAACCACATAATCGAGCGATGCATTTGTCGACTAAATTCCGAGGTGAGAAAACCGGAGAAACTGAGTCTGGTAAACAGTTATAGCCACCAGAAATCACAGAGGAGAACTCAGATCATACAGCTACTGAGAAGAACCGCAATTCTTTATCTATAAGGGCTAAGGAGGGGGTGGTGACACAACTCTCTTTAAGATGCGCGATTTTTACGGCTTCAATGATTTCTCGCGTAGTTTTTTCATCCCACCTGCGCAACACGCTCGTGTTTCCCAGCTCAGGAGCGCATTTAAAATCTCGGCAGTGAATTCCCATCCAGCCTGAGATTCGTTGCATCACATTGTATTTGTGCTCGGACAATCTCTTATTTAGTCACCTCCACGTTTGGCCTACGTATGCATGGCCGCAAGTCAAGTGGATAAAATACAGGACGCCCTGAGCACAGGAAACGAACCGATCGCGATGATTTATGGTGCATCCTGTGTGCTTACGAGCTATTTTATTAACGCGCTTGCAGGAGCTTGACAAGCGATCCGGAGCTGAAAATAAAACATCTATTCCTACTCTTTTTCCCATCTTTCTTAAGTTTTGTGAAATTTCGTGTGCGTAGGGAACGACTGCGATTTTATCGTTATCTCATGTTCTTTTTTCTTCTTTGGCTCTCAAAAACGCCTCAGCCACTGAGGATAAGAGGGTCAGGGGTAACTAGCCTGCAGTAATCGGCGCTGCTGGGCTAAAAAGCTATCTTCCAGTTTCTGGTTTCAGGTTTTTTTTTTTTTAATGCATTGTTAACGCATGAATTGATGATGCTGGGTTTAACCAGCTTCGAGAGCTGTGAAACAAAAGAGAGAAGATGTTTTGTTGGCCCGAGGCACAAAGCCCCAGCAGACGTGATTGGGGTTAAAATATATTCCTAATTCTAATAAACCGTGAGAAGCTGTTTTTTTTGTAGTTCTTTAGCGACAGTCAAGGGGCTCAGAATGCTTGAAAAATTACTAAGAACTTTGGGAGCTTTAAAAAGGAGGACGTCCTGCTGGGATTGTAATATCACAAAGTAATCATCCTGGAATCTAAAGATTTTTTTCACATTCCTGCCCTGAAGGGACCTGTGTAGCGCTCTTTCTTGCATGGCTAAGTAAATATGACTGAGGATAGGCGCAATTTATGAACCGATACAAATGCCATTTTCTTGAATGAAAAACAAACCGTTCCGTTCTTCTGATGTCGATCTTAAGTACTACACAGTAGCTCAAGGAAGCGGGCAGTTGAGATGCAACTGGAATTCTGAAATTTTACAGCTCCATGCTGGTCTATCCCGTTCATGATGCAACTGATCATGTCGTCATGGGGGATGACATAATATAAGTCCTTTATGTCGATAGAAAATCCTGTCAATGTGATTCCGCAGTCATCTTTTAGAAAATCAGCTACATGACCTACATTTTTTACCAAAAAATGGGTTGTCAACTGTTAGTAGCTTAAGTTATTTTTGTAAAAATGAAGCAACAAATTTCTGCAACCGAAATCCTGCAACCACAAACTGCAAGATAGCTTTTTAGCCCATACGCGCCGATTACTACAGGCTGCTTACCCGGTGAGATTCTTTTCTTAATTGGCTGAGGCCTTGTTTAGAGAGAAAGAATAAAAAAAGAATGACAGATGGGGATAAGGTCGCAGTCATTCCCTACACACACGGGATTTTACATAACTTTAGAAAGATACGAAAAAGAGTAGGAATAGATGTTTTATTTTCAGCTCCGGATCGCTTATCAAGCCTCTGCAAGCGCGTTAATCAAATGTGTCGTAAGCACACAGGATGCACCATAAATCATCGCGACAGGTTCGTTTCCTGTGCTCAGGGCGTCCTGTATTCTATCGACTTGTCTCGCGGCCACGCATACGTGGGCCAAACCAGCAGATGCCTTAATAAGAGATTGTCCAAGCACAAATGCAATGTAACCCAACAAATCTCAGGCGATCTCGGCACTCACTGCCAAGATTGTAAATGCGCTCCTGAGCTGGGCAACACAACTGTGCTGCGCAGGTGGGATGACAAAACGATGCGAGAAATCCCTAAAGCCGTAAAAATCGCGCATCTTAAAGAGTTGTGTCAGCACACCCTCCATATCTTTTAAAGATAAAGAATTGCGCTTCTTATCGGTAGCTGGATGATCTGAGTTCTGTGTTATTTCTGGTGGCGATGACTGTTTCTCAGACTCGGTTGCTCTTCTTATTTTCTTGATGCTGCTGTATATTTTTACCGAAGTGTCTGAAAAACTAAACCTTCAGTTGTAGGTCAGCGCTATATTCGTCTCGCCTCCTTTCTTGTCCCTTAGTAGCTCGCTGTTCTGCCTTGTTACGAACCAACTAGCCCGCGATGTGTCATTCAAGCTGATAAGGTATCGTAAAGTGCGCAATAAAAAGTGAACTAAAACAATTTTTCTGTATTTCGCTCTAACAGACAATGCAGTCGTTGGAAAAAGCAAAGAAATAGAACACTGCCGTAGTGGAGGGCTTCCGTGTACTTTGGATCATATGGAAATTTTTAACGTAAACTGACATCGCGCAGCGGACGGATTCTTTTCAGCTTCGACCCCAAGTAAACACTGCCTCCAAAGCCGAGATTAGACCAGCATCCTGGGGCCCACCACCCGAGCGCCCTATTCACTGAGCCATTTTGGATGACGGAAGGGATCCTGGTACCACCGCAGGTGTGGCAAGAAAGGTATTTTGACGCTCTCACAAACGGGTCAGCGCAATTACCAACGGCTGTTCCAAGTATTTTTCCATCAAAATGTGGCGCAAATAGATGTCATCTTGGTGGTGGCGGAGTGATGTATGTTTGCTTCGTAGCGCTTTACAAACCTATTAACCATAGCTATATCAGGCACGCATAACGAATAGGGTTCGACTTGCTTTTTTAAACCACAGATATCCTTCCCCCCCCCCCCCCCCGCCCCTCACTCCCTCTAAAGGCTCTCGTCTACTCAGCCAGAGTACCCGGGTTCCAACCGCACCGCCCCTACCGCATTCCGATGCAGGCGAGGCCTGTGTGCTGTGCGGTGTCAGTGCACGTTAAAAATCCCCATGTGGTTGAAATTATTCCAGAGCCGTCCACTTCGGCATCTCTTGCTTCCTTTCTTCTTTAACCCTTCCCTTACAGCGCGGTTCAGGTTTCCACCGAAATATCGAGACGGTTACTACGTCATTTCCTTTTCTGAAACCAACTAATTAAAACCTTTTCTTGGATTCTTCATCGTAGTCGTCTGTGACGGCGTTGCCATACCACACCAAATGACAACCATGGCAGATAGTATAAGAGCGAAACGCCACCTGACACGGCGAAAGCTGAGGCACGGACAACCCGAAGGTGGCTGCCACGGGAAGATCGCGTAGAGCGGCTAGCAGCGCAACACGCCACCTTCCAAGGATGGCAGGTGGCGTGTGAAGAGTTGCGTTGAAATTTCGCATTTACCAACTATCGTAGTCGCCCGTCGATTTTTGTGGTTTTGTTCATTTAGCTTTAACGGGGAATCACTTGTAGGCTTTCTACTGGCCCACCACAGCACCTGGCGTAAAGAAGCGCATGCATGGTGTAATGATGAGAGTCTGAGAACTGTGCTTCTTATGCAACCAAGTTCGAGCAGTCTGACGATTTTCTTGTAACAGAATCTTGAGAAGGGGAGTGAATTTTCATTTTTCAATGTCGAAGTGCAAATGAGCAGCTTAGATTTAGATACAACGGCAAACCCCATAGGAGGCAGTCAACACAAGAGCCTCCTGGCGAACTGGCGTGGTAATTTTATTGAGACATACAAAATGTCCGCAGGGCGACTTTTTCATTTTCACTGTAAGCAGGTATTTGGAAAGAAGCTCTGCGTAGCGAAATTGATTTCGAATGAAGTTGTCATGAATGGTTTACACCAAGTTACGCTATATTACGAAAGGAGCATGCACTGAGTGGCCAAGCCGGCTATAGTCCACAGTTTATCTTTGCGACATCAATATGTGGCTCATCGGGAACGAAACGCGAGGTCAGCATTCACCAGCTGGAGTGGTCGTAAAACTACCAGATGACGTCACCGTGGTATACACAGAAAAACAACATTTATACCGAAAGAGCAACGCATTGAACCAAGGACTTTCAGATTGCGAGGCGAGCGTACAACCACAAGCCATAAAACCACGTTGCTGCTTGGGGAACAAAGGTGAACCTAAGATATGCGTTGCCTTACGGGTTTATGCTGATGAGTGGTCGCGTCATTACAAAGGAAGAAAAAATCAACCCAACATAAATGAAATTGAAGACAGATTTAAATGCAAAACCGATGCTTTCGCATTCATAGCACAAAAGTAGGCTTACGTGCGCTCGCAATTTTTGCGACATAAATCCGTCAGTATACACTCTGACTTTCAGACAAAAATCGAAGCAGTAATGCTGTGTCCAGTTCTAAAATGTCACTTGTCAGCAAGATAATGCAGCAGCGCGCAAAGCTGAACAAAGAATAAAACCTGCGAAATCGTGTTTATCTCCCTGCATTAGTAACGAAGTGATTAATACTGGATGTCCGTCAGATTTTAAGAACATTACATCTCGCGTGAAGGCTAATTGTGGACGCTTAATTATGTGGTAAGGCGCATGAGATTGTATACCAGTTGCAGGAGCATATTCATGATATCGGCACGTCTATCTGAAGATTTCACTGCCTGTGTCCGGACAGGTGCTCTCTGAGGCTCTCCTTATCTAAACACGTGAATGAGCACCGGGTACAGCGATAGCCCTCAGCGATAATGTGCGTCAGCATATGACGCTTTAAAACCCCTCGCACTGACGCTGCATAAGCGCATATATCAAACTAGAAGGGTCTTTCCCCAGTGTGAATTTGCTTGTGCCGATTTAATTTTGAAGAGTCTGCACATGTGAAAGGGCACAAATCGCACTTGTACGGTCTTTCGCCGGTGTGCGTACGCTTATGTTTAGCGAGGCTGCTGGAGCTTGCAGCTGCAAAAGAGCACATGTCGCAATTGAAGGGTTTGTCGCCAGTATGCTTTCGCTTGTGCACAGCTAAAGTGGAGGAATGCGCAGTTGAAAAAGCGCACAGGTCACAGTTGTACGGTTTTTCGCCAGTGTGCGTACGTTTATGCTTAGTGAGGTCGCTAGAGCTTGCAGCTGCAAAAGAGCACATGTCGCAATTGAAGGGTTTCTCGCCAGTATGCTTTCGCTTGTGCATAGCTAAAGAGGAAGAATGCGCAGTTGAAAAAGCGCACAGGTCGCACTTGTACGCCTTTTCACCGGTGTGCGTACACTTATGTTTAGCGAGGTTGCTGGAGTTTGCAGCTGCAAAAGAGCACGTGTCGCAGTTGAAGGGTTTGTCACCAGTATGCTTTCGCTTGTGCACAGCCAAAGTGGAGGAACGCGCAGTTGAAAAAGCGCACAGGTCGCACTTGTACGGTTTTTCGCCAGTGTGCGTACGTTTATGCTTAGTGAGGTCGCTAGAGCTTGCAGCTGCAAAAGAGCACATGTCGCAATTGAAGGGTTTCTCGCCAGTATGCTTTCGCTTGTGCACAGCTAAAGAGGAAGAATGCGCAGTTGAAAAAGCGCACAGGTCGCACTTGTACGGTTTTTCGCCGGTGTGCGTACACTTATGTTTAGCGAGGTTGCTGGAGTTTGCAGCTGCAAAAGAGCACGTGTCGCAGTTGAAGGGTTTGTCACCAGTATGCTTCCGTTTGTGCACAGCTAAAGTGAAAGACTGCGGAGTGGAAAAAGCCAACAGGTCGCACTTCAACGGTTTTTCGCCAGTGTGCGTACCCTTGTCACGAGTTAAGCTTGAAGAGTCTGCATTTCTAAAAGGGCAGATGTCGCAGTTTAACTGTTTCTCACCAGTGTGCATAGTAATGTGCGGATTGACGCATCCAAACTCTGCAGCTGCAAAACCACACGTGTTGTGATTGAAGAGGCTTTCGCCAGTGTGCATAGTATTGTGTGGACTCACACATCCAGACTCTGCAGGTGTAAATGAATAAGTGTCGTGATTGAACGCGCTTTCGCCAGTTAGCGCAATAAAATGTCCAGTGATATTTCTCCACTCCGCAGCTGTAGAAGGACACATGTCGCGATTGAAGCTGCTTTCGCCACTGTGCGCACTATAATGTGGAGTGACAGTTCCCGAGTCTTCAGCTGTAGAACGCCACGTGCCGCGATTGTAGCTGCTCTCGCCACTGTGCGCACTATAATGTGGAGTGACAGTTCCCGAGTCTTCAGCTGTAGAACGCCACGTGCCGCGATTGTAGCTGCTCTCGCCACTGTGCGCACTATAATGGGGAGTGACAGTTCCCGAGTCTGCAGCTGTAGAAGGCCACGTGCCGCGATTGCTGCTCTCGCCACTGTAGGTGCTGTAATTTGGAGTGACAGTTCCCGAGTCCACAGCTGTAGAAGGACACGTGGTGCGATTGAAGCTGCTCTCACCACTGTGTGTAGTATAATTTGGAGTGACAGTTCCCGAGACTGCAGCTGTAGAAGGATACGTGTAGCTAATGAAGCTGCTTTCGCCACTGTGCGCAGTATAATGTGGAGTGACAGTTCCCGAGTCTGCAGCTGTAGAAGGCCACGTGCCGCGATTGTAGCTGCTCTCGCCACTGTCCGCACTATAATTGGGAGTGACAGTTCCCGAGTCTGCAGCTGTAGAAGGCCAAGTGCCGCGATTGTAGCTGCTCTCGCCACTGTAGGTACTATAATTTGCAGTGACAGCTCCCGAGTCTACAGCTGTAGAAGGACACGTGGTGCGAATGAAGCTGCTCTCGCCACTGTTCGTATGCTTGTGCCGAGTTAGTGTTGTAGAGTCTTCAGTTGCAGAAGGGCACATCGGAATCTGATGCGGTCGTCCTCGTGTGTGGCACCGCACATCTCCCTTACCATGGAATTTCGCTAACTCCGCTGGGTCGTCAGAGCTTCTAAAAGGCTCTCCTCCTCTCTCAAGGTACATGTGTCGCGTAACATCGGCAAGGTTCGCTGAACCGTGGGTGAAGGAGGGGCAGCTGAACACATTTCCTTTCCATGCAGGTGTCTGCTGCCCGAACGAAGTTTGTTCCATGAGCGAATACGGCGCTAGGGGTCTGCTCTGGTAGTGTTCACCTCCCTCCTGGGATGGTCGTTGTCCTCCAATGAGCACCGAACACAACCTCCGCCGTGGCAGTCAGGAAAGCACACCGCTCCTGCGAAAAGAGTTAATGGAATGTGTGCCGTTAGGAAAATTGTTTTTTTTTCGGCTTACTCATTCCGCAATATTTTATTTCATTGGTTGAAGCATGTCAGTTGCTTTCTGGAAACAGAAATAATTCTGGATAATATTGATGTTAAAATAACACAAAGACGCGGACAGTTTAAGGAAACACGCTACATCAACGACATCTCAAGCAATAAGGAGTGAATTCAAGGAATATTTCAACATAGGGCCCGTAGTGTATCTACCGCCGTATGTGGATCTACAGGGCTCCTTGGAGCGTTTTATGACAGCTCAAGCATGCCAGATTTTTGTTTGCGTCTAAGGATAATTTTCGCAAAGATTGGTGCGCAGATAACACTCAGGAGGCGAAGATTTTCAGCCAACGCACCAAATAACATCTCAAGCATGTGAATTCAGCTGTTTTCCCTACGTTGTTTTGGCAGGGCCGAATATAAAGGCTGTAAGAGGAGCTGCTCGAGTGCGCCCACCTCTGCAGTACGTGGCAGCAGACAGCAGTGCAAAAATATAAGTACTCTGATGAAAAACACACAGATCAAAACAAGTCAGCCAGCAATACAGTCTGAGGTAGCAAACGAAAATGCAGAAAAACAAAATGGGCATACTTGTGCGCAAGAACAAAGGGAGGAAGAAAAAAAAGTTTCAATACAGTTAGAGGAGTGCGATCAGTTTAAAAGTGAGTAGTGTGAAATTTTTGCAATATTCACATCAACTCATTATTAGGAACTGCATTCCTTGTTTTATATTTTCCTTGTCATATACTTCTGTATTTATTAACACTACTCTAGATTTTGAAATTTACTGTTTGTACTTTTGTTCTTTTTTTTGTGTACTTAGATTTGTTTTCGAACTTGTTTGCAGATATTTATGTATATTTTTTACCAATAACATAGTTTTGTACAGTGTGTATGCCCCGGCATCCGCCACTCCACTCTAATGTACCTTTGAACCCTGACGGTAAAATAAATAAATATTAAATACATTAATCATCAGCGTTCAGTGTGTTCAAAAATACGTGGCAATGTGTTTTAATATTCGTTTTTAATAGAAGGTGTAGTGAGTGCCGCAGGTGTTTGGTATTAATGCGAAAGCATTTTTTGTGTTACGAGTGGGGTGTACAGCACCTCTCGGCAGAGCATGTTATCAGAGCGCGTCCGCGCGAACTGTCAGCAATCAATTATAGGGGTAATTAATAGAATGGTTTAATCGAGTAGTTTTGTATATAGCTAGTAAAGCTAACTCACCAAAATGGTTTATCAAATGGGTAACTAGTTGATTGAAGTCATTTACTAGCTGAATTAGTCAATCATTACAAAAATTGTTGGGTAAAGTTATTGAACGGACGTATTAATATTTGGAGAATTAATTATTGCTTGCTTTGGTCTATGGGGGTTTAACGTCTCGAGGCGACTAAGGCTTTGAGAGGTTCTTTAACCACCTCAGGTTCTTTAAAGGTGCACTGACATCGCACAGTACACGGCCCTCTAGAATTTCGCCTCCATCGAAATCCGATCGCTACGGCCGGGATCGAACCCTCGTCTTACGGATCAGCAACCGGGCGTCATAACCACTCAGCCACCGCGGCGGCTTTAGGCATGGAATTAATTAAACAATGAATTCAGTTACATCCAATAAAATCGCTATTACCATTAGCGAACTGGATTATTAAATATTTGAACTAATTAATAATTTAATTTGTTCCAACTATTGAAATACTTCAGACATCGGTAATGAATGAAACTGAATAATTACTTAATTACTGAATAATCAGTACTTTGGCGTGCTTACTGTACGCTTTATCAACGAGCCCCACGCCTTCAGATGTGGTATTCGCAGCAGTAAGAGAAATCCTTTCCCATCACTGCAGCTAAGAAGTTTTAGAAGCACCTCTGGAATTATTTCCAACTAGGCCAGTTCTTTAAGCGTCAAGCAGTCGTAAGTGTTAAAAGCCAGGTATTCTGACTACGCATAATATGCCAATAGAAAAGCTTAGCTGTGTGGGCGAAAAATGTGGATTCGTATTGCACGTAAAACTTTATTCTGAAGCAAATATATCTCTTCATTAAAGTGGGCGAGGACTGGTGGTGCGTGCAAAAGGCACTGAGGCTCCTTGAGCCCTACGATTTGCATTGTTTCCCATCGAAAGGGAACGTCTACTTTTCTCGCCTGCGTCAAAAAGCGACGGCAGTGGGACAATGGCCCTTTACAAACCGTTGTGTATGGATAGGGTTGCAGCCTAAAAATACCTTGAAGCGCCTTCCTCGTCGGTTGTATTTTGAAAATATAAAATAGCGACTGTCGTTCCTTGGCCGGATCCCACTTTGTCCTTGCTGACAACGAATAACAAATTTAGGTGGGCGAAGCGGAACCTTCCTGGCTTCAGCCTGAGTCCTAAAAATATGTCTGTCACTTGCTTCAGCCTTCTTAGGTTTTCTTTGAAACTCCTCACAAAGAGCATAGCGTCGTCAAAATAAACAACAGAGCTCGGCCACCACAGACCTGCAGACCCTTTGCCCTTGATCTGCAGAAAAATGCAGTTCCGGATCAAAATCGAAATTACATTTTCTTGAACTCAAATGCGCCGTATGGCGTGATCGTGAGAACCACCGACAAGAAGTATTTCGAGCTGCTCTCAGATCCGGGTGTAGTGGATAGAGGGTAGTGGTGCAAATTGTTATGTTGTTGAGGCTACCGTCGTTAAGGCAGTACCAAAGAGTGCCATCTTCCTTCTTCACGAGAAAAAGCATGGCTTGATGACGCCGTGCCACATAATTTTTTCGACCTCATATCTGATAGCATCACGCTCTCGTGCTGTCACTTGCTATGGGCATTAAGAGACAGGTCGCCCGCGTAATCGTCAGTTATGACGAAACGTTTCGTGACTCAGTGGTGTCTGCTGGGGCTTTACTGGTGAACTAAGGCACCCTCTATGCGCCGTTAGAAGGTCTCTCCATTGATAAGAATGTCCTAGAGTGCTTGAGCTACTGCAGTCGTTTAGTAAATGTCTAGAAGAGCGAGTCCCTTGCTTTCGTCGGTACTCTGATCTAAGAGCGGAATTATCGTGCTCTAGCTCAGCTTTGGAGATTCATTGCAAAGTTTTGAGCCAGAACCTCAGCTTAGCAACTTCCGAGACATACGTCGCCTCGTGCAATGCCAATCCTCGGTCCAGGAGGAACTGTTTGTTCCACTCTACGATGCATTCATTGCAATTCTCTGCAATCCAAAGAGCCACGGGAATTACGTCGGTTGACCAGGGTGAGAAGATACCTGCTTCGAAAGGAGGCAAAATTCTAGAGCCCCGTGTGCTGTGCGCGGTCAGTGCACGTTAAAGAACCACAGGTGGTCGAAATTTCCGGGGTCCTTCACTATGGCGTCCCTCATAGCCGGAGTCGCTTTGAGACGTTAAACCGTCTAATGTCAAACAACTCCTGTATTTCACTTACATCCGACCAATTCTTGAATATGCCTGTCCTGTATGGGACCCCAAGTTTGCTTATTTATGTGATATGCTCGAGCGCGTCCAAAATAATGCTGTGAGATTTGCGTCCAATAATTAGAGCTTCTCAACTAGTGTCCCGTCTCTTAAAAACCACCTTGGCTGGGGATCTTTAGCTACCCGTAGGAAACATTTCAGATTACAAATCATGCATCGCATCTATTTTGGAAAGCTGAGCATTGACAAAGACCGGTATCTGCTTCAACCTCATTTTTTTTTCTAGACGAGTTGAGCATCAGTGGAAGATCCGAGAGATTAAGTGTCGCACAGATGTTCACAAAACCTCGTTCTTTCCACGGACGATCAATGAGTGGAACAGGCTACCAGCCGGCGTCACTGAGTGCTGCACGGAAGGTCAATTCGGCGCATTTTTATCTGATGTGTGACGTGGCGCGCAGTTGTCTTGCGCGTGTCTTTTTCATTTCATTGGTGTTATTTTATTTGTGGAGCGCGGTTGTCTTCCTTCAGTGCATGTTTTTCCTCATCTATTAGCTGTGTGATTGTATTTCTGTTATTATGTGTACTTTCGGCCAAATGAGCAGAAGTTATTGTGTTTCCCGCCCTGCAATAATGCCCTTGGGCGCTGCCGGTATCTGTAATAAATAAATAAATAAACCATCATCGAGCACACTTGAGCAATGTTATCTGCAGGGTCGCCTCAGAACACACCTCTCAGTCCGCCGTCGAAACGGAGAAGTGCTTGGATCTGAGCCCGTTGACTTTCTTTATGTTCGCTGCAGGAAGCCTATGAATACGATAAGGTCCTGAGAACACAGCCGCAGGACTACCAGCCCAATTAACTACGTGCGTTCAGCAGCACTCGAGCAAAACATGATCTTTTAAGGGTAACTGCATAAGTTTTATCAATCAACGAAATTTAAGGGGCCGAATGCGTGAAACTTGCAGGTAATGGATGCTAAACCCTTTAGGGCTAGCATTTGAAATGGTGACGCAAACGCTGATTAAAATGTTGGTGGCATTCTAGTTTCTCCGCAGCACGGAGCGCCAAGTGGGAGGGCTCGTGATGATGTCATCGAAGGTACCCATACATTTAAAAGCGTAAGCGCTTGCTTTGAAGGAAAATGCCAACGCCACAAAAAGCAAAGCACACCGAGAGTTGTTTGCCAGAATCAAACGAAGCACGGCAGAATATCGTTGACGGCAGGGCAGAAATATGGCCTTCACGAAGACAAAGAACGATACCTTGCACATATTTCACAGCAACATACGTAGCATAAGAAAAAACTTGAACTTGCTCCTTGCCTATCTTTCCCAGCACCAAAAACCTTATGACGTCATCGCAATATCCGAAACGTGGCTCAGAAAAGGTGAAAATGTTCTCATTGGTGGCGTAGCGCTTTTTGTTCACAACAGTCGCACCTACTCAGCATTGCCAAACATTTCTTGCAGCACACCTTATATCGAAGCATTATTTATCAGACTAGAAAATTCTGTTATCGTGGGTGTTGTGTATAGGCCCCCCAATTCAGCTGTAGCCTTATTTCTTCAAAAACTTGAATCAGTACTTTTCACCCTCATGTCAGAACACAAATACCCGGTTATAATTAGCGAAGACATTAACATAGATACCCGTAACGTAAACCATAATGACTATGCGCATCTGCTGAATTCCTTTAATTTTCGGAATTTGATTACCATCCCCACTAGAATAACCAGCACATCTGCAACGGTCATTGATCATATCTTAACAAATATAACTTCGAATATAAGTGCAGGGTTATGCAACCAACCTATTTCTGATCATCTACCTACCTATATAACGGTTCAGAACGTCATTAAACCGAAATCAATACCCACCAAGGTAATTACGAGAATCGATGACACTTTGCTCAGATCCAAAATTCAGTCTATTGACACTAGTACCATATACCATGAAGACGTTGAAAGTGAGTTCTCCAATCTTATTCACACTCTTACGTGTGCTACAACGAACAGCAGTACGAAGTTATCTGCTCGCTCGTATAAGCAGCCCATTTCGCCCTGGATGACAAAACAAATTTTAGCAGTGCTACAACAGAAGGATTTCTGGTATCACAAATGGAAACAGCATAAGGATAACAACTGTTACTTGGGCCAGTACAAAAAAAATGCGCAATACATCTGTTGCAGCTATGCGCACACGGAAAAAAGAATATTACACACGCCTCATTGAACATAGCGCTGGTAACTGCAAAAAACTGTGGGGAATTGTGAACAGTGTTGTTGGTAAACCGCGCCAACAGACGCTTCCAGCAGTTATTGATCAGAACGTTGTCGACCACTTTAATTCATATTTTACTGCAGTAGGGATTTCTTCAGCCACCTCTGCGAATAACACAGATGTAAACTCTTCGTTACCCAGTCCACTACCAAATACCTTTTTTCTAGACGACATTGAACTTAGCGAAATACATTCTACATTGGCAACTATGGCTAGCAATAAAGCCGCTGGATTGGATGGAATAACTGTACGTATGTTGAAAGACAACATTGATATTCTCGGTCCTATATTATGCCACGTTCTATATCACTCACTGCAAACCGCCAAGTACCCAACGCCGCTAAAAACCGCCAGAGTAGTTCCAATATACAAAGATGGAGACAGCTCAAACCCTTCTAGTCATCGACCTATATCAGTGCTCAGTGCTGTTAATATCCTTTTCGAAAAAATTCTTGCAAATCGAATCAATAGATTCCTAGAAAAATACCATATAATTTGCCCACAGCAACACGGCTTTCGGCAGCATCATTCAACATCAACTGCAGTACAGTTATTAGCCGAAAAAATAAACTGTGCTTTAAATAACTACGAACTTGGGGCTGTGGTCTTTCTTGAATTAAGAAAGGCTTTCGATACCGTTGACCATTCCATCCTTTTGCACAAGCTAAAACACTACGGCTTTAGAGAACGGATTTTCGAGCTGTTTTCTAGTTACTTCGATCAACGTCATCAGGTAGTCGTAATGAATAATGTATCATCGTCACCACAACGTATACACACGGGCGTACCCCAAGGGTCTGTTTTGGGACCCCTGCTTTTTTCCTTATATGTTTCCGATCTTCCACGTGCACTACATTTCGGAGATATGCTGATGTACGCCGATGACACCGCTATAATTCTTACAGGAAACAGCATCGAGGAAATTGAGTCCAAAACGAACTTAGATTTAGCAAGCATCTCTTACTGGTTTTCAGCTAACAAGCTGTCTGTTAATCTCGACAAAACAAAATATTCTGTATTTCACTCCCGTAGTAAACAAGTAGATATTAACTGTATGAACATTTCCATTAACAACTCTGTACTGCAACATACACCTTCTTTTAAATATCTTGGCGTAATATTTGATAGGCACCTGCACTGGCAAAATCACATATCTGCAGTGGGGGCGAAACTGGCATCCGGGTGCTATCAACTGCTACAGGCACGTGACTTCTTTGACACAAATATTTTACGCATTTTATATTTCTCCTTTATCCACAGTCACCTTTCTTACTGCCTAGACTCTTGGGGATGGACCTACAACAGTTATATCGAGCCAATCCGAAGATTACAGAAACGATCATTAAGAGTCATAACTCATTCTAAACCGGATCATCCCAGCAAATCATTATTCGAAGACTTACAGATACTACCACCTTTCGATTCACTACGCCTACTGAAAACAGCTACTACCGTAAACAGCATCGTAATATACAACCATCCTTTCCATATATCCCTATTTCACACCCCATAACGTCCCACCAGGAATGTAACGCTTGGAAACTTTAATCTGCCACCCACTCACAACGTATATGGAGAACGACAGCTCGCTTTTATTGGTGCAAAAATATGAAGTACCCTTCCCCACGAAGTAAAATACGCTCAAAATTTCACTCCTACAGCAAAAAAATTCTTTCGGCACATACATACCGAGAACTAACGCTTACTCAACCTGCTGCGCTTATTCGTTTTTATCATTATTTCTTTTTTGGATATAGACGATGTTTTTCATATTATAGAGTTGTTCCGTGCAATGTGTTTTTTTTGTTTTTTTTTTCATTTCTGAACTTGTATTATTACACATGTATCTACCCCGCTGTTACAAGTTCTACCTGCATTGTACTGGAGTGTCTGTATGATTGTATTTCATTTTTTGGACCCATGACTAGCCTACGGCTACGGGTCCAGACAGTGTTGGACACATCTTTGTGTACTTTTAAATGTAAATAAAGAATTTGGATTTGAATTTGAACCTGAAATCTTCCCTTCCGTGACGTGACACCGAACTTGCCCGCACTTCTCCTGCGCTGTGAGGAGAAGCCTAAAAGTCAATTGTTGGTGGCGTCACTATTTTAAATACAAGCGCAAAAGCTTGGTTTCGTTTGGTTTGGTTTATTGGGGTTTAACGTCCCGAAGCAAATCAGGCTATGAGGGACGCCGTAGTGAAGGGCTCCGGAAATTTCGACCACCTGGGGTTCTTTAACGTGCACTAACATCGCACAGTACACGGGCCTCTAGAATTTCGCCTTAATCGAAATTCGGCCGCCGCGGCCGGGATCGAACCCGCGTCTTTCGGGCCAGCAGCCGAGCGCCGTAACCACTGAGCCACCGCGGCGGGGCTACAAGCGCAAAAGCACTTGCATGCTTCACCTACAGCCTATATAGATTTGAATCTTTGAATATCGCGCAATTCTCGAAATGTGGTGCAATTGCACGTTAATTCGAATGAGGAGCCTTCCTGCAGTGTGGATTCGGGGCCCGTCGTGAATGAACATGACTTAAGTCATGATGGCTGCAGACAGTCCACTGATGGCAGTGTCGCCTCCCTTGACTACCAGGTCGGTAACCTTGCGGCCATGAAATTCCAGTTTAGTTTCCATGGTTTCTTTCGAAGTGCACGCCGTCCTCTGAGTAGGGTCAGTGCTGCGTCGAGGATCGAAATATGGCTCGGGGATATCGTCGTATTCTGGTTAGCGTCACTTGAGATTTGCCCCGCGTCAGTTTCACGCTAAATTTTGTCTGCAGAGTCGTCGCAGTGGAATGAGGCGTAGTCAAGTGTGGTCCTCGTTGAAGAATCTTGGAAACTCAGCCCTCGGGAGCAGAAAATCACGCAAGCCTTTATCTCTGTCCGCCGAGAATGCTGTAGCATCCACTGTCGTGACGCAATTTAACAAGCGAACTCGAACCCCATGACTGCCGCAAGACGTCGCAGGCGCTGTTTGGAGCTAAAGTGACTTAATGTGCATAGCCCGCCGGTCCATTCTAGACAAATCTGATCGATACATTACTTACCACTCTGCGGGAAACGATAGCAACCAGCTCATTTTACGCTCGGCGAGAACACAACCGACCGCTGGACTCCGCCGCGCTAAATATAATGCTGGCAAATGAACTTTCGAGGCAAGGTCCAAATGCTAGAGCTAGTACCTCGCAGGACGTTGATGCAGTACCACGTAACTGCGATAATTCGAGAAAAAAGCCGCCGCGGTGCATCAGTGGTTATGCTCTCGGCTGCTGACCCGAAAGACGCAGAATCAATCCTGGCCACAGCGGTCGAATTTCTATGGAGATGAAATTCTGCAGGCCGGTGTATTGTGCAGTATCAGAGCACGTTAAGGAACATCAAGTGGCGGAAATTTCCAAAGCCCTTTCGAGATAAATATGGTCGTGCTACGCGTCATAAAGATATAAAGCCCCGTACCAAAGTTAGGAACCAACAAACAATGCAAAAATTCACGGTCATATAATGGATCGACAAATAATGGCGCAGCTTCTGTTGACTTCGCGATCTAGAATTTTACCAGCAACCACTAAAAATGTATGTACGCCGACTTTTCATCGCTCAAAATGGTTCGTAGTGACAGCTGACGTAACAGTTCTTTATGTGAAAGAACGCATATTTCAGAAAATTTCCACTTCTAGTACCGCAGTGAAATTCTAGAGAATATTCTGTGCAGAAAATGCGATAATTGATGAACGCTGCTTGGATGCAGCTAGAAGGCGGGCTGGTAATGGGGCAGGTGCGAAAGCGTGCGGCTTTCCGTGACACCTGCACGAAAGTGCCAACCGAGCGATGCGCAAGAGGAGAGATGTACTCACGTAGGGTCTCCCCTGAGTTGCGTTGTCAGCGTCCCGGTACTACTTGGTGGCTCAAGGCAGAGTGGGCGCTGCAGATCGAGGCAGAGTAGCTTGGGTTGGCTGCTTGTGGGGCGTCTAGAAAATTCGCGCGAGAGAAAAAGGTTGCTTTCTGACTGCTGCGCCATACCAAGGGCAAGGAAGAAGAAGCAACACTGCGGGACGCGTGTTAGGCCACACCTTGTTTAGCAGACGTAAACTGGGTAGGAACAGCTGGTACGCTTACATAAAGCCGAGTGACAACAACGGGTATATGAACAGATAGACGGAAGAAAAACTGAGCTCCACTAAACCACTGATTTGATAACAGCTGTAATTGATACTGGCGCTGAAAACGTAGCCACCACGCTACCCGGGCACAGAAGACAAGAGGCACACAATGTATAAAAGACTCACACTGGGTCTCCCTAGAGCTGGGTCTTCGGCGCTGAAGTCCTGCTTGGTCATTCACTGCGAAATGGACGCTAAACAGCGTGCTACAACTTCATCACAAAAACAGACAGTGTAGCACGTATAGACACCGTCACATTTGTTTAAAAGTCCGCTGGTTACCTGTTGCGCCCTGTACTGCTTGTCTGAGCGCCACGCCCCCGCTCTTTCACGTTTTTATTGTTGCGCCATCAAGTGGCAACCACGAGCAACAAGGCTGCACAAGGTGATGGCTTTTATCCCTCTTTTTTTGTTTTTATTCAATAGTGCCCATCGCCTTTTGGTAGCCACGGCAGAAGCGGGTATATTACGTGTGCAAATGCATGGTCTATAACAGATAACAAAAAGTAGAAAGAAAGGAAATCGGCATACAGTTCAATTTCTGCGAAAGAAACCAGGCCACAAACAAAAATATAAAATGCCGCATTTACATTCAGGGCAAAACGCATCAAAATCGTGCCATCGAAGAATGAAACCCATTACATAAAAGTTAATGAGTTGATCTGACAGCAGATAAAAAGGCTTCGGGTGATCATAGGGTTGCCACACCACGAGTAACCAATTCCAATAGAGCATCGTACTTTGAAAGAACGACATCTTGTATGCATTGATTGTGCACTGAGAGATTGCAGTTGTTTTATCATGTTTCTTCCCAGCCTTTCGTGTTCTATTATGCTTCATATAAGCCTGAAATTACTTTTTTTTGTGAGATAATTGATGATGGCGAAGAGCATTATCAAACGATACATTTATCGACGAGATTCTTCCGGGCTAACAGGCGAGCACCGTAAACTTTGTCCCAATGCGAGACCCCCCCCGCACTCACACTTACACACATGCACACGCGCGCGCACGCATACGCCCCCACGCACACACACACACACTCCCACACACGCACGCTCGCTCGCACGCATGCGCACTCACACACACACGCACGGGCGCACACGCGCAAACACGGGCGCACACTTATCGCAGGCACACACGCTCACACAGGCACGCACGCACTGCTAGTTTTTCTTGTTATGGGACTAGTAGTGCTTTCGCTTTAAAGTGGGTGTCCTGCTCCTATCCAATCAACCCTAAAAAGTATCAAGGCGGGACGGACCGGCCGTCCTCTCATGGCAGTTTGGTAGGAGGGTTAGTCTCTTCTTTATAAATCACGTGTCGACCAGGCAGATCTCTCCCGAAATGTTACTTTCCAATGCTTGTAATGTACCGTAAAGTGCGCAATACAAATAAAGTGAAAACATTTTTTTCTTTACTTGGCTTGCACAGAGAATGCAGTCGGTGGAAAAGCAAATAAATAAACTGGTGCCGTAGTGGACGGCTTCCATATATTTTGGATCACGTGGTTATTTTTAACGTACACTAAAATCGTTCAGCTGAAAAGTCATTTTCCGTTTCGCCCCTAAGCAGCGGCAGCCGCTAAGCCAGTGATTAAACCCCCATATTCGGCCTCATCAGCCGAGCACCTTATTCCCTGTGCCTTTTTCGAAGGCGTACGGATGCTAGTACCACCGCAGGCGCGGCAAGAAAAGTATTTTGACGCTATGAGAAACTCCGCAGGGCAATGACCAACGGCTGTGCAAAGTCATTTTGTTTTAAAATACTGCACAAATCGGGCCCGTCTTGGCGCTGGCGAAATAATGCACGTCTGCTTCGTAGTGCTTTAAAAAACGAACGTATGATCCCAAGCGCAATGTCAAGCACGCATAACGAAATATGCTCAACATTCTTATTCACACCGCAGCTCCCCCCCCCCCCCCCCCCCCCCCTGGGCGCTCGTCCAGTCAGCCGAAGTACCTCGGTTCCAACCGAACTGCGGAAGCCGGATTTCGATGGAGGCGATACTTGTGTGCTGTGCAATGACAGCGCACGTTAAAGATCTCCAGGTGTTCGATTTTATGCTGCGTGTTCCGTTTTTTTTTTTGTTAAATACTGCCGGCAGCCTCTTAGTGGGCAAGGCAAGGTTGGGTACGCTATGTGTAAAAATGCTTGGTCCGTCACAGACAACAAAAACAAGAAAACAGCCCATGAGTATACTGTGAAGCTTTTGCGCAAAAACCGAGCTCGTAAAGTGAATAAAAGGTGCCATCTTTCGATTCAGGCCTGGAAAGCTTCAGAAACGAACATTACAAGAATCAAACTAAGTGCATAAAACTTACTGGCTTGATCTGACTGCAGATAAAAATGCTTTCGGGGATGATAGGGCGACCTCATCGCAAGATAACTTGTTCCAGTCGGCTATAGTTCTTGAAATAAAAGAAAGCTTGTTTAGAGTGGCTATGAACTTAGGCATTAGTATTGTTTATGTCATGTTTGTGCCGAGTCGTTCGCATTCTGTTGTGCGGCAGATATGCCTAAAATTCTATTTTTCTATGAAACTGGACGATGGCCAACGACATTATCAAACGATGCATTTGTCTACGAAATTCAAAGGTGGAAAAACCGGAGTGGCTTCGAAGGTCAGATACTGATACCTGTCTTCCATAGACGAAGTGTATAAATCGAAGTTCTCCCCAGCGTTATACTTATAATGTACGTTTTCGCGTGCGGGTGATGCATTATGCCTGCACCGTGTTGTGCACACGTCTACATCATTGAGACAGCTGTATCCTCTCAATAAAGAATGCAAGAAAGATAGTCAAGACGAAAAACAAATGCTATGGTTTCGCTTAACTCATCCAAGGATGGAATGCGATGGGGTGTGTTCTGGATTAATTGCACACGGATGGAATTTGTGGGGACTCGCTCCGCGTTTTACCTCTTTGGGTTGCTTCCCCGCGATGCATCGTCGTTCTCCACATTTTCTGTACACGCCGACGACATCACCATATGGACCAACTCCCGATACGGCGGAGCAATTCAAAAATCATTACAACGAGCTATCGGCACGGTGGAGTATTTCATGTAGGGGAACGGCCTTGAGATTTCAAAGGCTTAATCGGGACTCTTATTTGTAATGAACAAATAAGGCTGACTGGCAGCACGCAAGCATCGGGATTCTATCGAGTTGCACATTGACAACCATCCAATACTCTAGTGCCGCCGCGGTGGCTCAGCGGTTATGGTGCTCGGCTGCTGACCCAAAAGACGTGGGTTCGATCCCGGCCGCGGCGGCTAGAATTTCTTTGGAGGAGAAATTCTAGAGGCCCGTGTACTGTGCGATGTCAGTGCACGTTAAATAACCCCAGGTGGTCGAAATTTCCGGAGCCCTCCACTACGGCGTCTCTCATAGCCTTAGTCGCTTTGGGACGTTAAACCCCATAAACCAAACCAAATCAATACTCTAGTAACCACGATTAGGGTCCTTGGCATATTGATTCAGAATAATACAACACACAAGCGATAAGCAGGCTACGCATCACGGCACACCAGAAACGCGGTCTGGTGACGCACATTGCCACCCGTCGCAGGGGATGAGAGCAGCGTACATATGCAGGATCATGCAATCATTCGTGATAGGTGGAATGACATACGCCTGCCCGTACTATAATGTACGCTGCTGAGACGAACGGGCACCTAATTTTAATATTGTAAAGACGAAGACGAACATTCTGTGCAGCGGCGGCAGTGCCATCTCTGCGCGTGCTTTGGGCTCTCTTTGGCTGACCGCAGACTGTTGCCGCCCTGCTCCTTTAATAAGGTCCCAGTGCCTTTTATAAACCCCCGTCTTACATTTGGTGGAGGTGCTGGGTAACGATAGCCGTGCAAGCAGGCCTACCGACTGTCATCTGTGCCGGCTCCCTTCGCCAGCGGGACCCGGCTATTTTCAGCGGAACAGATGAACATGACGTGGAAGATAGAATCGCGTCCTACGAACGTGTGAGCCTCTATAACAAATGGGACGACGAGACTAAGCTCAACAATGGCATTTTTTATCTTACCTGTGTCGCCAATTTATGGTACCGCAACCATGAACGGGACGTTGGAACTTGGTCGGCCTTCAAGACCAAGTTCTCCGAAGTTTTTGGTCGCCCGGCTGTCAGACATAGAAAGAGAAGTTTATTTTTTTCTAATGTCAACAAAAAATACAAAAAAAAACTGCTGAACTCAATGCTCTGATTAGTCAAGCACATGCGCAGTGACGCAGCACTGGGCACGTCAGTAAGGCAGTAAGAAAGCCGACACTCGACCGCCGCGCAGGACGATGAAATATGTCGACCATTTGCGCAAGAACTCAGCCTCACTCATTGACAGTGCGTCCACGCATGCTTGCTCAAAGTGGCGCGTGCGGAGGCGCTGCAACATTGGAAACATTGCTCTTTGCGGACGCCCATTTAAGGAAGCCGCTCCACGCTGCCGCCACAAAACGAATATGCCAACACACAACAGCATATTTGTAAACAGTTCACGTGAACTAGTGCGCGCTTCGAGGCGGGTTAAAAACATCCGTGACACTAGTACCCCGCGCCGACAACTCCGCGCCGAACAGCGCTTGCGTGAACGGTCGCAGCAGGCTGGCGGAAGCTTCACTAGCTATATAGAAGATGTAATCGCCCTTTGAAACCGAGTGAACGTCAGCATGCCGGAAGCTGACAAGATAAAGCAGATCCTGAAATGTATTAATGATAGCACCTTTCAAATGCTGCTAGCGCGTGACTTGCGCACCGTTTCAGAAATCATCACGCTGTGCCAGAGCTTCGAGGAGCTGCGTAAGCAGCGGGTCCTGACTCGTCATCACTCAGCTCATGTAGAGTCACTTGCTGGACTGACACCCGCAGCTGATAACTCCTCTCTGCTGCAGCAAGTCAAAGACTTTGTGCGTGAGGAGGTGGCCCGTCAGCTTTCTATATTGCCTAGCCTTCAGGGGTCGCCACCATATTTGGCCCCGGCTCTCCAACATGCTATTCGAGAGCAGGTTGTTGAGGCGCTTCCGTCCGCCCATTAACCATCACATGTCTCTGCTCCGCTGACATACGCTGACGCTGCTCCCAGACCTATCGCCACCCCTCTGAGTTATGCCAATGTCGTCCCAAGACCTGTCGCCCGTCCACTAACTTACGCCGAAGTCGTTGCTCAAACTCAGCCGCCTACGTACCCTACAGTGTCAGTGCCCGTACCAGCGCCGGCACCTTATATGCGACCCTCTCCACGAGACCGAGATCCAGGGCGCACGACGGATAACTGGCCTGTTTGCTACACCTGCGGATTGCCTGGGCACGTAGCCCGCCATTGTAGTCGCCGTCTCCCAGTTTCGGCCCCGCCTGTGGGGTACTGGCCTCCAGCGCGTCAGTACTCCGCGTCTTCTGAGCCCCGTCCGTTGACCCGTCCTTCCTCCCCCACCGTTTAGCGTTTACCGACCGCCGTTCCCCTTCACCGCGACGCCGCTCCATTTCTCCGATGCGTCGCCGCCCAAATAATTCTCAAGAGGAAAACCAGATGCCGCAGTTCCTGAGGCATGAACTGCATCCCCGTCGAACTACCAAAGACTTCAGCTGTCACCTGCGAACCTTATTGACGTTTCGGTGGAGGGAATTTCTGTCATGGCCCTTGTCGACACTGGCGCCGCAATTTCAGTAATAGACGCACAACTCTGTCGCCACATGAAGAAAGTTAAGACGCCAATTGCCGGTCTCTCGCTGCGCTCAGCCCATCAAGCCGTCAGCAGCTCGCACCGCTCGAGTCTTAATTCAGGACGTCCTATATACGATTGAGTTCGTCGTCCTGCCGTTTTGTTCACACGATGTTATTTTGAGCTAGGATTTCCTGTCTCGTCATGCTGCGGTCATAGATTGCGCTCGCGCTGAAGTCGGATTCTCTGCCTTGCCCCAATCGCTGCCGGACGCTGCTCTCTCGTCGCCATGTATTAAAGCCCTCGTCGCCGAAGGCATCGACCTGCCTCCGTGCTCTTCCGTCCTTGTGCGCCTCTCTTGTGACCCCCTCCGTAAAGACACTGTACTTTTCACGCCCGCTCATACTTTTCTCCGCGGTAAGTGTCTTCCCCTGCCTTGCGCCGTATTGACTATTTCTGCTGGCCTATCCGTACTGTGGGTCTGTAACCCGTTCTCCTGCCCTAGTGATTTGCGCCGTGGCGAATATGTCGGCTGTGTCCAGCCCATCGCGTCTATTATAACCCGAGAGGAGACTTACGATGCATCGCACATCAATCTCACTGCGCTCAGCCCACCATATTCTACGCCCACAAAACTGTTTCTCCGCTCCAACGACGCAGATCTTCCTCCGCCGCAGCGCACGCAGCTTCTCCACTTGCTACACCAGTTCAGCGCCTCCTTCGACTGCCATCACAGCTCCCTGGGCCAAACCTCGACTGTCACACATCGCATCGACACAGGTGCCCACGCTCCTCTACGGCAGCGTGTGTGTTGACAATCGAGCGCCAAGTCATTGAAGATCAAGTCAACCAAATGCTCAAGAGCGGCGTCATCCAGCCCTCAAGCAGTCCTTGGGCTTCGCCAGTTGTGCTTGGCAAAAAGAAAGACTGCTCCATCCGTTTCTGTGTAGACTACCGCCGCCTTAACAAGATCACGCGCAAGGACGTATATCCCCTGCCACGCATCGATGATGCGCTAGACTGCTTGCAAGGTGCCGAAATATTTTCTTCTTTAGATTTACGTTCCGGGGACTGGCAGGTACCCATGTAAGAGGTCGATCGCCCCATAACAGCCTTTGTAACCCCTGACGGCCTATATGAATTTACTGTGATGCCATTCGGCCTTTGTAATGCTCCTGCCACCTTTATTCCCCGTCACCTTCGCTCGGAAGTCAGCGGCCATTTTCGTGCTGACCCGGAGTGTTGTCACGTCGGAGTGTTCAAGACCAACGATCGCATCCGACTACGATATTATTGGCGTGGCATGTACACATTCATCCGCAAATGCGTGCGGTCATGCCTTACCTGTCAATGTCATTACTAGAAATGCATACAAGGCGGCCCTTGATCTGCCAGCCTACGTCATAACCTTTGCGCCACCGCGACACACACATACGCACACACCACAAGCTTTTCTTGTAAAGGGACTAGGAATGCTTTCGCATCAAATGTGTGTCTTCCGCTCCATTCCAATGAACCCTAAAGAATGTGCCGAGTCGGCACAGGACGGCAGTTCTCTCGTTGCAATTCGGTCGGAGTGCTAGTCTTTTCTTTATAATTCACATCTCGACTAGGCAAATCGCTCCCAAAATGTTCTCGTTCCGGTCCTTATAATGTGCCGTGAAGTGCGTAATAAAAATGAGTAAAAAATATTTCTGCATTTGAATTGCACAGACAATGCAGTGGATGGAAAAACAAAGAAATAAACATGCTCCACAGGGAAGCGCTTCCGAATGTTTTCGACTGGGCAGATATTTTTAATCTACAATAACGTCGCACAGCCGACAGGTCCTTTTCCGTTTCGCCACGAAGTAGACGCAGCCTCCAAAGCCGGGAGTAAACCCGAATTCTCAAGCTGACCAGCCGAGCACCTTATTGAGTATGCTATTTAGGAGGGCGGAAGAGATTCTAGCAGCAGGAGCGCCAGCAAAGGTATTTTAACGCTACGAGAGCCCGACCAGCACAATGAACAACGGTTGTCTCGAGTGTTTTTTCATCAAAATGCTACGCAAATGGGGCCCATCTTGGCGCCGGCAGAATGATGCATGTTTGCTGCGTAGCGCTTTTCCAAACGTATTATCCCAAGCAAAGTCAGGATCGCATAACGAATTATGCTCAACTGGCTCTTTTTAAACCGCATATACCCGCCCCCCCTCCTCTCGAGGACGCTCGTCTACTCAGGGGGAGTACCCGGGTTCCAACCCTACCTCGGCGGCCGCATTACGATGCAGGCGACGCCCGTGTGCTGTGCGATATCAGTGAACGTTTAAGATCCCCATGTGGTCAAAATTATTAAGTTCAAAGCCTTCTTGGCTAAGTCGACAATTTCGTGTCCGCAAAAAGTAAATTAAGTGACTTAAATGTGAAGTAAATAATAGTGAAATAAATACAAATTGTTAATAAATATTAATGAGTTATTAGGGCTTAACGTCCAAAAGCGACTCAGGCTATGAGGGACGTCGTAGTGAAGGGCTCCGGAAACTTCGACCACCTGGGATTCTTTAACGTGCACTGACATCGCAAAATACACGGGCGTCTAGAGTTTCGCCTCCATCGAAATTCGGACGCCGCGACCGGGATCGAACCCGCGCCTTTCGTGTCAGCAGCCGACCCCCGTAACTACTGAGCCACCACGGCGGGTCAGTTAATTATGTAGTTAGGTGCCTTAACTGTGTTTGAGATGAATTATGCGATTCCTTTGTCCCACGCGCGGTCACCATGGACATAGAGGCAAAGAGGAGCAACTAGAGGCAAAGAGGAGTAATTAGAGGCGGCGAGGAGGCGTCAATCCTTTCACATTACTCTGTTGAGGGAATTGCGGGGTCGCAGCGGAGCACCAGACAGAGACGACCAGCGTGGCAGGCTTCTAGTTCCGAACTGCGCGTGCCGGGCGTGCGCTCCGAGCACGCGCTGTCGTTCTTTATTTTCTTTTGTCGCGGGAACGCCGATCTCAGCGCCTGCGCTTTATAGCGTCGCCGGGCGCTACAGGGCCCCCCGCCTAGACGGAACGTCGGAATGTACGTGCCGACGGGGCAGAGATGGAGTAGCCACGGCAGGCAAGCAGGCAGCTAGAGTAACAGTGTCCCCACGGGGTCGCTACAAGGTCCGGTAAGTTCAGGTCAGAGGCCGGGAAGAGCAGTCGGGTGGAGTGCGCCGGCTCAGGTGGACGAGCCTGGCTGCTGCGCAAGGGGCGAATGATGCAGGGTGCCGAGCTGACAACGGACATGGGAGCAGGGGAGGCCATGGTTGGGCCGTCACCGACTGTAGTGCTGCCCGCGGACACAAGTGTCGTCGGTGTGGGGACGTTGGAGCTGGTGTCGGTGGGAATCCGGCGCGCCGAGTACGTCGGCACAAGCGCTGGAGTGGGCGAAACGGCTCCGTGGCCTGACAGCAGCTGTGTTTTGACCATCGACATAGCGGCGACAGCTGTGACGATGCCGGAGCAAGTTGCTGGGCTCAATGCCAGGTGCTTGGGCGAAGCGGGAGTGACAGTCCGGAGCGACTGGCCAGTGCTGATGCGCGTGTGGGCACGGTTGGCTGTAGGTGGCTGCTAGGAGGTTGTGGCAGTGACATGCCGTGGAGCTGAGACTGCTACATCAGACGGCTGGCTGACAGCAACAGGCACAGCTGGTGGTTGGACAGTTGCTGCACTACTCGGTGTGGGTAGCTCGACCATTCGGTGCCGAGGGTGGCTCAAGTCAGGCACCAAAGCAGACGCTTGCTGCAGCGGTGTCGAGCTGCCAGGGTCAGAATCCGAGAAGCAGTTGATCGTACTGAGGGCTTGGGGTGTGGGGCCTCGTGGGCAGGCGGTGTGGTCGCCAGGGTTGTGGGGCTGGTATGGGGCATATGCTGCGGTGGCGGCGTCAACCTCACAGCAGAGGCCTGCAGAGCTGTTGGCGGTAGTGACGAGGTAGATGGAGATGCCGGAAGCCTCGGCACGGCTGCTGCCGCAGAGTCGTCTTTGGCTGCAGGAGGCTCTGGCGACAACGCCACTGAAGCGCAAGGAGGCAGGGTCAGAGACGCGGGTAGGATAGTAGTGGGAGAAGAACGCGAGGCGAAGCTCGTGCGGTCCCACCTGGTGTGGCGTCGAGAGAGACAGCCGGGCTGGAGACGCTGGACGGGAGAGGCGGCGATGCGGCGAGAGGCTGCTGAGGCGGGCCGGGTTCTGATGAAGGCTGCGTGGGCGCGAGCGAGGCCGGTGCAGGGCCAGAGGCTGGCGGCGGCGAAAACGGGTCCGCTGCGTCGTAGAGCGGCGGCGGAACGTAGTAGGCGCCGAAGTACGCCAAGACGGCCGCACGCAGCTCATCGTATGGCCGGCCGCCGAAAGCAGAGTAGGTGAGCCGACGCAGGAGGTCGTCCGGGAGGATGTCACAAAGGACTTCGTGTTTGAACGGCTGGATGGTGATGCCGTTCAGGTACATCGCAGCCTCCAGTTGGGCGAACCACCCGCCGACGCCTGCAGGCCGGAACGCCGGGAGCGGCGGGTCGAAACTTGGGTGCTGCCAGTACGCCATGCTGGAACGCCGCTGAGATAGAAGGCACGGTTCGCCAGGTCACCACTGTTGAGGGTTTTGCGGAGGTCGCGGCGGGAGGACCAGAGAGAGACGACCAGCGTGGCAGGCTTCTAGTTCCGAACTGCGCGTGCCGGGCGTGCGCTCCGAGCACGCGCTGTCGTTCTTTATTTTCTTTTGTCGCGGGAACGCCGATCTCAGCGCCTGCGCTTTATAGCGTCGCCGGGCGCTACAACTCCAATGCAGTTTCCGCAGTGCCATGTGACTTTTTTTCCCGGAGCCCTCCACTTCGGCACTTCTTTCTTTCTTCGCTCCCTCCTTTACCCTCCCACACAGCGCGGTTCGGGTATCCACCCAGATATGTGGGACAGCAGAGCGAAACGCCACCTGCTACGGCGAGAGCGGAGGAACGGAAATCCGGAAGTTGGCTGCCATGGGAAGAAGTTCCCGGAGGGTGGCTAGCAGCGTAACACGCCACCTTCCACGGGCGGCAGGTGGCGTGTGAAGAGCTGCGCTGAAACTTCGCATTGCCGAATATCGTAGTAGTCTTTTTTTGTGATTTTATTCATTTCGCTGTAACGGGGAATCACTTGTACAGTTTCTACTGTGATCCCGCTTAAGCTAGCCGATAGATGCGCTGGCCATGAACAGTGGGCTCAAGCAAGTTTCAGAACTGTGCTCCATATCCAACCATTGCCGAGTGGTGACACTATTTTCTTTGAATACATTCCTCAGGCATGGACTTAAAATCTGTTCTCTATTTGAATGTTGAAATGCAAATGAGCAGCTTAGATACAAGTACAGACATCATAGGATGAATTCAATACACGTGTGTCGTGGCGAACTACTGTGGCAATTTTATTGCAACTTGCATATTGCCCGCCGCCCAACATTCTCATTTTCACTGTAAGCAAGTATTTGGAAGATAGCTCTGCCTTCCGACATTGCTTTCGGCTGCAGTTGCCATGAATCTTTTACATCAATTGGCGCTCTGTAAGAAACCGGGCGTGTGATGAGTGGCGAAGCCAGCCGTAGACTTTGCAGTTTATCAATGCGAACGCATTATATGGCTCGTCTAGAACGAAACGCGGTGTCAGCGGTGACCAGCGGCAGTGGTCACAAAACTGCCCAGATGACATCACTGTGGTGTACACAGAAAGCTAACAATTCTTCCAAAGATGCAGGGAGTGCACCCAGGACATTCAGATTGCGAGGCGAGCATAGAACCCATGGGTCACAAAACCACTTTGCGTCTTGGCGAACATACGCGGGCGTGGAATATTCGTTTCTTGCCGACTGTATGGTAACGAACAGGTGTCCAATTACAGAGGACGCGAAAATGATAAATATATAAAAATAAAAATGAATACAAAAATGGATGCTTTTGAAATTCTAAGCAAGAGAGTAGCCTGAAGTGCCCTCCGCAATTTTCGCTTCGGGTAAAAATCGAAGCACTGATGCTGTGTCCAGTTCTAAAATATCACTTATCAGCAAGACAATGCAGCAATACGCATCAAGGAATAAAAAATAAAGGGTCCGAAATCTTGCATTTATTTCTCTCCATTAGGAACCGAGTCGTAGAGTACGGATCTCCTTCAGAATTCAAGAACAATACGTCTCACGTCAGGTCTCATCGAGGGCGCTTAGTTATCTGGTAAGGCGCATAGGACTGGACTCCAGCGGCAAGCGTATTCCTCACAGAGAGGAGCAGCAGGAGCGGGGCGCAATGACGTCACAGTTCGTCACCGGCCCCGCCGCTGCGCGAAGAGCCGCGCCGGCCCGACTACGTCAGCCGGGGCCGCGCGAGAATGCGCGGCGGAGATGCCAGTGCGAAGACAAGAACGTCTTTCCTAGCGGAGACGCGAAGGTAGCTCTCACTGCGTGTATCCTGGTATAGCTGAGCTAAGACTTCTTGGAAAAAACAGCGCTAAGACGAAGGACAACGAAAAAGAGTACAACAGGACCGGCGCTGTCCTGTTTTTCGTTGTCCTTCGTCTTAGCGCTGTTTTTTCCAAGAAGCATGTACCAACTAGCTCAACTCTCCGTTTTACTGAGCTAAGACATTGCAATTTTGCAGTTTGTGGAGAATGCAGTTTGTAGAAAAACAAAGAAATAAACAAGTGCCGTAAAGGAGGGCTGCCCAATATTGTGCATCACGTGGATATCTTTAACGTACAGTAATATCGTATAGCCGAAAAGCCATTTTCCGCTTCGACTCGAAGTAACCGCAGCCGCTAAGGCCGAGATTAAAACAGCTTCCTCGGGCTCACAATCCGAGTACCCTATTCACTGCGCCCTTTTTTTTTTTTGGGGGGGGGGGGGGGGGGGGTTGGCGTAGGGATTCTAGTACCACCGCAGGTGCGGCATGGCAAGTACTGTGCCGCTATGACCAACGGCTGTCCAAAGTAATTCTCCGGCAAAATGCTGCGCAAATCGGGCTCATATTGAGTTGGCGAAATGATGCACGCCTGCTTCGTAGCGCTTTACCAAACGTATGATCCCAAGCAACGTCAAGCACGCGTAACGAATTGCACTTAACTTTGTTTCTCTTTTTATTGCGTAAGCAATATTGCCACAGGCTTTCCAGCCCGTCGCGTCGGGGCGGCCCCGAGGCAGGTTTGACCTTGAAGGGCGGCGCGACGCGCGGCGCACTACAGCTGTTGCCGCACCGCTGCCGAGTGGAGGCGCTGCCTCGCAGTGCTCTCGCCAGCTGCGGAGTGTGGAGAGGAGGCTGGGGAACACGGATTGGGAAGGGGGGGGGGGGGGGTATAAAATGCGTTCGCTCGCTTGACGCGCGTCTTTTCTTTCCTTTTTCTCTTTCCTCTGATCTTTTAGCTCTCCTCTATCTGCACGTGGCAGCGGTGGTGGCTCCGCTGGAGCCAGTTGGCGGGCCCGTGCACTTTCCTTTTCATTCTTCTCTCAGTCGCAACAACAGCAACGGCTCCGTCGTTATGCCGCCTGATGAACAGAAAGGGAGGCTACGTCGGCTTGACGAAGCCAGGAAAAGACAACGGGCTTCGGAGACAGATGAACGCGAACAGCGCCTTGCTAAGCGGCGCGCTGAAGACGCTTCTAGACGGGCGGACCGCGCCTCTAACGAAACCGAATCTTCTACAACCAGTGATGATCCCGAATGGAATGCTATGGATGCTTACGCAACCTACCAGGTTTAACGAAAGCTAAACCAGAGCAATTTTTTTTTCCCGCCGCGGTAACTCAGTGGTTACGGCACTCGGCTGCTGGCGCGAAAGACGCGGGCTCGATCCCGGCTGCGGCGGCTGAATTTCGATGGAGGCGAAATTCTAGAGGCCCGTGTGCTGTCCGATGTCAGTGCACGTTAAAGAACCCCAGGTGGTCGTAATTTCCGGAGCCCTTCACTACGGCGTCCCTGATAGCCTGAGTCGCTTTGGGACGTTAAACTCCAATAAACCATATCAACTTTCTTAAAGTACACCCTCCCCCTCCCCCCCAAAAAACGCGCTCGGTTACTAAGCCGGAGTACCCGGGTGCTAAGCGAACTGCGGCAGCAGCGTTCCGACGAAGGCAATACCCGTGTGCTGTGCGGCGTCAGTGCACGTTAATGATCCCCAGGTGGTCGAAATGACGCGAAAGCTGCACTATGTGACCTCGTGCTTCGATCGCCGGGTGCCTAGTCTTCACCTTGAAATGACCTTGAGCTTCGAAACCAAAGGAAAGGCGCATAACTTTCCCCCGGGGACAGTGGACACAGTCGCGCTTCAAGCTACGAAACCAACGGAGAGGGAGCTTGGAATGCAAAGGAAAGGCGGATAACTGCCTTCTTGGAACAGTGGACATCTCAGTAGTGGGCTACATGGGTTGGCGTTGACAACGCTGTGACAGAAACGCGGCACCGCAGCAGTAAATCTTTCACGTCAGAACTGGGAATCTATCTGCAACAAGCTTGATGGCAATATGAGTGTGCCTCAGACATGGAACCTTTTTCGGCCCTTAATAGACTCCAGTCACTCTAAGACTGCCCAGAGACACGCCCTCACCAAACTCATACATACTTCAGATATACCTCCACCAGACCTCCTCCAAGACCTTCGAAATCAATACTTCCCCACATACCCTCCTGCACACCACCCTGATTATGCAGGCCCCCCTAACGACCAGCTTGACCAAACCCATTACAGAAGCAGAGGTCCAGGCTGAACTCCAGACGCTTAACACGTCCTCAGCCCCCGGCCCAGACGGGGTACATAACAAGGCTCTCAGGAATCTCGACGCACAATCCATTGCGGCACTTACAGAATACTTTAATGAGTGCTGGCGACTGGGCACCCTCCCACCACAATGGAAAGAGGCGAGAGTCATTTTCATACCCAAACCTGGCAAACCTGTCCTTACTTCTAACCTCAGACCCATCTCCCTCACATCTTGTGTTGGCAAACTCATGGAGCATGTACTCCAGCGCAGGCTTTGCCAATATCTAGAAAGCAACAATCTCATGCCCACTAGCATGTTTGGATTTCGACCAGGGCTTTCCACACAGGACGTCTTCTTGCAGCTAAAACATCGCATTCTCGACTCACAGACCTCCGACACTAAAGCTATCCTAGGGGTGGATCTCACTAAGGCATTTGATAACGCTACACACTCAGATATCCTAGAAAACCTTACGACCCTGAGAGTCGGCGCCAGGATGTACAACTACATCCGAGACTTCCTCAGCCACCGCACAGCCACGCTTACCTTCGGCGACCACAGCCTACCAGGGATCACGCTGGGAGCACGAGGTACGCCCCAGGGAGCCGTCCTCTCCCCTATTTTATTCAACATAGCACTTCTTCACCTACCACAACAGCTAGATCAAATTCCCGACATCCATTTCCGCCTCTACGCCGACGACATCACTGTCTGGGCAAACCATGGCAGCGATGCCGAAATAGAAGAACACCTACAATTGGCATTAACCACCACCGACGCATATGTACGGGAGCGTGGCCTGACCTGCTCTCCTTCAAAATCGGAGCTTTTCCTCTACCGGTACAAGCAAGATGATTCAGTCAATGCACCCATCTCCCTCGCCCTAGGTACCCATCCCATCCCACTAGTACACAAAATCCGCGTGCTAGGACTGGTTCTCCACTCCCACGGTGCGCACGGAGAAGTCATAAAGCAACTTCAAACACACGCTAAACACACCACTCGACTGATTCGCCGCATAGCGAACCGCAGGGCTGGCCTACGCGAGCGAAACACGACTCGCCTCACCCAGGCTTACATCATAAGCCGCACAACATATGCCCTTCCATACTTACCCCTCAAACAGAAGGAGAGAGTCCGGGTTAATGCGCTCCTACATAGTTGCACGAGAACGGCTCTACGTCTTCCCCTCAGCACATCCAACGACCGACTCCTCAAACTAGGTGTACACAACACCTTTGACGAGCTAAAAGAAGCTACCTTTATGGCACAACTATCCCGTCTATCCAGCTCAGAGGCTTGTAGTACTTTATTGTCCCAGTTGAGCCTGACCCCAATTACAGAGCCTACTGAAGGGGTCCCCCTTTCTGCTACCCTCCGCTCTAACCTCAACGTAACACCCATCCCCAAGAACATGCACCCTGAGCGAGACAGAGAACGCAGAGTAGCAAGGGCTCGGGTCCTTCACAAACAGTATAACGAGGACCATGAGGTGGTCTACGTGGACGCAGCGGAATATACGACAGGCTCCCGTATGGCCCTGGCGGTAGCAGACAATAATGCAAAGCTTCTAACCTCCAGCTCAATCATTACCAATTCGACCACAGAGGCAGAAGAGGCAGCCATCGCGCTTGCTCTCATTTCTACATCTGCCACCAAAATTATCTCCGATTCCAAATCTGCAATTTTAAATTATGCGAAGGGCTACATATCCAGCACCGCTGCTCGTTTACAACGTTTCTGGCAGCCCCGGCGCCTCATCACCCTCATCTGGATGCCAGCACATGCTGGCCTCCCTGGCAAGGAGGAGGCTCATTCCCTAGCCCGAGGTCTCACATTCCGGGCAGGAGTCGAGCCCCCTCTACGAGCCTCGGAGCGCCTGCTCTCCTTCCGTGATATTCTCTCGTACTACCGAGACAAACGAAGCGAATACGCACCCCCAGCTCCATCCCTCACCATACCGCAGGCTGCACATTGGCGACAACTACAAACCCGAACTGCTCCATACCCAATACTGCTGCATGCCCGATACCCAGACCAATTCCAGTCATCATGCAAACTCTGCGGCAAACCAGGAGACTTCTTACACACCCTCCTCACATGCCCCACCTTCCCTCATCCCCCATCACCAACCGCGGCGGAGTCTTACTGGGAGTCTCTTCTGACCAGCTCGTCCGCACAAGACCAGCGCCGGATCACCTCCAGCGCTCACAGAAGGATTGCGCTCCAGGGGCTATTCTTCGCGTTGTAAGGGTGCCTCCTCCTCACATTGAGGAGGCATCCAAGTGCCATGTAGGGGGCTTCGCCCCCACGATTTACATCATTGGCAATAAAAGTTTCCACCACCACCACCACCGCAGCACTAAGGCGTCGGCGTTCATTGTGCTCATTGGCGTTGACAACGGTTTACACTCCGTTGATTTTAAGAAAAGGAAGAGCGCATAACTTGCTCTCTGCGTCAGAGGACAACTGAATGTTTTTTTTTATGCGAAGCGTACTACTTTAGCTACCACTTCAGCCCTTCACCGTGGTTATGCGCCTCCAAATCACGTGATACATGACGTCACACCACGTGACACGATGACGTCACGGCAGTGGAGAAATGGGAGCCCACCTCGCGCCGTCGCTGTGGTTGTGCGCCTCCAAATCACGTGATACATGACGTCACACCACGTGACACGATGACGTCACGACAGTGCAGAAACGGGGGCCCACCTAGCGCCGTCGCTGTGGTTGTGCGCCTTCAAATCACGTGATACATGACGTCACACCACGTGACACGATGACGTCAGGACAGTGGAGAAACGGGGGCCCACCTCGCGCCGTCGCTGTGGTTGTGCGCCTCCAAATTACGCGACACGATGATGCTTCGCATTCTCCAGGCTTAACCAAGTTAAGCCTCAGCCATTTTTTATGTCTAAGAGCAAATGAGCAGCGCAGATACAACGCAGACACCACATGGATGGATGGAAAACTTTATTATGCGAGCGAGTTTGAACCGTGCAAGGTCTCAGAGCCACCGCACAGCCCTCACATTACGCGCATGTGTCCAGGCCACGTAGGGCCATGGCACTGGCACTCCGGTTCACACAGCGAAGTTGCATGTCCGGGTCCTGCGACGCAAGGAGGGCCTCCCATTCCTCCCACGTACCGATGGCGGGCTGTCCCTGCGGGGGAGGATCGGCAGGGCAGCCGAAGAGCAGTTGGTCCAGGGTGGCGTGCAGTTCTCCGCAGAGAGTGCACTCTGGGGAAACATGGCGGAAGTAGAATAGACGCTGAGGGGTAGGAAGAGTTCGGGTCTGCAGTCGCCTCCAGAGGATTTGTTGGGAGTGGGATAGGCGGGGGTGAGGAGGGGGATAGAGTCGACGGGCAAAGCGTGCTTGCTGAGTCAGTTCTGAGAACGTGTGTGCCCTCTCCGTAGAGAAATCCCGGCTGGGGTCGCCATTTGCCCGGCAAATAAGTCCTGCGGCTATGTTATCGGCGGCCTCATTTCCGGGATTGCCAGAGTGAGCCGGCACCCACACGAGCTCAATACGCCTATGAGAATTTAGGGTGCACATTCTCAATATCTGCCACGCGGGGGGATGGACGCGTCCGCGGGCGAAGTTAAGAATGGCTGTTTTTGAATCGCTAACTATATAAGCCACAGGACCAAGTCAACGCGCGAGCCTTCTTGCGGACTGCTGGGGTAATTTTATTGCAACATGCATATTGTCCCAGCCCAACATGCTCATTCTCACTGTAAGCAAGTGCTTGGAAGAGAGCACTGCCTACCGGCACTCCTTTCGGCTGCACTGGTCATGGATCTTTTGCATCGAGTTACGCTATCATCGAAAAGCGGCGATCACTGAGTGGCCAAGCCAGCTGTAGTGTACAGTTTATCAATGCGAAAGCATCATACGGCTTATCGGAAACGAAACGCCAGGTCAGCGTTGACCAGCAGCATTGGTCACGAAACTGCCAGATGACGTCACCGTGGTATACACAGAAAAATAACATTTCTTCCGAAGGTGCAAGGGATTGAACCCAGGTATTTTCGATTGCGAGGCGAGCACACATCCCATAGGCCAGAAAACCACGTTCTTGGCGAACAAAGGCGCGCGTGCAAAGCTAACGAAAAGGTGTCCAATTAAGAAAGTATCGAAAATATATGAATATAAATATAAAATAACTATACAAAAACCACGCTTTAAAATTCTAAGCTCGTCACTAGTATTAGGTGTCCTCTGTAGTATTTGCTCCGTAACTCTTGCAGTACACAAACTTCTTCAGTTCGGATAAAAATGGAAGCACTGATGCAGTGTCCAGTTCTAAAAAATCACTTATCAGCAAGACAGTGCAGCAATGCGCAGCGAGGAATAAAAAATAAAAGGTGCGAAAATTCTGCATTGATCTCTCCATTAGGAACCGAGCCTTATAGTACAGATATCCGTCAGAATTAAAAAAAAATACGTCTCACTTCACGACTCATCGAGGACGCTTGTTTATCTGCTAATGCGCACAGGAGAGGACTCCGGTGGCAAGTATATTCCTGGCATTGGCGCGCCGATCTGCCCGTGACCGAACGCATGCTCTCATAGATCCTCTCAATTTCAACTCGTAATTGATCAGAGGCAACTGCGATAGCCCTCTGTGCTAGCGTGCGTCAGCATGTGGCGCATTAAGGCCCCTCGCACACAGGCTGAAAAAGCAAACATGTCCCACTTCAAGCGTCATCCCTCGTGTGAATTCGCTCGTGCCGAATTAAGTGTGAAGAATCTGTGCTTGTGAAAGGGCACATATTGCACTTGAAGGGTCTTTCCCCAGTGTGCGTATGCTCGTGACGAGTTAAATCTGAAGAACGTGCAGATCTATAAGAGCACTTATCGCACTTGAAGGGTCTTTCCCCAGTGTGCGTACGTTCGTGACGAGTTAAATCTGAAGAACTTGCAGCTCTATAAGAGCACTTATCGCACTTGAAGGGTCTTTTCCCAGTGTGCGTACGCTCGTGACGAGTTAAGTATGAAGAACCTGCGCATGTGTAAGGGCATATATTGCACTTGAAGGGTCTTTCCCCAGTGTGCGTACGCTCGTGACGAGTTAAGTTTGAAGAATCTGCGCTTGTGTAAGGGCACATATTGCACTTGAAGGGTCTTTGCGCAGTGTGCGTACGCTCGTGACGAGTTAAGTATGAAGAATCTGCGCATGTGTAAGGGCACATCTTGCACTTGTAGGGTCTTTCGCCACTGTGCGTACGCTCGTGACGAGCTAAATGTGCTGAACATGAAGCTCTAAAAGAGCACTTATCGCACTTGAGGGGTCTTTCCACTGTGTGCGTATGCTTGTGCCGAATTAAGGTGGAAGAGTCTGCAGTTGTAAGAGTTTCCAATTCGCTCTCTACGGGTTTCTCGACGGCGTGTGTAGTATCATGTGGAGTGGCATTTGTAGACCCTGCAGGTGTAGAATTACACGTGAGGCGAGTCAAGGAGCATTCGCCAGTGTACGTACTACCCTGTGGAGTGACATTTCCGGAGTCTGCAGTTGAAAAAGGACGCGTGTCGCGATCGATGGGGCTTTCGCTAGTGTGCGTACGATTGTGCCCAGTAAACGTTGTAGAGTCTTCAGTTGTAAAAGGGCTCATAAGGCACTCACACGGTCGTCCTCCTGGCTGGCGCCGCATATCTCTCTTACAGTCGCACTTCCCAAACACCGCTGGGTCCTCAGAGCATTGAAATGGCTTTCCTCTTGTATGAAGGGGCAAGTGTCTCGTTACATCGGCAAAGTTCGGTGAAACGTAGTCGCAGGAGGGGCAAGGGCAGCTGAACAGATCTCCTTTCAATGCAGGTGGCTGCCGCCCGAACGAATTCTGTTCCATGAGCGAATACGGCGCTAGGGGTTCTGTGCTGGTTGTGTTCACCGCCCTTCCTTGCCGGTCGTTGTCTTCGAATGGGCCCAGAACACAACCTCCGTCGTGGTAATCAGGAAATAGCACCGCTCCTGCGAGTAAAATTAATAAAATGTGTGGTTTTAGGGAAAATCACTTATTTTTTGTCGCGCTTACTCTGAACGCAATATTTTCTTGCGATGGTTCAAGAATGCCAGACTGTTTGTTGCATCGAATAATAATTCGATGCAAAGATTGACGCTGAATATTTGGATCTGGACATTTTTAGGAAACGCACCGCGTCAAAGACATCCCGAACAATGAGGAGTGCATTCATGCAAGCTTTCAAAATAATGCCCGTAGTGTGTCTACCGTCGTATGTTGACGTACTTGGTTTCTTGAGGCGTATTAAGGTAGCTCGCATGTCACAGCCAATGTAGGCAACGTTATCCAATACATTGTGCGGGAATAAACAACAATATGTGGGGGAGTTTGACGTTGACGTCTTTTGTATCGCTCTAGCCTTTAAAGATTGAATCGATCAGTTGTCCATGTGTTGCGCAGAACGTTGTGTGTATTCTAGGGTGCATTGATGCGATGAACTTGAAGCTATTTCCCTCCTGCGTGTCAACCTCAACAAAAAAAAACAACAGCTCGCATTTAGGATGAGAAATTTTGTTTTCAAGAGAGAATTAGCGAATTCAATAAGCACTTAGTGACACCTATCTGCTCACCACAAAGCAGAGATCATGCTTTCAAGGCTTGTATACTGGACCACCAAGCACGAGATCTCAAACAAAATTTTGGAAGTCATAATCCAGACGCACAACACAGTACAACTCCTCAGCATTAGTAGCAGGCAGGAAAAATCTGAGCCGATCTGTGTAATAAGCAGATCAAAAAGTGGCCTTAAATCATCACCGAAAACACGTGTGGTCCTTGCGACGCCGCGGCCCTCAACTGCGGCGAGCTCTCTACGGTGGGAACAGATCCTGACAGAAATGGGTAATTACTTCATTGATCCGTCCCTTTATTTCCTTCAAAAACAGATACCGCCAACAGTAATGGCCTGCTACAAATCTTTGATTGCAATCAGGTGGCTATTGGTCACAGTTAGGAAGATAACTACAAGAGTTAGTTAAACAATTCACTGGTTAACACGATTCGAATATTTTATGACGTACGCCAACACTCCTACTACTACACAGCAAAGCGCTTCCCTTTACACAAGAACCCTGCGTTTAAAAATTAATGGCTGGCTTCCCTGCAACGCCCAGTATGTCTCCAAGCGCGACATGGTTCACAAAGAGAAGAAAGAGGGGTTAACGAGAAAATTCTCTGCTGGCTGCCGCAGACTTTACGGCGGTGACATGGGAATTGAAAACAATCAGAAATATGTAAATACACTGTATTTTGATGCCCATGATGCCGTAGATCGGTCGATTCAATGAACACCTTTATGGAGCAGGGCGCGGCATAACCTGCGTAAATAAATGCCAGATGATTTTTCCAAACTTCCAACATTTTTATTTAAAAAATTGTGGCAAGTCGGTGCGCTACGTGCAGGCAGACTGTAGAGCGCAACATATATTATAGACTCACAATGTAAGAATAAGTACACAACTAGCTAACGTTAAGTAATCACCTTGTTTTTACATGTTAGGAGCAAAAGTCAAAATTCAAAATTGATTGATTGGGTTTATTGGATCTATTGTCCGAAAGCGACCGAGTCATGAGGGATGCCGTAGCGCAAAGCACCGGATAATTTCGATCACCTGGGGTTTTTTAACGTGCACTGGCGTCGTATTTTGGCTCCATTTAATGGCGACCGCTTGGGCGAGGATTAAACTCGCGTCTTTCGGGCCAGCTGCCGAACAACATAACCACTAAGCCACCGAGGCGGCTCGTAGGAAACAAAAGAGTCGAGCCATATCGGTTCATATCGGTTCATATCGCTCATGTCGGTTCATGTCGGTTCATATCGCTCCTGTAATGAAAGTTGTGAAAGAAAAGTTGATGGGCATTTCTGAAGAAGCTACCATCATCAGCCCAAAGCACCTCGTCAATAAACTGCACTATTTAGTCAGCCTTCACGAAGATCCCGTTCACGAAGTCGAGCGGACGGGGTAGGTCTATGACTTCTAACTTTTGGAACAGATGGAGACGATACGTGTGCTTTTCCGGCTTCCGAACAATTCGCGACACTCAAGATTTGAAACTGACAAACTCAGCAGTCACATCAACTACGCTGGCATAAGTATTTGCTGAAACGAAAGCCAAATATCTGTTTGGGCTTCTCCAATGATGGTCCCCTTTAGGTTCCGCGTCTTCGTAATACTGCGAGTCTCTGTCGGCGTTAAGTTAAGTTATAAAGGCGTAAGGAAGCCTTTAATGCCTCATCGTTGTAAGCAGGAGTTGTCGACAGAAATGTCGCGCTTTTCAATTGGTGGAAACATTCATGACGTCACAGTGCGCGAATTTCAAACGGGCCAATTGTACTTTGGCTAGTAACCATGCAACCAATTAAAAGGATCGTATACTGATGCTCCAATAAGTGGGACTGAGTTTAGGTAATTGCTTAATTACCCAATTAGTAATTAACCCTTGCAGTAAGGTCAAATAAATAGCATGCTAACCACTCCGCCATCCCAGCTCGATGGTGTGGAATGAACAAAGGCGCGTCTAGTGAATATCGTGTCTTCGTTCACTCCCAGCTTCCTCCCTTCCCGTTACGGCGAGGTTTAGGTGTCCACCCATGTATGCAAGACAGATACATTTCTTTTCCTCAAAAACCAATTTACCGGCTAGCAAGGCGTATAACCGAACGGGCGATGGCGTTCTATGGACTCCCTGGCAGCGTTGCAAGACGCTGTCGCGTTTCACTCTTAGAGACGCCCCGCCGCGGTGGCTCTGCGGTTACGGCGATCAGCGGCTGACCCGAAAGACGCGGGTTCGATTCCGGCCGCGGCGGCCGAATTTCGATGAAGGCAAAGTTCTAGAGGCCCATGTGCTGTTAGATGTCAGTGCACGTTAAAGAACCCCAGGTGGGCGAAATTTCCGGAGCCCTTCACTACGGCGTCCCTCGTAGCCTGAGTTGCTTCGGGACGTTAAACCCTAATAAACCAAAACACACTCTTAGATGCGAAGCCTAAGATCTTAACAACGCATGAGTGACACAAGCAGCAACACCGCGCTTAAGGTTTGACAGTTTGACCTTTCGCCGCAGCCGAGCGCTGTGCGCGTTTGAAAGGAGGGGTATACAAGGCGCACTCGCCATAGAACAGGCGCACGCTGCCCCGCGCTATGCGTCATCGTTTGACGTTCGCCGCAAGCGCATGTTTATCGCGGATCACCGCAGCTTTTCGCTTCGAGATACCCAGGCTTAACCTTAGCTAAGCACCAGCCAATTTTTTTTTTCCTCACTTGTATCCGACTGTTGCACATGAAAGCAATATGCGGGATGCTTTATGGTCTGGTTTATGATTTGGTTTGGTTTTTGAGGGCACAACGTCAAAAGCGACTTAAGCTGTGAGGGAGGCCGCAGTGAATGGTTCCGGAAATTTCGACTAACTGGCGTTCTTTAAGGTGCACTGACCTCGCACAATACGCGGGCCTCCAGCATTTCGCCTCCTTCGCAATGCCAGGATTCCGTGGCCAGGATCGAACACGCATCTTTCAGGCCAGCAGCTGAGTGCCATAACCTCCACGCCAAAGCGACACACACTCACACCAGCACACGCCGCCAGCTTTTCTTGTACTGGGGTTAGTGATGCTCTCGCATTAGAAGTGCGTCTTCCGCTCCTACCCAATCAACCGTATAGAAGGTGTCGAGTCGGCACCGGGCGGCAGACGTATCATGAGCGTTTGGTCGGAATGTTAGCCTTTTCTTTATAATTTAGGCAGGTCTCTCCCGTAATGGTTTCGTTCCAGTGCTTATAAAGTACCGCAACGGGCGTAATAGAAATGAAGTAAAAACACTTTTTCCGTATTCGACTTGCACAGAAAATTCAGTCGGTGAGAATACAAAGGAATGAACAGGTGCCTTAGTGGAGGGCTTCCGAATATTTTAAATCATGTGGGTATCATTAACGTGCACTAGAAACATACAGCCAAAAGGCCATTTTTCGTTCGCCTCAAAGTAAACGCAGCCGCTTAGGCCGCGATTAATCCCGTATCATTGTGCTCACTAGTTGGGCTCAGGTATTTTGACGATATGAGAAATCCTGCACAGCAATCACCAACAGCTATCCTAAATAATTTTCCAGCAAAATACTGCACAGATGGGGTCCATTTTGATGCTGCCCAAAATGATGCACGACTGCTTTGTAGGGCTTAACCAAACCTACTACCCGCGGTGGCCGCGGTGGCTCAGTGGTTATTGTGCTCGGCTGCTGACCCGAAGGACGCGGGTTCGATCCCAGCCGCGGCGGTTGAATTTCTTTGGAGGAGAAATTCTAGATGCCCGTGTACTGTGCGATGTCAGCGCACGCTAAAGAACCCCAGGTGGTCGAAATATCCGGAGCATTTTACTACGGCGTCTCTCATAGCCTTAGTCGCTTTGGGACGTTCAACGCCATAAACTAACCAACCAAAAAATTAGAGGTACGCATAGCGAATTATGCTCAACATGCTTTTTTAAACCGCGTCTTTTCCCTCCTCCCCCTCCCCTAAAGCGCCCGTCTAGTCAGCCGCAGTACCCGCGTTCCAACCCCACTGCGGCGGCCGCATTTCGATGGAGGCGACGGCCGTATGCTGTGCGATGCCAGTGCACGTTAAAGATCTCCAGGTGGTCGAACTTATTCCGGAGGCCTCCATTACGACACCTCTTTGCTCCTTTCTTCTATCACTCCGCCCTTTACCCTCCCCTCACGCCGAGGTTCGGGTGTGAGCTGAGATATGCGAGAGAGTTATTCCGTCATTTTCTTTCCCAATTAGCGACCAATTAGCCTCCGCTCCCGGATTCCTCATCGCAGTCGTCTGCGTCGGGGTTGGCTTAACACACCACCTGACAACCATGGCAGGTACTAGCGGAGCGAAACGCCACCTGCCACGACAAGAGCGGAGAAGTGCACCACCCGAAGGTGCCTGCCACGGGAAGATCCCGGTGGGTGGGTAGCAGTAACACGCCACCTTACAGCTGTGGCAGGTGGCGTGTGATGAGCTCCGCTGAAATTTCGCAAAACCGACGATCAGAGTCATCTGTCAATTTTGTGGGTTTGTTCATATCGCTTTAACGGGGAATCTCACTGTTACGCTGTCAACTGGCAACCCGCATAAGTTAGAAGGTCGATGTGAAGGGTGTGGATAGTGTACTGAAGCAAGTTTGAGAACAGTGCTCCATATCCAACCAATGTCCAGAGGTCAGACGATTTTCTTGTGACACATTCTTGAGACATGTACTGGAGAATCTGTTCTTTATTTGAATGTCGAAGTGCAAATGCGCTGCGCAGATACAACGACAGACACCGCAGGATGAAGTCAACGCAAGAGCCTCCTGGCGAACTGCTCTGGTGATTTTATGGCAACATGCAGAATCTACGCAGCCCGAGATTCTGATTCTGACTGTAAGCAAGTATTTAAAAATGAGCTCTGCGCAGCGACCCTGCTTTCGGCTGCAGGTGACATGAATATTCTACGCCAAGTGACGCTCTATTAGAAAAGGGGCGTGCGCTGACCGCCCAAGCCATCTTTAGTGGGCAGTTTATCAATGCGAAAGCACTACGTGGCTCATCGGGCACCAAATGCGGCGGCGGCGCTGACAAGCAGGAGTGGTCCCGGAAATTCCAGATGACATCACCGTAATATGAATAAAAAAAAATTCTGCCCGAGGTGCTGGGAATTGAACAGAGGACTTTCAGATTGAGGGGAGAGCATATGACCTTGGGCCATAAAACCACGCTGGTTCTTAACGAACAAAGGTGAACGTAATCTATTAGCTGCCTTGCGACTGTATGCTAATGAGTAGGTGTGTGATTACACAGGAAGATAATACAATAACTAGGTAGATAAAACTAAAAATAAATTAAAATACAAAAAACGCTTTTGCTTTTATATAACATAAGTAGACATAAGCGCCTTCCACAATATTTGAGACATACCTCCTTCTGTATACAAACTTTTATTTTCAGGCAAATATCGAAGCACTGAGGCTGTGTCCAATTCTAAAATGTCCCTTATTACAAAGGCACTGCAGTACTTCGCTACATTTCACAAACAATAAAACCTGGGAAACCTTGCATTTACCTCCCTGCATCACCAACCAAGAAGCTAATATTGGACGTCCGTCAGATTCCAAGAATACGTCCCGCGTGACGGCCAATCGTTGCTTGAACCTGCATTGGAACACGGACACTACACAGCGGGCTAAAACTGCGTGACTATAAGCAGCCAGTGATGGTGCTTGGCACCGTCACAAGTGTTAGAAACATTGCTGTTTCTCTGTTAAGCCCCGCACTGCTTCCTAGAACACCACGCCCCCGCTCTCTCATGCTTTCGTATGTGGCGCCACCATGAGCCAACCACGAGAAACACGACTGCGTGGTGCATTTTTTATTCTTTTTATTTGTATTGAATACTGTTGGCTTCCTATTGGTGGCCGAGGTAGGACTGAGTGCCAGATGTGTAAAAATGGTTGGTTCATCAAAGACAACAACAAAATAAGAAAGGAGAGCACATGAGCATACTGTCGAGCTTCTGCGCTAAAAATGAGCTCGTAAAGTACACAAAAAGACCTCGTTTTGCTACGTAACCGTCGAAGGCACCTAATACCTACACTCGATGAACCAAACGAAATAAAAAAAGCTTACTGGCTTGATCTGACTGTAGATAAATATACTTCGGGTGATGGTAAGGTGACCGCGTTGCAGGGTAAGTTATTGCAGCCGGCTATCGTTCATAGAATAAATGACAGCTTGTTTGAATTGGTTGTGCACTGAAGCGTTAGTGTTGCTTTTTACATGTTTGTGCACAGTCTGTCGCGTTCTGTTTTAGTGCAGATAAGCCTGGAATTCTATTTTGTATGATAATTAATGATTCTGAACGACATATATAATCGAGTGATACATTTTTCGACGATATTTCGGGTTCGGCAAACCGGATTAGCTGAGATGGTCAGATAGCGATACTTGTCTTCTGTACGCGAAGAAACTAAATAAAAGTGCTTCCCCCTCCCCATGATATTGTCACGTAGCAGTTGGTACAGGTAGCGCCGCGTCCAGACGGCAGAGGAACGCCAACACCGAGATGATGCCAGCGCACACCGAGACGGCCAGGATGGAACGTCGAGCTTCGTCTTCTTCAGCAGCGAACCGTGTGGCGCACGAGCTGCGTGCCGAACAGCCGCCGAGCGGCTATTGTTGTAGACGCGGCAATATACATATAATGTACGTTTTCGCGTGCCGTTCTTGCATTCCGTCTACACCACATAGTGCACAGGAAACTATTCTAGAGGCAGCTGATATGCTCTCAATAAACAATGCAAGAAAGAGAGCGAAGATGAACAAAAAATACAATGGGGTCGCTTAACGCATCTTAATTAAGATGACAGTCGGATGGGGAAATGTCCCGGATCCATTGCGCGCGGTTGCAAGTTGTGGGGCCTCGCTCCAACGACCCCTTTGTTTTGCTTCCCCTCGATGCATCCTCTTTCTTTATATTTCTTATAACCGCCGACGACATCACTATATATGGACCAGCCCTAGATCCGCCGGAGAGATTGCAGAGCGATTACAACCAGCTGTCGACAAAGTACAATCTTTTGTGCACGGGAATGGTGTTGCAATTTCACCGGCTGAATCGTAGCTCTTAGTTATAAGGAACAAACCTCGCAGGCAGAACCCGACCCTCGGGATTCCGTCCAGTTGCACATTGACAACCTACCACTAACCCCGGTAGCCACGATCAGGGTTCTTGGCATGTTGATTCTGAATAATACAACACGGATGCGATACGCAGCTACGCGTCACGAGGCACCAACACGGCGCGCGGGTGACACATATTGCCACCCGTCGCAAGGGGATGAGAGAAACCGACGTGGGCAGGATCACGCAAAGCTTGATGATAACTAGAATCATGTACACTTGCCCCTACTATCATGTGAATTGCAGGGACGACGATGCACTTGATATCATCATTAGAATAGCGTACAAGGCGGCCCTTGATCTGCCGACATACGCCAACTCAGATCGCCTGCTGCTGTTAGCAATTCTTATCGTATACTGGCTTTAACGTCGCAAAGCGACTGGGGCGATAAGCGACGCCTTAATAGAGGGCTCCTGATATTTCGATTACTTGGGGCTCTTTAACGCGCACTGACATCGCACAGTACGCGGGCCTCTAGCGTATAGCTTCCATCAAAATGCGACCGCCGCGGCCGGCATCAAACCCGTGTCTTTCGGGCCACTAGTCAAGCACAATAACCATTGCGCCACCGCGACACTTCCACGCGGCCAGCTTTTCTTCCAATGGAATTAGTAATGCTTTCGCATTAAAAGCGCGTCTTCCGCTCCCAAAAAATCGATTTTAAAAAAGCGCCTAGTCTCCAACGGACGGCACTCCTCTCACGACTTTTGATCTGAGAGTTAGTCTTTTCTTTATAATTCAGATTTTAAAGAGGCAAATATTTCACGAAATTTTTACGTTCCAGTGGTTATAAGGTAAGGCACAAGGCATAACAGCACAAACTACACAGGGACAAGGAAGTAGGCGAGAAACACACAGTGCTCTCTACAACTGAAGGTTTATTTTTTCAGGCACTTCGGTAAAAATATAAAGCAGCAACAAGAAATTAAGTAGAGAGACTTAGTTTGATAAACAGTCATCGCCACCAGAAATCAGACAGGAGAACTCAGATCCTACAGCTACCGATAAGAACAGCAATTCTTTATCTATAAGGGCTAAGGGGGGGGGGGGGGGGGGAGTGGTGTGACACAACTCTCTTTAAGATGCGCGATTTTTACAGCTTCAGTGACTTCTCGCGTAGGTTTTTCATCGCATCTACGCAGCACGTTCCCGCTGCCCAGCTCAGGAGCGTATTTACAATCTGGGCAGTGAATGCCCATATGGCCCGAGATTCGTTGCGTCACATTGTATTTTTGCTTGGACAATCTCTTATTTAGGCACCTCCCGGTTTGGCCTACGAATGCATGGCCGCAAGTCAAGTGAGTAGAATACAGGACGCCCTGAGCACAGGAAACGAACCGGTCGCGATTATTTATGGTGCATCCTGTGCGCTTAGGAGCCCTTTAATTAACGCGCTTACAAAGGCTTGACAAGCGATCCGGAGCTGAAAATAAAACGTCTATTCCTACTCTCTTTCCTATCTTTCTTAAGTATTGTGAAATCTCGTGTGCGTAGGGAGCGACTGCGATTTATCCTTATCTCATATTCTTTCTTCTTCTTTGGCTCTCAAAAAGGCCTCAACCACTGAGGACAAGAGGGTCAACGGGCAACCAGCCTGCAGCAATCGGCGCTTCTGGGCTTAAAAAGACATCTTCCAGTTTGTGTTGGCTGGAGTTTTTTAATGCATTGTTAACGCATGAATTGATGATGCTGTGCTTAACTAGCTTCGAGTGCGCTGAATCAAAAGAGAGAAGAGGTTTGTTGCAGCGAGGCACAATGACTCAGCAGAAGTGATTGGGGTTAAAATATATTCCTAATTCTAGAAACCGTGAGAAGCCGTTTGTTGGCAGTTCTTGAGCGACAATCAATTGGCTCAGAACGCTTAAAAATTTCTAAGAACTTTGGAAGCTTCGGAAGGGAGGACCTCCTGCTAGCACTGTAATTTCACAAGGTAATCATCCAGGAATCTAAAGATTTTTTCAAATTGCTGCCCTGAAGGGACCTGTGCAGCGCTCTGTCTTGCATGGCTAAGTAAAGATCACTCAGGATAGGTGCAATGGATGAACCGATACAAATGTCACTGTTTTGAATTGAAAGCGAACCGTTCCTTTCGCGGATGTCGATCTTAAGTACTACACAGTAGCTCAAGGAAGGCGGCAGTTGAGATCCAACTCGAATTCTGAAATTTTACAGCTCCATGCTAGTCCATACAGTTCTTGATGCAATTGAACAAGTCGTCATGAGAGATGGCATAATATAAGTCCTTTATGTCGATAGAAAATCCTTTCACTGTCTTTTCGGTGTTTTCTTTTAGAAAATCAGCCACAGGTCCTACATTTTTCAGCAAAAATTGGTCGTCGACTGTCAGCAACTTAAGTTGTTTTTGTGAAAATGATGCAACTGACATGTGAAACATAAATCATCCAACCACAAACTGTACGATAGCATTGTAGCCCAGACGTGCCGATTACTGCAGGCTGCTTACCCGCTGACCCAGTTATCCTCAGTGGCTGAGGCCTTGTTGAGAGCCAAATAAGAAAAAAGAATAAGATATTAAGATAAGAACGCAGTCATTCCGTACGCACAAAGGCTTTCACACTACTTAAGAAAGTTAGGAAAAGAGTAGGAATAGATGTTTTGTTTTAAGCTCCGGATCGCTTGCCAAGCCTCTGCAAGCGCGTTAATCAAACGGGTCGTTAAGTTCTCCTCCGGCTCAACATGTTGTCATCCTAACTTATTCAAAATCTGCCCTTCAGAAGTTAGAGCGTGGGCACCCTACTGACATCTTGTCTATAAGCTCTCTACGTTTGTTAGAGAATCTTCAAAACAGAGGCTTTACTCTATATTTCCAAAGGTTGCCCTCTCACATAGGAGTCAGAGGCATTGAGATGGCAGACAGTGTCGCCCATAAAGCACTGTCACGAAATTCATGAAACAAGTCCGTCCAGATGCAAAACGTTCCTTCATAAAAAGGGTGCTCGATTATTTCAGTACCCTGTGGAGTGCGCCCCTCAAACCATGTGTGACCAAAGGTCTGAGAAGATGCCAGGACAGTCTACTACATCTAATTCGAACGAGCAATGCTCGTACTCCTGCCCGGATGCATAAGATGGGCATGGCATCGTCTCCGCTATGTTCTATATGTGGCGTGTGCGGGGATATAGAACATTATATTATGTACTGCCGAGAGTGCAACGCGGAAAGATATGTGATCCTCGCTTCCTTCAAGAGGACAGAAGCCCTTCACAGTACAGGTCAGGACATTATCTACCCGAGTGGAAACCAGACATGGAGAAGAGAGGCTCCACGCCTTCTTTTAACATCCCTGCAGGACACTGATCTTGACTCTAAATGGTGACAGCAGGGACGGTCTATAGTCTTCTGTCATTTAATGTGTGCGTAGATGGTGCCTTCCGGGGTGGTCTATGTTATTCTGTGAGTCAGTGTGTGCATGGACGGTGGCTCTGCAATGGACTATGTTCTACAGTGACTGAATATTTATATAGATGGTGACTTCTGGAGTGGATAATGTTGTGCTGTGAGTGAATGTGCGCATAAATGGTGACTGCGGGAGTGGCCTATGTTCTACTATAAGCGACTGTGTGCATAGCGGGGCAGATCTGACCGGTTTAGAACATTATTAACATGTAAGTGACGCTACGGTGGAGCAATTGCAGGCGGAATAATCAAGGCTAATTCCACCTGTAGCATGCAACAACTCAACTAAACTCTACTAAGCACTGAGGATGCACCATAAATCATCGCGACCGGTTCGTTTTCTGTGTTCAGGGCGTCGTGTATTCTATCCCCTTGTCTTGCTGCCACGCATACGGAGGCGAAACTGGCAGATGCCTTAAAAAGAGATAGTCAGAGCATAAATACAACGTGACGCAACAAATCTCAGGTGATCTGGGCATTCACTGCCAAGATTGTAAATGCGCCCCTGAGCTGGGCAACACAACTGGGCTGCGCAGGGGCGATGACAAAACCACGTGAGAAATCACTGAAGCCGTAAAAATCGCGCATCTTAAAGAGAGTTTTGTAAGCACTCCATCCATAGCCCTTATAAAGAATTGCGCTTCTTATCGGTAGCTGGATGACCCGAGTTCTACTGTGTTAATTCTGGTGGCGATGGTTGTTTTTCAGACTCGTTTCCTCTTCCTATTTCAATCAATCAATCACCATTACTTCCTTTGAGAAGGAGGAGTACGGGACTAAAAGCTCGGAGAGCTTGGAGAATTCCCGACCCCTTACTAGTTGGCAAACAGCAAGATGACGGCCAGTCATACATCAAAGTTACAAAAACAGACAACTATCAATGACACACTGAAAGTGGCAACCGCAAAAGAAACACAAACAAAAATGCTGGTACAAATAATTAACAGTATCAATAGAAGCTGTCGCGAAAAAAATGAAAGTATTTTAGACTTGCAAAAAAACAAGTTCGCAAAAGTGTTTGACGATGTCGTTTTGGTTACAGGTGGGATCAAACTCCCCACGGTTTAGTAAATTTCGCAATGAGGGCAACGTGTAAGATAATGGTTGTTCTTCGTAGGATGTCCTTGGGGTGGGCACGGGCCATATTTCTTTGTATCTGGTTTGACGATCACTTGTGTTCACCTATAGTCTTGCAAGACAAATTGCATAATCCATATGAAATTTAACGAAAGCTTTATAGCGTACAATCAACCTATAATTGTATAAACAAAACACAGAAAGAACATTAAACTTTGAAAAAATAGGCTTCGTGGAAAAAGTGTAATGTACATCAGCAATATAACGCACTGCTCTCTTCTGCAGTGAATGTAGCCTGCGCAAATTGGTCACACCAGTAGTGCCCCACACCATGTTACAGTACTGCATGAGAGATAGCACTAAAGCATTGTAAAGCATAAGCTTCACTTTAGCAGGGATAAAGCGCCGCACAAGCGCAATGGCACCAATGGCAGATGACAACGTAGATTGTAGGTAGTCGATATGCTCATTCCGGGTAAGATGCTTTGAAAAATGTACTCCAAGACTATTTACAGAGTCCAACATCTCTAGCTGTTGGGAGCCAAGAAACAAATTGATACTGCATTGATACTGCTCTATATATTTACCGAAGGGTCTGAAAAAAATACATTCAGCTGTAGGTCAGCACTGTGTGTGCCTCGCCTAGTTTCTTGTCATTGAGCAGCTTGCGCTGTTCTGCCTTGTTGTGAACCAACTAGCCCGCAATGTGTCATTCAAGCTGATAAGACATCGTAAAGTGCGAAAAAAAATGAACTAAAAACTGACAATGCAATCGGTGGAAAAGGCAAAGAGCTAAACAGCTGCTGTAGTGGAGGGCTTACGAATATTTTGGACCACGTGGATATTTTTAACGTACACTGACACCGCACAGCGCACGGATTCTTTTCAGTTTCGACTCCAAGTAAACACTGCATCCAAAGCCGAGATTAAGCCAGCATCATCGGGCCCACCACCCGAGCACCCTAATCACAGAGCCATTTTGGCGGAAGGAATTCTTGTACACCTTCAAGTTTGGAAAGAAAGGTATTTTGACGCTATCACAAACGAGTCAGCGCAATGACCAATGGCTGTTCCAAGTAATTTTGCATAAAAATGCGGCGCAAATAGATGTCATCTCGGTGCTGGCGGAGGGATGCATGTTTTCCTCGTAGCGCTTTACCAAACCTATTAACCCTAGCTATATGGGGCACGAATAATGAAATGGGTTTAACATGCTTTTTAAAACACAGATATCCGCCTCCCTACCCCTGAAGGCGCTCGTCTACTGAGCCGGAGTACCCGGGTTAAAACCATACCGCGCCGGCCGCATTTTGTTGCACGCGCGGCCTGTGTGCTGCGCGATGTCACTACAAGTTAAAGATCCCCATGTGGTCGAAATTATCTCGGAGCCCACCACTTCGGCACCTCTTCCTTCCCTTCTTTAACTCCACCCTAACCCTCCCCTTACGGCGCGGTTCAGTTGTCCATCGAAATATGTGAGACAGTTACTGCGTCATTTCCTTTCCTCGCAACCAACTAATTAGCCCCTGTTCATGGATTCCTCATCGTAGTCGCCTGTGTTGGCGTTGCCATACCACAACACCTGACAACCATGGCAGGTAGTAGAAGTGCGAAACACCACCTGCCACGGCGAAAGCGTAGGAACGGACAACCCGAAGGTGGCTGCCACAGGAAGATCCCGGAGGGTGGCTAGCAGCGTAAGCTTTGGCAGGTGGCGTGGGGAGAGCTGCGTTGAAATTTCGTATTACCGACTGTCCTAGTCGTCTACCAATTTTGTGGTTTTATTCATTTACCGTTAACGGGGTATCACTTCTAGGCCCTCTACTGGCCCCCCGCATCAGCTGGTGTAATGAAGCGCGTGCATTGTGCAATGAAGCGAGTCTTAGAGCTCTGCTTCATATTGCCACCTGGTGTTCTCAGGTGGCGCTGAAGTGTCATCGAAGACGTTGAAGTCGAAGACGTTGAAGACGTTAAGTGTCTCGGGCTGGCTGGCTGGCTGCCGTATTCTGCTGGTTAGCGACCAGTCGCCCTATCTTCCGTTAGATATTTTGGTGGAGGTGCTGGGTAAAGATCCCCGTATATGTCTCATACTCCTCCGGATAACCTGGGCTCCAGTCCTTCGCTCGTGTACACCCCTGTGCACTGCGCTAGCAGGAGAAACCAAGGCCTACCTCCCGAACACGGGTCTTTGGAGTCTGCCAGAGCACCCACCCATCGACCTGCCATGCAAGCTGCACCGTACTACACCTTGCAGAATCCGCGACTGCCCAAACCATTCCACGGCAGTCAGCTCGAAGACGTAGAAGACTGGCTTCTCGAGTTTGAACGCGTGGCCTCATTCAACCAGTGGGACGACGCCGCCAAGCTTCGAAACGTCTTCTTTAGCCTTGAAGATGGTGCACGTACCTGGTACGAAAACCGAGAAGGCGCTTTAACATCATGGCACGAGTTCCGCCGGCACCTGCTGGAGACCTACACCAGCACGGATCGTCGAGAACGGGCTGAACGGGCTTTGCAGTCTCGCATTCAGATGCCGATTGAGACTGTAAGCATGTACAGGGTCGTCCACTCTAAGTACGAACACGGCGCAGCGTGGCCGCGCTCTGCAGGGCGCGAGCGCATCCGGCGCGGCCGCGCATCGAAGCTCTGCGGCGCAGGCGCACACGGGCCTGGAGGCGGTGCTTTGCGTCGTCTGCTACAGCGCGGGCGCGCGCACTGCCTGCTGTGCGGTGAAGCGCACCTAACTCTCTGCATGATTACAGCGCTCGTGTGCACCGAGACACACTGCGGGAAAGCTCACTAACTGCAGCGCGTTGTCGCTGGTTGCGCGTACGACAACCCAGCGGCCTCTCGTCCCAGTGCCACGATGTCGGGGATATGTATGTATTGCTGCAAAATTCTCATTTCAGGTTTGAATTGATTTGGTTTATGGGATTTAACGTCCGAAATTGACAGACTACAAGGGACGTTATAGTCGAGGGCCCCATGTTATTGTCGACCACATGGGTTTTTAACGTGCGCTGACATCCCACAGCACACGGGTTCCTTGCGTTACGCCTCCATTGAAATGAGACCGCCGCTCAAGGTCATACCCTTTAAGGCGGAGTTAAAGCATCTCCCAAATTTTACTTTTCCCATCTTCGCAGTGTCAGACGCCCATCACTTCCTTTTTCGACTGCTTATGAAAGCTTCTCCGGCTTGATGCGTCATCATTTAAGTTAGAAGTTTCGCCCCTATCCTGTCGTTTATGTTCTGTCTTCTGTGGCACACAGTGGAGTAACATATATTCCATAATTCCATAGCCTTGCACAAAACTGTGGTATGAGCCCCGCCACGGTGGCTCAGTGGTTACGGCGCTCGGTTGCTAACCCGGAAGACGCGGGTTCGATCCCGGCCGCGGTGGCCGAATATCGATGGAAGCGAAATTCTAGTGGCTCGCGTACTGTGCGATCTCAGTGCACGCTAAAGAACCGCAGGTGGTCGAAATTTCCGGAGCCCTTCACTACGGCGCCCCTCATAGCCAGAGTCGCTTTGGGACGTTAAACTCCAATAAACAAACAAATAACAAACAAACAAACGGTGGTATTAAGAGATGCTTGGGGTTCATTAATTTTTCCTTGAGCAAAGGCAGTGCCGTAGATTTAAATGTGATATTAAAAGCATGCAGTACAACAGCAGTACAGGTCCGACTTCAGTCATTTGCAAGGTGTATCGGCTGTCCGTCCATGCTAGGCTGAGCATTCCAATATTTCATCAGGAAGTGAGGCTGATACTCTGCTTGAAATGACTGTCTGGCTAGGTGGCTGGTCTACCCGAGCGAACCATTCTCGAATGATGAGCGAAAGGTCGAGCCACCAGACGTTGCTGGCTCAGCATATTTGTATCGGCAGACATAACGTCACGCTATCAGTTTTTTCAGTCATCCTTGCGACTTCTCTTACACATTAGAGAGTTTTAGCATAGCGTTAGCGTGATAGCGGACTTAAGGGAAATTACGTTAGCGTACCGCAAACAACTTATCCCCACAGACAGTTTTAGTATAGCGTTCTGAAAACGTTAAACGCCACCTGCTAGACATGGATGCGAACGGTCCTTCTAAAATGGTCGAACTGCCGCTAACTAGCTAAAGTATAATATTTCCGAGTTTTTTAAACGAGTTATTACTGTAATGCTTATTTTCGTCTGCAAAATGACTCTGAAGTTTAAATAAATCGAAATAAAAAACGTAAAACAGTGGCGCCATCTAGTCAAGGCAATGTTCACTACAAGCCGTTCGAGCAAGAATATTTGCCATCACATGACGTGTAATGTTAAAAAAACTACTATAAATTCGATATAAACTCGCTTTACATCATTTAAGTCCATAAAACACCGCGAAAAAGCTCAAAATCTATTTTTGTTTTGTTCCGGACGTTTGTGCTAGGTTTCGGCTGCGTTGCGGGCAGTTGCAGACGGTAGCAGTGCAGCTGGAGGTCCAATTAGGCTTGCGCGCCATAGAGTTTCTTACTATTACCTAGAGGGAAAGCTGGCGGCGCTGCACTTCAGCCACCATGGACGCTTAAAGCATCATGGGGCGGTGAGCTACTTGTTGCGGCACAGTCGTAGTTTTTCGGGAACACGGAGTGTTATTACTAAGATGTTTCATTCCAAAAACGCTGCCCGTGTGTGCGCAGACGACTTTCGCGCGAACGCAGTGTGCAAAAGCCATAGTAGTGAAAACGCGACGACACACGACGCCAATAAAAGGTTTTACTCTTCCGAAATGTCATTAAAAAACCTCTTAAAGTATCTAAGCAACAACATTTTTTTTTAGAACATATTTACTTTTTAAAGTGCGCTTGTTAATTACGCAATATTAGTTTTTTTAGTGTTCATCACTTGGCCAATAGGAAAGCTAGTCATCTGTTATTTTGGGCAAACTTTGCACTTAAATGCTTTTCTGCTCGTTTGTTGCAATCATTAGACAAGATATTGAATATTAGGACGTTTGTAGTTATCAAACAGCTTAATTTTTCTATTATTTTTTGGCCAAAAGTTGCAGTTCCACAACAAGTAGCTCACCGCCCCATGATGCTTTGAGCGCCCATGGTGGCTGAAGTGGTCTCGAGGGGTCGCCATGCAAACTCCCATAGATGGGCTGCCAGCTTTCCCTCTAGGTAATAGTAAGAAACTCTATGTTGCGCGCTCCAGAATCGAGTGCGTAGCTCAAAAACTGAGCTGAATGGCAGCTTATACTTTATCGTCGAAGCAAGGTAAGTCATAGAGAAAAGCAACTACATCAGTAGTTGCCGGTAAACATGCCGACGGGAATCGCAAGGACTGCTGAATTGGCTGAAGCGGGCGGCTCTGGCTTGGAAGGACGCCTCCATGTTTTCACGCTAAGGGCTCAAAAGCCGCAACTGCCGTAACGGTAACTTCTGAAAATTGCGTTCGTACGCTAACGCTATTTCTCCGTTACCGTTCTGCGCATGCGCAGTCCAGACCCGTTATTCCGCTATGCACGCAATTACGCAAAGCACTCAATACTAAAACTCTCTATTGTCGCTTGTTTCCAATGCCCCTCTGCAATAAAAACGGTGTGGCAGCGTGGGGTCGCCGCATTTTTAGTTGCCCGCACGGGAAGTTAGCCATGTCTCGTGTACCGGAATGCGACAGAAGACGCATTGTAGATTTAAGTTTGCAAGCGTATACTCACAAAGAAAAATATCCGAGTTGAGAAGTAGGCCACTCTCGACCATCAACCGGATAATTAAAGCCTACAGGGAAGAGCAACGAAACAAGGATGCTCCGCGGAAAGCCCGCCCAAGAGTCACCACCGAGGAGGACGACATGGCCATTGTTGCGGCAGCGGTCGACAAGCCTACTGCGAGTGTGGGCGAGACTAAGAACTGCGTCGGGCTTCCATGGGTTTCAAACACCACAGTGAAGCGTCGTCTCTACGAGGCAGGGCTAAAATCAAGAACCACGGCTCAGAAGCCAGTTGTGAGGGCGGCCAACCGGCAAAAACGCCTCGAATTTGCCCGGCAGCATCAGCAATAGTCCGAGGAGCATTGGGCGAAGGTGGTGTTTACGGACGAGTCAGCGTTCACCACAAGATGGGACCAGAGGCAGCGAGTTTGGCGGCCCGAGAACTGTCGGTAAGGATAATTACATAGGCTATCGTATCCTAGAAAGTGCGAACTCAGATTTCGTCCACCGTTATTGGCTGCCCAATGGTATAATAAAACTAAGGAGCATTTTTACGTTTTTAGGCTGATTCTGGACAAGTGTAATTTTCGCACTGCCCTAATCTTCGGCTTTTCGTAAATCGCGTATATTACGAAAAAAAACCCAACTACAGTTTGGCAAAACAAATTATTTATATCAGCATATTTCTGCTTCCCATCAAACAACGCTTAAGGATGAACTTATTTAATTCTGGTTCCTTGTAGCTTAGCGGTTGTAACTGCTTGTGTACCAATGCCAACAAAAGTTTTCATTTTTTCTAGGTATGTGCCAGAGTATATGCAGCGAGTCGCAGCCAGCGGCCGCTCTGCTGTCAGCGTTTGGGGAGCTATGACAGCTGAAGGTCTAGGACCCCTGGTTCGAATTGACAGCCGGTTGAACGGAGACACTTATTGTGCCATCCTGGACGATGTGATGCTTCTATATCTTGCTGGAGGACCATTCGCTGATAATGATTTTATTTTTCAGCATGATAATTCCCCCATCCACACGTCAAAGAAGGTGGCCGCGTTTCTGGAGCTCCGCGACGTTGCAGTACTGGAATGGCCTCCACAGTCACCGGACCTCAACATAATAGAAAACATCTGGGGCAACAAGAAGTTCGCCTTGGCCCGCCGAGAGCTCCGTGTCCTCTCAGCGGACGCGCTATGGACTGCCGTCAAAGAGGAATGGGAGCGGCTTAGAACTAACACGGATATATTCCGGTCTCTCTACAGCAGCCTGCAGAACAGAATGCAGGCTGTGATAGACTCTGGAGGCGAGCTCACCCACTACTGAGCTCAGTCAGGTAATTCGTGGAAGCCTGCGAATAAAGGATAGTGACAGTCAGTGGCCCCGTCCTTCGTTCACAATCGATGAAATCTTTGTTCTTTTGTGCTTGTTTTTTGTGCGGCCGTGCAGTGACACGTTCTGTGGGGGGTTGCAAGCATGCCGTCGGCTGTCGTTTGCGATGATGACTGTGTTGCCGCGATGTCAACATTTGAATGTGTTCTGTAACTTCACCATGCTTGCTACGCCTAGAGAGGACAGCCAGCACGTTCGGCGTCTGTACTACGGTAAAATTTTAAACATTCAGAGCAGGAGGTAAAAAATTTGCTGGTGTTTAGCTTTGGTTAAACCTGGTAGGTTGCGTAAGCATCCATAGCATTCCATTCAGGATCATCAGCGGTTGTAGACGATTCGGTTTAGATAGAGACGCGGTGCGCCCGTCTAGCAGCGTCTTGAGCGCGCCGCTTTGCAAGGCGCTGTTCGCGTTCTTCATCTGCCTCCGAAGCCAGTGCTTGTTTCCTGGCTTCGTCAAGCCAACGTAGCCTCCCTTTCTCTTTATCAGGCGGCATAACGACGGCGCCGGCAAGCGAGGGAACGCGTTTTATACCCCTCCCCCCTCTTCCCAGCTTCCTCTCCACATTCGCAGCTGGCCAGAGCGCGGCGAGGGCAGCGCCTCCATTCGGTAGCGGCGCGGCTGCAGCTGTAGTGCGCCGTGCCTCGCGCCGCCCTTCAAGGTCAAACGTGCCTCGCGGCCGCCCCGACGCGAAGGGCTGAAACCTGTCGTAATACTGCTTGCGCAATAAAAATGGGCGCCACCTTCAATGTAACTACGCCGACCAATTAAAACAATAAACGAAATCAGCTTTTTAATGTTTGACTATATTAAGGAACCCAGAAGAATCGAAAAAATTTATTTAATTTTTACTTAAAGTTACGTAGAGTTATTATTTACTTTCCAATTTGCTTCTCGATCAAATGCCAAGAAACGTTTTGGCTGCAGACTATTTTCGGTTTTGCAACAATTGTGTGCGCCGATCTCGAATACGGCCGAGCTTTCTTTGACTTCAGTTCTATCCGACTTGTCCTCGAATCTTCATATTGTCTCTTCCGTTCCTATTGTCTCCCAGAGCGGGGCCTCTGGCGCTAGGTATTGAGTTTCAGGAATTGTTTAACTCCCCGAGAAGGAGAGTGCCGGCTGCGTTTCCTTTATCGCTATCGTCGGCATCAAGCACCTCGTGAGTCGCAGCTGACAGCCCATGGGCTTCGAAGCCCTCTTCTTCTGATTATTTCGTTCCTTTTTCATTTGCGTTACGTTCCACCACGTACGAAACAAAAAATGTCACTAGAAAAGCGCTAGCGGAGACGAGGAGAGCGACTGCGGCGGGCGAGAAATGAAGAAAGAAATCCAGACCCATTATCAGTGTTTAAGCACAACACTTAATGTCCTGCGGCTGGTGGCATGAGCTTCAGACAAAAAACAAAACACTCGCTAAGCCTGCTCAGTTAAGAAATGATTGGGGTGTAAACCAAAATTGATTGATGTTTTAAACGTAATTGCGATTTCTTTTCAAACTCATAAGACGTTCTTGTTATTTCAATAAGTACTTTAATAAAATTTGAAGCACCATCAAGCCATCCGCGAACTTTTTCGCGCTAGGCTAAATATAGGACCACTCGGACCTAGAAAAGCAAGCCCGGCGCAATCTCTGTCCCGCAACTTAACAGCTACTGCTGTAAAACATCCCATAAGCCTTAACCAGTGCGCGTAGAAAATAAAGCTTTGATCCATAACGCACGCGACTTTCAGAGTGCATTCAAGACCTCAAAGTGGTTCGCCGAGCTGGATCAGTGGAGACCACCCGACTACAGGAGGAACGCCGTCGGCAGGCAGCGCGAGCGGTTGCACGCCACGTCGGCTCTACCAATGATCGCTGTTATTTGCGGTCCTCAACTCTTTCCCGTAGAAAGCTTGGCACCATCGTCTCCGGCAACCTAAGCGGCATCCGTGGACACCACTTTTGCCGAGGTGCGCTGAATTTTGTTCCATTTTCAGTGCTTTGAAGACCTCGCCCCATTTCTGCGGCGCTAAGCCTGACGGTGGCAAGGCCTGCGCCGGCTGCGTTCGGGGTTTCCTCTGGGATTCCTCGGCAATGGCGGTCCAAGGCGAAGTCACCGGATACGATCCCACCTCCATAGGGATCGTTAACATGGAAACCATTCAACATGAAGAGCCTCTTCCCAGCGAGGTGGAATACCTCCAAGACATGGTCCGCGTATGGCGCGGACGCAGGAAGACTAAGGCCTCCAGGGACGCCAACACGAACGCCGGCCAGCAACGGGTGGCGGGACGCTCTGCACATGTGCAGGGCGGCAACGCGCAATATGCAGCTGTGCAACAAGCAAAACAGCCCCGGTGGCGGCCGCAACACACGCCCCGCATCGGGAAAGACGAAATCATTGCGGTGCTTAAGCCACGAGAAACCATCGACCTGAAGGCCACCTTAAGGTCCCGGAAAAGCCGGCGCTGCCATTCGCAGCATCCTCGGGGACGCTGCAAGTGTGGTGCTTGCAGTGTGGCCCGTGTGGGAGCAAAATGTGCTCGTGTGCACACTGTAATCAGTGGAAGCTGCGGAGAAGCTGCTCCGGGACGTCATGCTGCCGATCGGAGGCCGCAAGCTGCTATTCCGGGGCCACCCTAAGCTCTCCGGCGAATTCTGCAAGGGCGTCATCATCGTCTCCCCGGACGAGACATCTGAGACTGTCAAGAAAAAACTCAGTGAGGACCCCAACGTAGTATCCGTGTGCAAACTGGGCAAAACGCAAGTTGCTGTGGTCACCTTTGTGGGGACAAGGGTGTCGCGGACCGTGCTTTATAGTTGCGAGCGTCTCCCGGTCCGCTTCTATAAGAAAACGATCCCTGCCTGCCCTCGCTGTGGCACGGTGGGGCATCGGGCCGACGCCTGCCCGCGGCCGCAGCCTGGACGCTGTGAACGCTGCGGGGCTCAGGTTGCTGCTGCTCCTGACGGTGGCCCAGCTGAACATCAATGCTCCCCGTGCTGCCTCATCTGCAAAGGCAGCCATCCCACAGGAACGCCTGGCTGCGCGGGCAAGTACCGCAAGGTCATCAAGCCGGGACCCCCACCCACCCCAAAGCAGAAGCAGACGGCGGCACGCAAAAAGGCCCAGACGCCCAGGCCGGACCCAAGCAGGCTCCGGGGCCCAAGCCCGAACCCAAGAAGGCCCTGTCCGGGCCGCCAAAATTTGTGAAGTCCGGGAACCCGACGAGGCCACCGGTCCTGAAAGCGGAGGATTTCCCACCTCTGGTACCACGCCAAAATCAGGTGAGCAGTTGGAGTGGGTTAGTCTCTGGGCCCACCCCCCCTCCCTCCCCCACCGAATCCGCCCTACAGCGGCAGGTAGAGGAGCTCAGGCGCCAAAATCAAATTCTCGCCCGCAAAATTCAAGAATTAGAAGCTAAGCAGGCCGGGCAGTCCGAGCCCATGCAGGACGCTGAGCCCGAGGATAGTGATGACGGATCCTCAGTATCATCTTGCCTAACTAGCGTCTGGCGGCAAACCGCGGACACGGTGGTCGATTCGGCCCCTGCGGACGCCGGCCGCTTCGAGGCCCTGGAGCGTAAAGCCGAGCAGTTGGAGGAGCGGGTGGCAGCGCTCCCGAACCAAATTATGATTGCGGTCCGCGAGTCCTTTCAAGACATGTTCAGGTCCGCATTTGTTGCAATGCTTCCCGACATTGCGGCCCAGGTGACTGACTCTGTCCTTAAGGCGATGCAGCCCTAGGTCAGCTCCCAAATACAAAATTCTCTCTCTTGCGACTCCCCGCAGCTAAAACGTAAAATAGCTCCTCGACAGGCAGCGGAAGAAAGCGGTTCCGGCCCGATAGCCGCGGCGTTGATGCAACCCCTACCTGGGGCTGCGCCGGCCCCCGAACCGAGTGGCTACCCAGCACCGTAAAATAAAAACATCAATATGGCTGGAAAACCTTCTCAGAAAGCTAAAAAATTAGACCAATTCGAAATTACTCAATGGAACTGCAGGAGTTTCAGAGCCTGCAAAAACGGTCACATCTCCAGCTCTACCTGCAGTCCCTTGGCGACATGCCGGCGTTTCTTGCTTTGCAAGAGCCCGGCAATGATGCTAAATTCTCGGGGTATAGCTCGTTTCAGGGGGGCCCCTCGACCTGCATCCTGGTGCATAAAGCATACACCGCGATTCAGGTCGATCTTGATCTGGAGACTGAGCAGGAATACACCATGGTAAGGGTTCTGCCTCTCAGGCGCCGCGACCCGTCAATACATGTGCTTAATGTGTATTGCCCCCCGCATAAGCCGCGTGTTACTTTCAGCGAAATTTTCTATCGTGCTCTCAAATCGGCTGACAACGAACCCCTGGTGATCATTGGGGATTTCAACGCACCCAGTCTACACTGGGGCTATCACTTCGAGAAATCCATGGGGCGCAAGCTGGCGGAGCTCATCTCCACCCTTCGTCTTACGTTGCTCACGGATCCGTCTTGCCCCACACGTGTGGGCAACTCGGTCACCCGTGACACGTGTCCTGACTTATCTCTGGTTAGGAACACTACAAACGCCACATGGGAGAACCTGGGGGATACCCTGGGCAGCGACCACTGCCTTCTCCGCATCACGCTTTTGGCGAAGGCAGCCCGTAAAAAATGGGGCCAGGCGAAAATAACCAATTGGCACCAATTTCGAACTCAGGACGTCCCTCCGGTACTATTCTCCGGCGGCTATGCGGAGTGGGCAACACAGTTCACCAACATACAGAAACAACACACGCAAACACTTCACACCACCGACGAGATCCCCGCAGTGGACAATCACCTCCTGCATCTGTGGGAGGCACGCCGGAGCTTAACAAAACGATGGAAGAAACACAAGACGAATCGCAAGCTTAGAGCTCGCATTGCACAACTTACGGAGCAGGCTGCGGCATATGCCGCCCAGCTCACAGACACCAATTGGATAGAACGCTGCAACTCGGCAGCGCGTCAGATGAGCTCGAAGGGGACTTGGCGTCTCTTGCGCAGCCTCATCGACCCTTCTCAAACGAAAGGGGAGACGCAAAAACAGCTCCGGCGGGCTCTGCACGGGTACCAAGGTACGACGGCGCAACTTGCGGACACTTTGTGCGACAGGTATCTCTGCCGCATAAATGACCCGGTTGGGCCCGAGTACACGTACTCCGGCAAGCCAAATCAGGATTTAGACGCCCCTTTTGAGTTGCATGACCTTAAGGCGGCCCTGGCTAAAATGCGCCGAGGTGGGGCCCCGGGTCGGGATCGCATAACAGTGAAACTGTTGGCGAACCTCTCCGACTCTGCATACCTCCATTTGCTACAATACATAAATCAGTTCTCGGATGGGTGTCCGCTCCCACTCGAATGAAAAACATCGCTTGTAACGTTCATCCCCAAAGCAGGTAAAGCCGTGACTACGGACAACTTGAGACCCATCTCATTAACCTCATGTGTGGGAAAGCTCATGGAGACGATGGTTCGGGATCGCCTCTCTCCATACATGGAGGGTAAGGGCCTCTTTGCAGACACTATGTTCGGGTTCCGCCCGCACATGTCTGCACAGGATGTCCTACTCCAACTACACAGGGACATAATACTATACCCACAGCCATGCAACAAAACGACAAGGCCATTCTCGCCCTCGATCTTAAGGGGGCGTTTGACAATGTTAAACATGGCACCATACTCTCTAACTTGAACACCACTAACTGCGGGGCGAAGGTCTTCGCCTATGTCAGAGACTTCCTCTCTGCGCGTCAGGCACTCCTCCGGATCGAGGACGAGGAATACGGCCCGTACTCTATGGGTACACGAGGTACACCACAGGGGGCGGTGTTATCACCGCTCCTTTTCAACATCGCCATGATGCACCTGCCCGGCCGACTGGCTCAGGTGGAGGGCATAAAACACGCACTCTACGCAGACGACATTACAATCTGGACCACCGAGGGGAGCCTTGGGGAGATGGAGGACCGCCTTCAGCAGGCCGCCTCCATAGTCGAAGCATATGCTGCCGACTGTGGTCTCCAATGTGCTCCCGCCAAATCAGAGCTTCTACACGTCAGGACAAACTACAAGGACAACACGTCTCTACACATATCGCTGTCGGGCGGTCCCATCAGAGAAGTGGCGGAGCTCCGGATCCTGGGTCTGTTCATCAATAACAATCTTAGGCCGGACTCTACTATAGCGAAACTCAAGAGCATAGGTGAACAGGTAGGGCGCATGATCCGCCGTGTTTCCAACAAGCGGGGTGGTCTGCGGGGCAGGGACGCGCTACGGCTCGCCTATGCCTTCGTGACCAGCCGGATCCTCTACGCCGTGCCGTACCTACGCACCACCAAACAACAAGACGAGCGCATTGACCCCATCATCAGGAAGGCAACAAAGCGAGCACTGGACCTCCCGATGGCTACCTCCAACGCCAAACTGAAGGCGTTGGGAGTGGTAAACTCCTATCAGGAGTTGCGGGAGGCCCACCTCGTGAACCAATATACGCGGCTATAGCAGACGGTGCCTGGGCGCCGCCTGCTAAACCGCTTACACATCCAACACACATGCATACCAGAGGGGACGGAAAACATCCCGGTGCTGTGGCGCCACATGCTCTTGGTCGCTCCGCTCCCGCGCAACATGGATATGGCTTCACATGAAGGCAGACGACAAGCGCGGGTTCGCACGCTTGAGAGGCAATATGGCTATAGAGAGGGCGTCTATTACGTGGACATCACAGGGCCGTCGCCCGCGGGATTCTTCACGGCTGCCGTAGTCCACCGGGGAATGAATGTAGATGGGCTATCTTTTCGGGCCCCAAATTCAACACGAGCGGAGGAAGTCGCATTAGCTCTCGCTGCCGCCGATCCAAAATCGAAAACGGTTATCACAGACTCTCGCCGGGCCTGTGAACATTATCTTGCAGGCGAAATATCACCTCTTGCCTCGCAAATTCTAAGACGCGCTCTCGCCGATCTAACTCGCACAAAAGTGATCTGGGCTCCTGGCCACCAGGGTCTACGAGGCAATGAGGCCGCTGATGCGGCCGCCCGAGCGCTCACACACCGGGCTCCTCATCCTAGCTCTCCTGGCTCAGAAGCTCATAAACCGCTTCTGCGGTTCCGCGAAATCCTAATTTATTATTGCGAAGGCCACCGTCTCTACCCGGCACCTGCCAAGGGGCTGAGTAAGGCGGAGGAGCGAACTCTGCGGCGCCGGCAGACAGGGACCCTTCTCTGTCCTGCAATAGCAAAACACTTCGTTCCGAACACAGATGGGCGCTGCCCGCACTGTGGAGAGATCTGCGATATCTTTCACATGGTGTGGGCATGTACTCAGAATCCTCACCTTCCCCCCTCCCCCACCCCCACCCGAGAGGCATGGGAGACTGCCCTCCTCAACTGCTCCACACTGGAGTCCAAAACGGCTCCGGTCAAGCGGGCGCGAGACGGGGACTCGTCATGCGGTGTCCCGGACTAAGGATACCGACCATGCAGCAGGGTTTTTTTTTTACCCTCGAGCTCTCTTTGATTAAAGTTTTTCACCACCACCACCACCCGACTACAGAGGCGAGGGACTAGAGTATGATCCCGGCCACGGCAGTCCCGTTTCAATGGAGGCGAAACGCAAGGCACCCATGTGCTGGTGGATGTCAGCGCACGTTAAAAGCCCCCTTGGGGTCGACAATAACCTAGGGCCCTCGACTATAACGTCCTTGTGGTCTGTCAGTTTCGGACGTTAAATCCCATAAACCAAATCAATTCAAACCTGAAATGAAAATTTTGCAGCAATACATGCATATCCCCGACATCGTGGCACTGAGACGAGAGGCCGCTGGGTTGTCATACGCGCAACCAGCGACAACGAGGGGGCAGTTAGTGACCTTTCCCGCAGTGCTGTCTCGGTGCACAAGAGCGCTGTAATCATGCAGAGAGTTAGGTGCGCTTCACCGCACAGTAAGCACTGTGCGCGCCCGCACTGTAGCAGACGACGCTAAGTACCGCCTGCAGGCCCGTGTGCGCCTGCGCCACAGAGCTTCGATGCGCGGCCACGCCGGATGCGCTCGCGCCCCGCGGAGCGCGGCCACGCTGCGCCGTCTTCGTACTTAGAGTGGACGACCCTGTACGTGGAGGATATGACGCGGCTCTTCCGGCGAGCTGACCCGGCCATGCCCGAAGATAAAAACTGCTGAGGCTCAGCTTGGCTAAGCCTGGGGAATGCGAAGCATATTAGGGCTTAGCTTGGTTTAGTAACCGGCGCTTGCATGCGCCGGTTGGTCTGCAAACGAGTCACAAAAAATAACTCGTGCCAGTGCCTGCTCAATGTTTATCAAGATATCAGTCGCGTTGAGCGTTTGATAATGCACGGAATTATAATTTCCGATTTCTAATAACGCGTGCAAAAAGCACATAAATGCCACGATACACTTCGTTGTCATACGTGATCTCTTAGGGGCTTCGCGCATCGAAGCAAAGCCGCGCAGGCGCACAGGGGCCCGGGGGAGAAGCGCTGCGTTCAAAGGGCAAGGCATCGCGCCGAACTGCTGGTGGCGTTCCTTCCTTCCTTTACGGTGCGGTTCGGGTGTCCACCGAGATGGCAGAGAATTACTGCGCCATTTCCTTTCTTTAAGAAACGTTGGGTTCAAATGGCAAGGCAACGCGCTGAACGGGTGGTGGCGTTCCTCCCTTCCTGTACGGTGCGGTTCGGGTGTCCTCCGAGATGACATTAGGCCCGTAAACATTTCATGCTTACTGTACTCTCGGTTACGGGAGAGGCAGAGATTTTTGTCGTGATCGTTTGGAAGTCAATAAACTTCTCTTTATAATATGAGACACAAGGACATTCAAGTGGTTGTATTAGAAACAACGCTCTTCCAGCCGGTGCTCTCGTTCTTCAGAGGATTCCATGGCGCGCCTTTGTCATCTATAGGCATTCCGACGCTCCAAACGAGTCGACATACTACACTCACTACCGTCCACACTGATTGAAGCACAGTTGAACTCTTGAACCAGAGTCGATACACCACTGTCCGCACTGGTTGAAACACAGTTCGACGTGGAGGCCGGCTCTCTCATCCGATGTCACTTGGTGTGACGTCACGGTGTCACGTGTTGGGACGTCACGGTGTCACGTGGTTTGGCGTCATGGTCACGTGGTGTGACGTCACAGTGTCACGTGGTGTGACGTCACGGTGTCACGTGGGGGTCCCACGGCGACGGCTGGTAGCTCTAGCAATATGCTTCGCATAAAAAATTGGAGGCTTATCAAGGTTAAGCCCAGTGGATGCGAAGAGAAAGAGAGAAAAAACTTTATTGTACAAGGAATTCGGGGCACGCCCCAGGGTCCCCGCACGACCTCACTGCACTCAAGTGTTTATGTTCCTAAGGTCCATAACACTGGCAGCCCGGCCGGTTGCGATGGTCTGCACGGCCGGGTCCTACGAGCGCAGCAGGGTCTCCCAGTCCTCCCAGGTCTTGAGGTTCTCCAGGTCCCGCGGGGGAGGGTCCGCCGGGCAGAGGGAAATGATGTGGAGGGAAGAGGCGAAGGGTTCTGGGCATAGGGCGCATGCTGGAGTGGGGAAGGAGGGATGATAGTGGGCTAGGGTAAGGGGTGAGGGAAGAGAGTGTGTCTGTAGTCTGCGCCAGAGTGTTGCGTGTCTGTTATCTAGGGAGGGGAGCGGCGGGGGGTAGAGCTGGCGGGAGGATCTGTATGCCTGGGTCAGCTCACTGAATGTGTGCATGCGCTCCTTCGTGAATCCCCGATGCGAGGCCACCTGAGCCCGGTTTAAAGAACCTCGGGCTAAAAGGTTGGCGGCCTCGTTTCCGGGATTCCCGGAGTGCGCGGGCACCCATATCAGCTCCACATGTCGGGGCGGGGTTGCATCGGGCGAGTCCAGTATGCCAAAAGCAGGGACATGAACTCGGCCTCGAGCAAAATTTAAAATCGCAGTTTTGGAGTCACTTAAAATGTACCGGGCTTCCGTGCGTGTGATAGCAAGTGCAATGGCGGCTTCCTCTGCAGCTTCTGGGGAGGTGTCTGGAGGGAGAGGTAGTGTGAGAAGGGCGGATAAAGAGGAGTCCACCACAGCTGCTGTCGCTTCATCACCCGTGGAGGCAGCGTCCACCCATACGGCGTCCGGCTCGGGGCCGTACGCTCGATGGAGTGCCTTCGCACGGGCTCTGCGGCGCTGCTCATGGTGGGACGGGTGCATATTCCTCGGGAGCGGCCTGATGAGGAGCTCCTGGTAAAGGGGTCGTGGGATGGCGAGGAGGTTTGGGTCGTGGCCGGTATTCTGATTCCGAGGGAGTCCAGGATATACCGACCTGTGGAGGTTTGTGGGAGCCTGATGTATTGGGTCTGTCGGTGGGCCTCCACCAGTTCCCCGATCGTGTTGTGGAGGCCCAGCATGTCCTTAGCGTTTGGAGGCATCTTGACCGCATACACGCCCGGCGCAAAGACGCTGGCGCGGTTGTGGTATAGTGCCTTGGCACTATAGTTGTGGGCACAGAGACTGACGCGACGGCGGGCGCGCGCCGCCTCATCCCTGGCGTGACGTCACATATCACGTGATGCGGCGATGGTGGCGCCGCCGCCGCGTCGCGCGCCACGGCGCGAACCGAAGCGTGGAGGCCTCCGCCGGGCGACGTCCGACGGCGCGATATGAGGCCCCATCTGCAGCCGGTGTGACGTCATCACGTGACGTCATGTCACGTGACCTACTTGAAGGTCACTTGAAGGTCAATGGCGGCCACCGCCGGGCGTCGCGCGAAGGCCCGAAACCTACGTTAATATGCTTCGCATAAAAAATGGCCTGGCTTAGCTTATGGTTAAGCCTAGGATGCGAAGCATACCGCCGGCGGAGGCTCCGCGTCCTCAAGCGAGCGCACGAGTTGAGCCCCAGCTTTCACAGCTGTTGTGACGTCAGCGCCCCTAGCGGAAGGAGCGGGAGTTAGGCCGCCGGTGGAGGCTGCGCGTCCGCAAGCGAGCGCACGAGTTAAGCCCCAGCTTTCACAGCTGTTGTGACGTCATATCACGTGGTGTGCCGATGTAGGTCAAGTGGTAGCTACGCGGCCGCGCGCGGCGCAGCAAGGAAGCGCTCGGTTGTGCGGCTAGTATGCTTCGCATAAAAGGTGCGCCAACTCATGCGCGGCGTTAAGGAGCAACTTTTCGCTGGCCTCGTGCGCAGTACACCAGGGACTGTTGCTGAGTTTCTCAGGGAAGCGGTCATGATGGAGAAGATTCTCTTGCGGCGGTCTACCACCTACGACAGGCCGGTACTCGCCGCTTCACTTAGAGAGCCGCTTCCTGCCTTCGGGGCTAACCCTGACCTTCTCCGCGACCTCATCCGCTCCGTTGTGCGCAAATAGCTCCAGGCGCTTTTCGGTACTCCCCTGCCGACGGCCGGCTCTCTCGCTAGCCTCGTCCGCGAAGAGGTTCAAGCCTTGAGACCTTCGTTCTCGTCCGTTGACCCGTCGCCTTTACTCACTGAGTGCCGTCGGCCAACGTATGCTGAGGCCTTGCGACGTGCTGCGCCCTCTGCGGCGCAGTTTCCTCCGTCCAGTCAAGGCTCGCTGTTTTCCGCACACCCCGACACGTACTACATGGACAATCGACGATCGCCCCAACGGAAGACGGACCTGTGGCGCGCTCCAGATCGGCGGCGTCTCTGCTTTCACAGCGGGGAACACGGTAATCTGTATCGCCAGTGCCCGTATCGACAGCTTGGGCTGCAGGGGTTCCCTATCGACATGCCCCGTCCACCAAGAGGTCAACGACACCAGGAGATCGAGGACTACGTGGCCCAGCAGCTCATGGCGACAATTACCCAGCGGTAGTCTGGGTCTCCATCACCACGCCGACCTTCGCCACAGCCTGAAAGCTCCTCCTGGATGGCGCAGCGGCGGTTGCCAAGCCCCCGCAGGGAAAACTAAAGAGAGTGACCTCAGGGAGCGAGGCCGCTGGCAATCGATGCGAACAAGAACCCCGACAACGCGAACAGCGGCCGATCGCGATTTAAAGGCAACGACTGCAGTACCTGAACCTGATTATACCCGTGCTTCTTGACGGCTATAAGGTTAGTGCTTTGGTGGACACTGGCTCTGATTTCTCGATTTTAAGCGGAAAGCTAGCGGCGTTTCATAAAAAAGGTAATGACGCCATGGTCCGGCACGCAGATTCGCACGGCTGGCGGACATGTCGTAACTCCGCTTGGCCTATGCACAGCAAGAGTCCAAATTCGCAGCTCCGCATTTGTTGTCAGCTACCTAGTTCTACCTGACTGCTCCCGTGACTGTATCCTTGGCGTTGATTTTCTCCGGGAGTATGGAGCTATTATTGATCTCCGTGAGCGCACTGTCACATTTTCTACCGAGAAAGCTGATGTTTACTCCGAAGACTGTCAACGCCGCGCCGCCCTTCGAATATCCGCCGAGAGCGTTTGGATTCCGCCCCGCGCCAGTGTTTTTGTGAGTGTTCACTGCGACGGACTACGTGAAGGCACAGCGGTCGCAGAAGGCAACCTGTCCCTGTTACTCACCCACGGCATCTGCTCAGCGCTAAGTCTCATCCATCTTCGCGACGGCTGGTCTGAGCTCCTGGTGATTAACTTCTCTAACCAGCCCCGGCACCTTTTTCATGCTACTGACATCGCATTCGCCAACCCCTTAGCGGAGGTTTCTGACTGTTTCGCGTTCGAAGCTGTTAGACATGTGCGCCCAGCCCTTGACGCTCTTTACATCAGCCCGGACCTTTCGGTGACTCAACAGCGAGAACTATGTGCCCTCCTACTCGAATACGCTACCTGTTTCGCTTCTTAGTCGAAAGTCCGGCAAACGGCTCTTCTGAAGCACCGCATCATTACGCCCGACGATGCCCGCCCTATCCAGCAGCAACCGTACCGTATCTCACCGAAGGAGCGTGAGGCGATCCAAACGCAGGTGAAGGAGATGCTTTCAGATGGAATCATTCAACCTTCCAGCAGCCCCTGGTCTTCACCGGTCCTGCTGGTGAAGAAAAAGGATGGGACACTCCGCTTCTGCGCGGATTATCGAAAACTGAACAACATCACTAAAAAAGACGTCTACCCGCTGCCTCGTATCGACGACTCACTCGACAGACTTCGTCGCGCCCAGTACTTCTCCTCCATTGATTTAAAGATTGGGTACTGCCAGATAGAGGTCGACGAGTGGGACCGCGAAAAAACGGCGTTCGTGACACCCGACGGACTGTACGAATTTGAAGTGCTACCTTTTGGGCTATGTTCAGCACCGGCAACTTTCCAGCGGATGATGGATACCGTTCTCGCTGGACTCAAATGGCAAGCTTGTTTGGTTTATCTCGATGATGTCGTCGTATTTTCCGAAACCTTTGCCGAACACCTTGAACCCCTGAGGACAGTATTAGATGCCCTCCGATCGGCCGACTTAACGCTAAAGCCCGAGAAGTGCCGCTTTGGGTACAAAGAGTTGAAGTTTCTCGGTCACCTCGTCAGTGCCGATGGCGTTAAGCCCGACCCCGAGAAAACTGCTGCCTTCGCCGACTTTGCTGCTCCTACAACAAAGAAAAGTGTGCAACGTTTTTGGGGTCTGTGCGCATATTACCCCGCCGCTTCATCGCCGACTTTTCAAAGATTGCCGCACCCCTGTACCACCTCTCGTGCAATAATACACAGTTCGTGTGGGCCGCCGAGCAACAGGAGGCTTTTGCCGAGCTGCGCAGACGACTGTTAACAACCCCTGTTCTTGCAGACTTTGATGAAGAGGCTGAAACCAAAGTCCTCACCGACGCCAGCAACGTCGGCCTCGGCACCGCACTCGTCCAACACCATGGCGGCGTGAAAAGTGTCATCGCGTATGCAAGCCGCACGCTTTCTCGCACTGAAACAAACTGTTCGACTACAGAAAAGGAATGCCTCGCGGTTGTGTGGGGAACCATGAAATTTCGTCCTCACCTCTACGGCCGCCCGTTAAAAGTAATTACCGACCACCATTCTTTGTGCTAGGTAGCCAGTCTTCGCGACCCATCGGGGCGCCTTGCCCGATGGAGCCTCAGCCTCCAGGAATTCGACTGCACTACTGTGCACAAATCTGGCCAGACACGCGAAGACGCTGACGCACCCGTCGGGTTAGCCGGTGATAGCATAGAGGACGAGAGTGGTTTTCTTGGAGTTGTCAGCGACTTAGACTTAATGACCCGACAGCGAGCTGACCCAGACCTGCAACCTATCATTGATTATCTAGAGGGCCGAGCTTCTGACGTACCCCGACAATTTTCTCGGAACCTGCCGGCCTTCTGCCTCCGGAACGGCATTTTGTTTAAGAAAAACTCCAGCACTGTTGACCGGGCGCACCTCCTCGTCGTTCCGGCAGATCTCCGCGCCGATATCCTTCTTGCTTGCCACGATGAGCCGACCTCCGGCCACTTGGGCCTTGCCCGCACACTTGCACGCGTGCTCCAGGCGTATTATTGGCCCAAACATTCTCACGCCGTCCAACGTTACGTCAGAGACTGCCGCGATTGCCAACGCCGTAAGGCGCCTCCTCACAAGCCAGCGGGTTCGCTCCAACCTATTGAACCGCCTCGGACGCCGTTTGATCAAGTCGGCATCGATCTTCTGGGGCCCATTCCCTGTGTCATCGGCCGGTCATAAATGGATCATAGTCGCGACCGAGTATTTAACAAGGTATGCGGAAACTGAGGCGGTGCAGCGCGGCACGTCATCCGAGGTCGCCCAGTCGCTTATGCAACAAATCGTGCTGCGTCATGGCGCACCGTCCCACGTAATCACTGGCTGCATTTGTTTTTCAGTCCCGGACAGTCTGGGACTACTTGCGGACTCGAGTCCGGTATTTGTTTTTCTCGGGCAGCCCTAAAGCTCCGCCCAGCTTCCTGCATCGCCATAGCAACGCGTTCGTTTTGAGCCTATGGCAGTCCTCGGGCTGCTTGGGGCTGCTGAGAAGGCAGCAGACGATAGCTGCGCGCCGCTCTGGCAGCCATATTAAGTTAGACTCCGTGTGCATTTTGAGTGCTTTTCGTGTTCCTGGAGGTCGATATCATGCGTTAAACCTTCACATGAGCTCCGTAGCTCCTCTCTGAGCTATCGCAAGACTTTTTGTTCTTGCATCTTCGTTTATTTTCTTGAAATCCACCGCACACGGACGCGCGTTCGGAGCTGCGAGCGCGTATTGTTTGTTCGTGTCGTCGAGAGGTTCTTGTTCGCTTGTTTTGTCACATGCTGTCCGTACGCTTACCTGAAAGCATCGCAGGTGAACCACTCGTATACTGGAGCAGCTATAGAGCTTGTCAACATTTTTGCGAAGGTTTTCGTCTATCTGCCTTTCCGCAACGAGTTGGGCTACTTTGTGCGAACTTAGCCGTAAGCAGTAGCGGCGAGCATACCTCCGAAGCTGAGTTCTGTAATGCACCTACGCTAAGCTGACAGTGACCGTCTTCAAATCGACTCAGTATCATCATCGGGCGCACGGCGTTGCTTCGGCGTCGTGGTGGCCGTGGCTAGCGTCGTCTGCTAGCAGATGACAGCGTCCTTGTACGGAAACCGAGGGGGAGCCCGGCTCTGGCGCCGAGTTCGAAAGCAGCCTATGGCAAGTAGGTCATGTGACCATGAGGCTGTTTCCTGTCAGAGCGGAAGCCGAGACCTGTCAGCAAGTAGTCCGGGACTGGAAAAACAAATGTGGCCACTGATCGAGGTACGGCGTTTACGGCGCAGCTCATGTGCGACGTGTTCGAGCTCAGTCACACGAATCATCGCAAAACCACTGCATATCACCTACAGACGAACGGCTCATAGAGAGATTCAACAGAGCGATCGCCGACATGATCGCAAAGTACATAGACTCGCAGCACAAAACCTGGGACGAGATTCTCTCGTACGTCACATACGCTTACAACACGGCCACCCAGGAGACGACCCCATTTACACCATTTCGTCTGGTCTACGGACGTGACGTTCAGATGATGCTGGATGCAATGCTTCCATGCTTCACTGATGACCACCCACTCACGCCAGACGCTGAGCAGTTCTCTCGGCGCGCCGAGGAAGCACGTCAACTTGCCCGTATTCACATTCAGCGACAGCAGTGCACGGATGCGCGCCGCTACAACCTCCGTCATCGGCACGTCGAATAACATCCCGGTGACCAAGTTTGGGTGAGGACCCAGGTACGCCGCCCAGGCTTGTTCGAAAAACTGATGTGCCGTTACTTTGGACCTCACAAAGTTTTGCGCCACGTGACAGAAGTGACCTACGAAGTTCTTCCTGATGGGACTGTGCAGCCTCAGCGTCGCCCACCCCGCTCTGAGGTTGGACACGTTGTCCGCATGAAACCGTACTTCACGCGGTAATGGATAGTACGCTCAGTGTTCCGGTAGTTGTCGCGTGGGACACTTTCCCCAACTCCCTTGTACATTTTTGTGTCCTTATGCTGTTTTGTTTTTTCCCCTTCCATTGCCCGCACCGCAGCCCCGCTTTTATATTTTTCTTTCTTTTTGGAGGGGAAGTAATACCACCTGGTGTTCTCAGGTGGCGCTGAAGTGTCTTCGAAGGCATTGAAGTCGAAGATGTTGAAGACATTGAAGTGTCTCGCGCTGGCTGGCTGGCTGGCTGCCGTATTCTGCTGGTTAGTGACCTGTCGCCCTATCTTCCGTTACAATATGCAACCGAGTTCGAGTAGTCTTACGAATTTCTTGTAACGCATTCTTGAGACGGGCAGTGAATTTTTATTTTAAGGCGAAAGCCTTTAATGTCTCATCGTTGTAAGCAGCAGTTGTCGACAAATGTCACGCTTTTCAGTTGGTCCAAATGGTCGTGACGTCACAGTGCGCGAATTTCAAACGGGGCCAATTGTACCTTGGCTAGTAACCAGGCAACCAATTGAAGGGATCGTACAGTGATGCTCCAAGTAAGTGGGACTGAGTTTAGTTAATTGCTTAATTACTCAATTAGCCTAATTAACTTTTCTAGTCAGGCCATATAAATAAATAAAACCGAGTAAGAAACTGGTCGAGCTCCGGAATCGAACCCCGGTCTTCGGAGTGTGAGACGAGCATGCTATCCACTCCGCCACGCCAGCTCGATGGTTTGGGAAGAACAAAGGTGCGTCTAGTGAATACGGTGTCTTCGCTCACTCCCATCATCCTCCCTTCCCTTCCGGCGAGGTGTAGGTGTCCACCGAGATATGAGAGACAGATACATTTCCTTTCTTCAGAGAGAGAAAAACTTTATTATGGCATGTGTGTTTATTCCTTGGGTCCCTGGACCACCGCACGGTCCCACTCTACGTCGGAACGTTCATGTGGTGTTTGTCCATGACGTCGGCACCCCGAAGCACCGCAGCAAGCTGCGATGGCGGGTCCGGAGACGAGAGCACGACCTCCCAGTCCTCCCAACTTGATAACGCGGGCTGACCCTGCGGGGGAGGATCAGCAGGGCAGCCGAAAAGGATGTGGGAGAGTGTGGCGTGAGGGTCGCCGCACAGGGTGCATGCAGGGGAGGTGCCACAGTAGTGGGATAGCAGCTGAGGGGATGAGAGAGAGCGGGTCTGGAGGCGTCTCCAGAGGTTGGTTGGTTGGTTTATGGGGTTTAACGTCCCAAAGCAACTAAGGCTATGAGAGACACCGTAGTGGAGGGCTCCGGAAATTTCGACCACCTGGGGTTCTTTAACGTGCACTGACAACGCACAGTACACGGGCCTCTAGAATTTCTCCTCCAAAGAAATTCTAGCCGCCGCGGCCGGGATCGAACCCGCGTCTTTCGGGTTAGCAGCCGAGCACCATAACCGCTTAGCCACCGCGGCGGCCGTCTCCAGAGGATCTGTTGGGAATGGGTAAGGGAGGGGTGTGGAGTAGGGTAAGTCCGACGGTCCAAGCGGGGCATTTGCGTGAGCTCTGCAAAGGTGTGCGCCCGTTCTCTCGAGAAACCTGGATCGAGGCCGTCCCGAGCCCGGCAAATCAAACCTAGGGCCAATTTATCGGCAGCCTCGTTTCCTGGATTCCCAGAGTGAGCCGGCACCAACTGGAGCTCTACCCTGCGTGGTAAGTTTTTGGTGGGGGTGTTCAACAACTCCCAAGCAGGGGCGTGAATCCTGCCTCTCGCGAAGTTGAACAGAGCCGTTTTGGAATCGCTAAATATGTAGTTTGCATTGGAATGTACAAGGGCTAGGGCGATGGCGGTTTCCTCTGCCTCCTCAGGCGTACAGCCCGAGGGAAGGCGGTGTGTGAGGGGCTGTGCTAGGGCTGGATTGTAACCAACAGCTACAGCTTCATGAGTTGTGCACGCGGCGTCTACCCAAATGGCGTCCTGGGCTTGTCCATAATATTTGTGTAGGGCCTTAGCGCGAGCCATGCGGCGAGGGATGTGGTACTGGGGATGAACGTTCCGGGGAAGGGGTTTCACAACGAGGGGGGTATGAATGTGTCGAGGAATAGCTATAAGGAATGTCTGATTAGCGGGAATGTTGGTGCGAAGGGAAGCGAGGATATGCCTGCCAGTTGCTCTCGCGGCAAGTCTCAGATACTGTGTCTGGAGGTGCGCGTCTACTAGTTCCTGAAAGGTGTTATGCATGCCTAGTTCAAGGAGCTTGGCTCTGCTAGTGCTGCGGGGTAAGTTTAAGGCTGCCTTCGTTGCTAGACGAATCATGGCGTTCACTCGCTCTGTTTCCATGCGGTGGAGCTTATTATATGGGGTGGCGTATAAAATGCGGCTAAGTGTAAAAGCATGCACTACTTTCATGCTGTCCGCTTCGTCTAAACCTTTGTGCAGGGAGGATACGCGGCGTAGAAGTTGCAACACAGATTGCGTGGAAGCCTTGAGTGTTTTAAGGGTATGATCGTTGCGTCCTGAATCCTGCAAGTAAAGGCCAAGGATACGGAGGGTGGGGGTGACGGGGATAGGGGTTCCTTGTAAAGCGATTTGAATGGGCGAGTTAACTGCAGATTTCGGTCTTATGAGGAGAAGCGCGGATTTAGAGGGGGAGCATTCGAGCCCAATAGATGACGCATGAGTGGAGATGGTGTCAGCTCCTAATTGAAGAGTTTCCTCAATTTCTCCATCAGATCCATTAGTGGTCCATGCGGTAATATCATCAGCGTACAAGGTATGCCTTAGGTGTGGGATGAGAGCGAGTTTATGAGCTAGGGGGATGAGAGCAATATTAAAGAGAAGAGGGGAGAGGACCGCGCCTTGGGGGGGTTCCAAGTTCGCCGAGTGTATAAGGTGGTGCGCTCAGCTCTGCTATGTGCAGGGAGGCAGTGCGGCCCGAGAGAAAGGCGCGAACGTAGTTGTAGGTATTTGAGCCTACCTGTAGTGCCTGCAGTTCTCGCAAAATGGCATAGAGTCGAATCCTGTCAAATGTCTTTGTGAGGTCAACCGCCAGAATAGCTTTAGTGAAGTGGGGGATCGTGTCATCAAGCGCGTCATGTGTAATTTGTAGTAGGGCATCCTGTGCAGATAGGTGCGCACGAAAGCCCACCATGCTGTGCGGAAAAAGGTGGTTGTCTTCCATGTACGTGGTTAGTCGGGCAAGAATTATGTGTTCGAAGGCCTTGCCGAGACAAGATGTCAGAAAAATTGGTCGGATATTCTCTATGTTGATGGGTTTGTGGGGTTTAGGAATAAATATGATTTTTCCATGCTTCCAGGTGGCTGGCAGGGTACCTGACTTCCTGCACTCGTTGAAGTGGGTGACTAGATGAGATATGGAGGCATCGTCAAGGTTTCAGATGGCAGCATTGGTAATTTGATCTTCCCCGGGTGCAGTATTGCGCAATTTCAAAAGGGCTGTCCGAAATTCCGCCTCTGTAATAGGGGCGTCAAGCTGGGGTTGAGGTGGACCCATGTACTCGGGGTGCTTGCAAGGGTCACCTGGGGTGGTATATGTTGATTTCACCTGCGCGAGGAAGGCGTTCGTGTCCTGCCTGTGGTTATGAGTAAGGCGGCGAATGCTAAGGCGTGTCTGGGTTTTAGATTGCGTGGGGTCTAGCATGTGGCGTAAGTGGTGCCAGGCACGGGTTGTGGAGAGATTGCCGCGGAGACTGTCAGAAATCTGATTCCAGTTAGCTTTGCAAAGAGTGGCACTGTGGTGTTCTATTTGAGTCTGAAGCTGTGCGAGTTTGAGTTTTAGTTTCCTATTGTGTTTTTGAGTTTTCCATCTGTGTGTTATGCGTTCTTGAGCTTGAAGGAGGTGCGCGAGCTTACTGTCAATTACGGGGGTGTCTGGGGTAGTGTGTAGCGTTCGGGTATGTTGGCGAATGTCCTCCTGTAACTGAGTAGTCCAGGTGTCTAGGTCGAAGGGTACCTGTGTTGACTGTACGTGTTCCTGGCGAAATTTTCGTAACTGGTCCCAATTAGTTTGTCTAACGGTAAATTTGCGCTGAGGGCGGCGATAGCTTAGTGTTATGCGAATTAGGTGGTGGTCGCTGCCTAGTGTGGTTTGCGTTCTTTCCCACTGCAGGTGGGCCACATTTCTTCCAAGCGTGAGATCTGGGCTGGTATCTGTATTAACACTGTTACCAACCCGCGTAGGCAGGCTGAAATCATTATAGATGGACAAGTGGAGGACCATCATTTCATTGCAGAGAACTGTGCCTCTGTGGTTTGTGCGCCGATAGCCCCAGTCCACGTGTGCGCAGTTGAAGTCACCGGCAATGAGTAGGGGATTTGATCCAGCCAATTGCGCCACGGATTTGAGGAGTGGAGGGAGTAGATTAACTGGCTGTCGTCGTAGAAGATAGCAGTTAAGAACGAACAAGGGAGATTGTGCAGGGGTTGGAGGTAAAATTTCGATGAACGTGTGAGCGATAGGTGTGGTAATTGTGTCTTCCATGTAATGCAAAGAGTTGCAGACGTATGTGACCACCCGAGGAAGATCAGTAGAGTCCGAGGGGATAAGAGCGTATCCGGGAAGTTGTTTGCAAACGTTTGCGCCCTGAATTGCGATGATGTCTGGTGGGGATGAGGAAGTAGCGGTAATTTGCAGCAGAGGATCGCGCTTACGCCGAAAGCCCCTGCAGTTCCATTGAATAATGTGTAAAGAATTATGGTCCGTCGGAGGAGCCATGCTGTAGCGTAGAGGGGCGAAGGATGTGGGAGGAGAGGCCTGTGAGAGGCTAGGAACAAGGTGATGTAAACGCTCCTCTACCTTGGCCATGATGCTAGTTATGACAGTATCCATTAAACGGGTAATGGTAGTTTCAATCAAAATTTGGCACTGTGCAGTGACCTGTGCAGTAATTCGCTCTGCGAGCCTAGCTTCTAAGTTTTTGGCGAAGTCCTGAAATTTTGCTTCCAAGTCTATGGGTTGTGCTGGCGTCTCATCAGGCCTCCTCTTTTTCGAAGGAGGTTCGACAGGTGGCGAGGTGGGTGGAGAGGATTGGGGTGGAGGATTTGGGGGTACAGCGGTGGTGGAGGTAGAGATGGCGGCTGCCTTGAGCTGCCTTACCTCTTCCCGCAGAGCAGTCACTTCGTGGTCCTGGGAGGTCGGCTTATGAGTCCTGGCGGCCTTGGAGGCCCACGTAGAGGTAGTGGGAAGGGTCGTTTGCAGCGGGGGAAAGTCCTTCTTGCTAAAGGGCTTTCTTTTCTGTGGCGGCGGGCTGCGTTGTTTCGGAGTTGTTTGTCTTGCCTTGCATGAGCCGGTACCCGTGAGGTGCTCGCCCCCACACAGAATGCAGATCGGGATGCAGGAAGGAACAGCTTGCGGGTCATGCTTGTCCCCGCACCGCATGCAGAGACCAGTCTTGGGGTGGGGGCAGACGTCATATCTGTGGCCCGGTCGGCGACAGTTGGTGCAGGCATCTGGACTGCCCTTGTACGCCGTGCATCTATAAACCACACTCATGTAGCGTATGGTATGAGGGACTGGTCCATGCGCAAAAGTGATTAATATGGAGAGCGTCCTCCCCATTCTGCGTGCTGCTATAATATCAGCGTCCGGGTTGCGTGTCTGGAGGTCTCGTAGCATCTGCTCCGGGGTTTCCGCCCAGTAGGCCTGCGAGATGACTCCACGTACAGCTGCGGGCGGCGGTGCGGTGTAGGCGGCGACAGGGTAACTGGTCCCTTGGAGTACCACTTCCTTGAGTTGGACGAGGTGCAGGGCGGTTGTCTCCTGGTGGGTAGCGACGGTGAATGTGTTATTCGTAGGATGGATCGGGAGGTGAAAGTCCCCTAGGTCCCGGCCATCGGCAGTGACTTGCAGGGCTTGCATAAGGGGCTGCGCCATGGCTCCGTTCAAAGCGAGCCCGCCTCTCGGTCGAAAAACTACCCGTATAGTGCCGAGCGGGAGTGAAGCAAGGTGTTTACTTCGCTGCGAGACTGCGTGCGACACGCGCAGCTGTTGCTGTTGAGCACGGTACGTCGGCTTAAAGGGCGCATGGGCAGCCTCGGCCTGAGCACCGACGGCGGACACGGCTGTTTGTGTGGGTCCAACCAGGGTATTCGGGCTTGGTTCTAGAACCTGGTATGCGCGGAGTACTGCGGTCCACTCACTGGGTCGGGACGTTTCAGGGTCGAGGTTGTCGCCCTGCGCTTGCACCTCCATGGCTATTGGGGTGGGTGCGCTGCCGGTGATAGGCCTAGCCTCAAGCGAGGCGAGGCCCAGCGCGGCGGCTGGCGAGGAGCGAACTTTACGACGTCGGTGCGGTCAGAAGAGAGGACTGGATCGAATAATGGTTGTAGCGGTTGGAAAGCGCTACCCTTTAGGAAACATTGGACATAAGAGGTGAGCTCTTGAGCGTTTGTTGCGCATGAAAAGAAGCCGAGAAGCGGTGACAGTACCGAAAGGTGGCCGGCTCCTTTCCTCAGAAACCAATTTAACGACGAGCGAGGCATAGAACCGAATGGGCGATGGCGTTCTATGGACTCCTGGAAGCGTTGCAAGACGTTGTCGCGTTGCAAGACGTTGTCGCGTTGCAAGACGTTGTCGCGTTGCAAGACGTTGTCGCGTTGCAAGACGTTGTCGCGTTGCAAGACGTTGTCGCGTTGCAAGACGTTGTCGCGTTGTAAGACGTTGTCGCGTTGCAAGACATTGTCGCGTTCCACTCTTAGAGGCGAAGCTTAACATCTTAACCACACATCAGTGACCGCACTTTAGGTCAAAAAAGTGCCCCCCTGAATTTTGACGGGTGTCCACCGAGATATGCGAGACAGTTATGCATAATTTCCTTTCCTGAAATACAATTTTCATTTTCTTCATTACGGGCCATCTTGGTCTTTCTTCTTCCACTCCCACTTCCTCCCTTTCTCTACGGTGCGGTTCAGGTGTCCACCGAGATGACAGAACTACTGCGCCCTTTCCTTTCCTCAAAAAGCGTTCAAAGGGCAAGGCATCGCGCCGAACGGGTGGTGGCGTTCCGTGGACTCCCTGGCAGCGCTACAACACGCTGCCGCGTTCCACTCCTAAAGGCGCAGCTTAAGCGTCGTTAATTACCAGTTAATTAGTATTCAGACACAAATCAGTAATTAACCATTAATTAGTGATTTGTCGTCACTTAGCAATTAGTACTCAATTACATGTGACGCCATCAATACCACAGAAGCAGTCAAAGTGGTGCGGAAAACGCTTTCGCCTCTATACGCACTTTAGACAAAGTGCCCCCTGAATTTTTTCAATGTCGAATTGCGAATTAGCAGCTTAGATACAACGGCAGACGTTACAGGACGCAGTCAACACAACAGCCTCCTGGCGAACTGCCGTGGTAATTTTATTGCAACATACAGAATGTCCGCAGGGCGACTTTTTCATTTACAATGTAAGCAAGCATTTGGAATCGGGCTCGGCGTAGAGAAATTGATTTAGAATGAAGTTTTCATAAATGTTTTACACAAAGCGACGCACTATTGCGAAGGAGCATGCACTGAGTGGCCAAGCCGACTATAGTCTACAGTTTATGTTTGCGACAGCAATATGTGGCTCATCGGGAACAAAACACGGGATCAGCGTTCACCAGCTGGAGTGGTCGTAAAACTACCAGATGACGTCACCCTGGTACACACAAAAAAATAATATTTCTTCCGAAAATGAAGGGGTTTGAGCCAAGGACTTTGAGAGTGCGAGGCGAGCATACAGCCACAAGCCATTAAACCACGTTGCTGCTTGGCGAACAAAGCTGAACGTAGGATATGCGTTGCATTAGGAGTTTATGCTAATGAGTGGGCGTGTCATTAAAAGGAAGAAATAATAACCACAACGTAGAAGAAATTAAATTGGGAGTAAAATACAAAAACAATGCTTCCGCATTCATAGCACAGAAGTAGGCTTAAGTGCGCTCGCAATTTTTGGGACATAAATCCGCTAGTACACAATCTGACTTACAGACAAATATCGAAGCAGTGATGCTGTGTCCAGTTCTAAAATGTCACATACCAGCAAGGCAATGCAGCAGCGTGTAAAGTTGAATAAAGAATAAAACCTGCGATATTCTGCGTTTATCACCCTGCACTAGTAAAGAAGTGGTCAATACTAGATGTCCGTCAGATTTCAAGAAAATTACGTCTCGTGTGACGTCTAATCGTGGAGGCTTAATTATGTGGTAAGGCGTATGAGATTGAACACCAGTTGCAGAAACATTATCATGATATCGGCACGTCTATCTAAAGATTTCGCTACCTGTGTCCGGACAGGTGCTCTCTGAGGCTCTCCTTATCTAAGCACGTGAATAAGCACCGGGTACAGCGATAGCCCTGAGCGATAATGTGCGTCAGCATATGACGCCTTAATTTTCCTGGCAGTGACGCTGCATAAGCGCATATATCACACTTGAAGGGTCTTTCCCCAGTGTGAATTCGCTTGTGCAGATTTAATTGTGAAGACGATACGCATCTGAAAGGGCACAAATTGCACTTGTACGGCTTTTCGCCGGTGTGCGTACGCTTATGTATAGTGAGGTAGCTCGAGTCTGCAGCTGCAAAAGAGCACATGTCGCAATTGAAGGGTTTCTCGCCAGTATGCTTTCGCTTGTGCCTGGCGAGAGTGTAAGAGCGCGCAGCTGTAAAAGCGCACAAGTCGCACTTGAATGGTTTTTCGCCAGTGTGCGTACGTTTGTGACGAGTTAAGCTTGAAGAGTCGACAGTTCTAAAAGGACACATGTCGCACTTTAACGGTTTTCCGCCAGTGTGCGTACGCTTGTGACGAGTTAAGCTCGAAGAGTATACAGTTCTAAAAGGGCACACGCTGCACTTTAACGGTTTCTCACCAGTGTGCATAGTATCGTGCGGATTGACGCATCCAGACTCCGCAGCTGCAAACGTACACGTGTTGCGATTGAAAAGGCTTTCGCCAGTGGGCATAGTATGGTGCGGAGTGAGACATCCAGACTCTGCAGGTGCAAAAGTACACATGTTGGCATTGAACAGCCTTACGCCAGTGTGCATTGTATCGTGTGGATTGGCACATCCAGACTCTGCAGGTGTAAAAGTAGACGTGTAGCGATTGAGCGCAATTTCCCCAGTTTGCGTATTACTATGTGGAGTGGCATTTGTAGAGTCTGCAGCTATAAAAGGACACATGTCGCGGTTGAAGGGGCTTTCGCCACTGTGCGTATTATATTGTGAAGTGACATTTCTCCAGTCTTCAGCTTTAGTAGGACAACTGTTGCGATTGTAGCTGCTTTCGCCAATTTGGGTACTACAATGGGGAGTGACATTTCTCGGTCCTGCAGCCGTAGAAGAACACGGGTCGCGATTGAAGCTGCTCTCGCCACATTGCGCACTATAATGGGGAGTGACATTACCCCTCTCTCCAGCTGTAGAAGGACACATGTGGGGATCGAAGCTGCTCTCGCCAGTGTGCGTACTACATTGTAAAGTGACATTTCTCGGTTCTGCACCTGTAGAAGAACAGGGGTCTCGATTGAAGCTGCTTTCGCCAGTGTGCGTACCATGCTGTGAAGTGACATTTCTCCAGTCTGCAGCTCTAGTAGGACAAGTGTTGCGATTGAAGCTGCTTTCGCCACTGTGCGTATTGTATTGTGAAGTGACATTTCTCCAGTCTGCAGCTCTAGTAGGACAACTGTTGCGAGTGAAGCTGCTTTCGCCAATTTGGGTACTATAACGGGGAGTGACATTCCTCGGTCCTGCAGCTGTAGAAGAACACGGGTCGCGATTGAAGCTGCTTTCGCCAGTGTGCGTACTATATTGTAAAGTGACATTTCTCGGTTCTGCACCTGTAGAAGAACAGGGGTCTCGATTGAAGCTGCTTTTGCCAGTGTGCGTACTATACTGTGAAGTGACATTTCTCCAGTCTGCAGCTCTAGTAGGACAAGTGTTGCGATTGAAGCTGCTCTCGCCATTGTGCGTACTATAATGTGGAGTGACATTTCTCGGGTCTGCAGCTGTAAAAGGACACGTTTCACGATTGAAGCTGTTTTCCCCAGTGTGGGTATGCTTGTGCCGAGTTAGTGTTGTAGAGTCTTCGGTTGTAAAAGGGCACATCAGACTCTGATACGGTCGTCCTAATGTGTGGCATTGCACATTTCCCTTACCATCGTAGTTCGCTAACTCCGCTGGTTCGTCGGAGGATTTAAATGGCTCTCCTTCTGTCTCAAGGTGCATGTGCCTCGTAACATCGGCAAGGTTCGCTGAACCGTAGGGGAAGGACGGGTAGCTGAACACATCTCCTTTCAATGCAGGTGTCTCCTCCGCGAACGAATTCTGTTCCATGAGCGAATACGGCGCTAGGGGTCTGTTCTGGTAGTGTTCACCGCCCTCCCGGAATGGTCGTTGTCCTCCAATGAGCCGCGAACACAACCTCCGTCGTGCTAGTCAGGAAAGCACACCGCCTCTGCGAATACAGTCAATAGAATCTGCCGTTAGGGAAATTCAGTTTTTTTTTCGACTTACTCACTCCGGAATATTTTCTTTCATTGGTTCGAGCATGTCAGTTGTTGTTTGAAAGGGTAATAACTCTCGATAATACTGATGTTAAAGTAACACACAGGATTCGGACATTTTAAGGAAACACGCTACATAAAGGACAGCTCAAGCAATAAATTGTGAATTCAAGGAGGCTTTCAAAATAGTTCCCGTAGTGTATCTACCGTTGTATGTGGATCTACGGGCTTTGTTGGAGCGTGTTAAGGCAGCTCAAGCTTGCCAGATATTTGTTTGCGTCGAAGAATAATTTTCGCAAATATTGGTGTTCAGGTAACACTGAGGAGGCCAAGATTTTAAGCAAACGCACCAAGTCAGCATCTCAAGCAAGTGAATTGAATTGTTTTCCCCGTGTTGCTTTGGAAGGGCCGAATATAAAGGCTGCAAGAGCAGCTGGTCGAGTGCGCCCGCCTCTACAGTACGTGGCAGCAGACAGCAGCGCAGAAATATAAATGCTCTGATACTAAGCACACAGCACAAAACAAGTCAGTCAGCCCTACAGTCTTAGGTAGCAAACAAAAATACAGAAAAAGAAATGGGCACAGATGTGCGCAAAAACACAGGGAGGAAGAAAAAAAGCAGATTCAATACAGTTAGAGGAGTGCGATCGGTTTAAAAGTGAGTAGCGCGAGATTTCAGCAAAATTCACATCAACGTTTTTTTGGAAAATGTATTCCCTGTTTTATATTTATTTTCCTAGTCATATTCTTCTGTATTTATTAACACTATTCCCGATTTCGAAAGCTACTGTTTGTACCTTTGTTCTTTTTTAATTTCTTGCGGGCTTAGTTTTGTTTTCGAACAGGTTGCAGATATTTATGTATATTGTTTAATAACATATTTTTATGTACAGTGCATACGCCTCGGCATCCGCCACTCCTCTCTGTAATGTACGTTTGAACCCTGAGGGTATAAAAAATAAATAAATACATAAACATTCAGCGTTCAGTGAGTTCTTAAATGCGTGACAATGTGTTTGATATTCGTTTTTAATAGAAGGTCAAGTGACCGCCTCAGGTGGTTGGTATTAATGCGAAAGCATTTCTTGTGTCATGAGCGGTGCGTACAGCACCTCTCGGCAGAGCGTGTCATCAGAGCGCTTCCGCGCGAACTATCAGTAATCAATTATAGGGGATTTGTTAGTATGGTTTAATTGGATAATTTTGTATTTAGCAAGATAAATAACTTACCAAGAAGATTTATTAAACGGGTAACTAATTGATTAAAGACATTTACGAGTTCAATTATTCAATCATTACAAAAATTATACGGTAAAATAATTGAATCCACGTATTAATATTTCGAAAATTGATTATTGATTTGTTTGGTCTATGGGGGCTTAACATCCCAAAGCGCCTAAGGCAACGAGGGACGCCGTACTGAACGGCTCCGGAAATTTCGACCACCTGGGGTTCTTTAAGGTGCACTGACGTCGCACAGCACACGGGCCTCTAGAATTTCGCCTCCATCAAAATCCGACCACCGTGGCCGGGATCGAACCCGCGTCTTTCGGGTCACCAGCCTAACGTTATAACCACTGAGCCACCGCGGCAGCTACACACACGGAATTAATCAAACAATGAATTCATTCACATCCAATTAAATCGCCATTAGCATTACTGAATTGGTTTATTGAATAATTAAACGAATTAATCATTTAATTTGTTCAACTATCGAATTACTTGACACGTTCGTTGGTAATAAATTAAATTGAAGAATTACTAATTACTGAATAATTAGTACTTTTGCGTGCTTACTACACGCTCTAGCAACGGGACCCACGTCGTCCGTTGGGGCAGAACCGGTTGGCAGCGGGGAAAGAAATCCTTTTGCATTACAGCACCTAAGAAGATTTCCGAGCACCTCTCGAGTTTTTGTAACTAGGCCAGTTCTGTAAGCGTGAAGCAGTCGTGTAAGTGTTAAAGACCAGATAATATGACAATGCATACTATGCTGATCGAAAAACTGGGCTGTGTGGGCGAAAAATGTGGTTTTATATTGCACGTAAAACTTTCTGAAGCAGACATATCTCTTCATTAATGTGGTCGAGGACTGGTGATGCTTGCAAACGGTACTAAAGCTCCTGGAAGTCTACGGTTTGCGGTGTTTTCCATCGACAGTGAACGTCTACTTCTCTCCTGCGTCAAAAGCGACGGCAGTGCGACAACGGCCCTTTACGAACCGTTTTCTATGGATAAGGGCAAAGCCTAAAAATGTCTTCAAACGCCTTCCTTGTCGGTTGGATTCAAGAAATATGAATTAGCGACTGTCCTTCCCTGGCCTGATCCCACTGTGTCCTTGCTGACAGTGAGGACCAAGTTTAGGTAGGCGAAGCGGAACCTTCCTGGCTTCAGCCTAAGGCCAAAAATTATGCCGGCGTCTATCACTTGCTTCAGCCTCCTTAGGTGGGCTTCGAAACTCCTCGCGAAGAATATAGCGTCGTCTAATTAAACAATAGAGTTCTGCCACCAGAGACCTGCAGACTACTTGCCAGTGACCCGCAGAAAAAATGCAGTTGCGGAGCAAAGTCCAAATTAGGTTCTCGTGGACTAAAATACGCCGTATGGCATTATTTTAAGAGCCACCGACAAGAAGAAGTACTTCGAGTTGCAGTCAGATCCGGGTGCCGTGGATACAGAGGAGTGGTGCAAATCATAGTTGTGTTGTTGTGCCTTCCATCATTCACACAGTAGCAAAGAGTCTTTCTTCACCAGAACACAGTATGACCTCAATGGGCCGTTAGACCGCTTGATGACGCGGTGCCACATAATTTTCTAGACCTCATATCTCATAGCGTCACGCTCTCGCGCTTTCACTTGCTGTGGATATTGAGCGACTCGCGTATTCGTCAGTTATCACGAGACGTTTCGTGAATCCGTGGTGTCTGCCGAGGCTTTTATCATGAATGAAGGCATCCTCTATACGCCGTTAGGAGGTCTCTCAATTCATAAGAATGTTCTAGAGAGCTTGAGCTACTGCAGTCGTTGACTAAAGCTCTAGAAGGGTGAATCCTTTGCTTTCCTCGGCACTGTCATCTAACAGCGCATTTTTAGTGCTATTGCTGAGGTGTGAAGATTCATTCCAAAATTTTGGTTGGGTTTGGTTTATGGGGTTTAACGTCCCAAAGCGACTAATGCTATGAGAGACGCCGTAGTGGAGGGCTCCGGAAATTTCGACCACCTGGGGTTCTTCAACGTGCACTGATATCGCACATTTATAGGGAGAAAGTAACGGATGAGTGAGGAATAAAGTGCACAGTACACAGTACAGTACACGGGCCTCGAATTTCTCCTCGGAAGAAATTAACCGCCGCGGCCGGGATCGAACCCGCGTCTTTCGGGCCAGCAGCCGAGCACCATAGCCACTGAGCCACCGCGGCGGCATTACAAAATTTTACGCCAAAATCTCAGCAATTTCCGAGACGTACGACACCTCTTGCATTGCCAATCCTCGGTCCAGGAGCAACTGCATGTTTCACACTACGATGCATTCAATGTAATTCTGTGTAACCCCAGCGGCCACGGGGATTACGACAGTTGACCAGGGTGAGAACATACATGCTTCGATGGAGGCAAAATTCTAGAGGGCCGTGTACTGTGCGATGTCAGTGCACGTTAAAGAATCCCGGGTGATCGAAATTTCCGCATTCCTTCACTATGGCGACCCTCATAGCTGGAGTTGCTTTGCGATGTTAAATCTCAGTAAACCATAAAGCATCATCGAGCTCACTTGCGCAATGTTATAAGCTGGGTGGCCTGAGGAGATACCTATATGTTCATTGAAAGGGAAATGGGCTTGGATCTGAGGTCATTGATTTTTATGTTCACTGTAGGAAGCTTATGTCCGTGACAAGGTCCTGATAACACAGCCGCAGGCCTACAAAGGTCGCAGATCAAGTAACTACGTCCGTTCAGCACCACTCGAGCAAAACATGATCGTCAAAGGGCAGCTGCATAGGTTTCAGAAATTGACGAACTATAGGGGTCGAATGGCTGAAACTTGCAGGTAAAGTATGCGAAATCCTTTAGGGCTAGTAATTGAAATGGTGACGTAAACGCCGATTGAACTCATGATGGCATTCAAGCTTCTCCACAGCACACAGGGCTAAGTGAGAGGGCGCATGATGACGTCATCGAAGGTACCTGATCATTTAAAACGGTTAAGAGTTCGGTTTGAAGGAAAAAGCCAACGCCACTGAAGGCTGAACCTAACGAGGGTTATTTGCCAACATCAGGTAAAGCACGGCAGGATTTGTTTGACGGCTGCGGAAGTCTGAAATATTTCCTTCCGTGACGTGACGCCGAAGATGCCCGCACTTCTTCCCTTTGAGGGGAGCCTAAAATTGAATCATTGATTACGTCACTATTTTAAATAGAAGCGCGAAAACACTTGACATGCTTTACCTACAGCCTATATAAATTTGAATCTTTGAATATCGGGTAATTCTTGGGCTCGGTGACTGCACCTGAGCGCAGCCATCTAACCCGCTAATCTTTGCGATGCAGACGATCAACCAGCTGTTCGTCAGCCTGCTGTTGCCGACTTTGGCAAGCAATCTTTCGGGTGCGTCGTTTGACTGCGCACCACCACGCTCCAAGGACGAGCCGGGACGCTACCGCTTGCCGCACGTCAGCTGCCTGCCCGCATGATTGCGCCAACAGAGGAACATTGGCTGCCGGCACCGAAGGAATCACGGACGGCCCCATCATTAAGCACATCAACAGCTTCGCGGCATATAAAACCGCCCCCTCCGCCGACAACGTTCTGTGGGCTCGGTGACTGGACCTAGGCGCAGCTATCTAACCCGCTGATCTTTAAGACGCAGGTTAGTAAATCATATGCCTTATCTGCCAAAAGAGCAAGCACTTTTGTTCCACAGGGGTGTGTTGCCATTGCTGTCGAGTGGGCTACTGTTGTTCATTCTTTCCTATTGTTGTGAGGAGATATTGAAAATAACCCTGGTATTAACGGCAACAGTGCAGTATTCGAGGAACTCCAGAAACTAGCCGTAGGCCAAACCCAATTGATAGCCGAAGTGCAGGGCCTAAAATGCCAGCTCACTACTACAGATAAAATCATAACCAACTTAATCAATTTGTATGGCTCTGCTCGAAACACACTACCAAGCACTACTTCAACTTCGAAACGACATTGAAAAGATGCAGCCTGACACAAGCAACATGGCGCGTATAATCTAGGAACTAGAAACCCGCATAGATGACGCTGAAAACAGTTCACGCCGTAACAACCGCATCTTCTATGGTATCCCTGACACAACTGATAGCGAAACATTGGCAGAATCTGAAAACCTAATCACTGATGTTTGCCGTAATAACCTTCAAATAAATGTGGAACCTCACGAGATAGAGCTCATCGCCTCGGTTGTCACTCACAAGATAAGAATCGTCCCATGATCGTGAAATTCAGGACTTTCAAAACTAAAAAATCTCTCCTATCAAATGGGCAAAATCTGAAAGACATGGTTTATAGCGTTGGAGAGGAATTCTCGCATGCCGTTCGTCACGCGCCAAAAGATCTTGTTACATTTGCCAAAGCCAGGTCTGCCAAGCTTTCTATGTGATTTAAAACACTTCATATCGGATCGAACCGTTATATTTTTGGCATTTCATCTGACACCGTAAAGTAACTCGCGTAGCAATCATACCTTCATCCTGCGCCAATAAAACGCCAGCGTTCGACACCCTCAAATGTTCTCTCGTTTTCCGTGATATCACTAACATCCGCAGCTTCCTCCCAAAGCATGAACTCATATCCAACGCAATTTCGTCATCTAGGAGCAATATAGTTACACTAACTGAAACTTGGTCGAACAGTAACGTGTCCACGATGAATTTTTAACTGACTTACCTGAATTCAACGTCCACCGAAACGATCGAAACGACTCGGGGGAGGGGGGGGGGTGTTCTTGTTGCAATTCGCCGAGGTATATCATGCTCTGTTGCACACGTCACATCAGATATGGAATCATTATGGTTAATTTCTCGCGCTCCCCCTGTAACAGTGCTTCTTGGCGTTTGTTATAGGGTCCCTCAGTCAAACCCAATCTTCTGCCGACATCTGAACGATACTATAAATCATCCTGTGGTTAAATACCCAAATGCGCGCATTCTCCTTTTCGGGGACTTCAGTTATCCGGACATTGATTTGCAGCGTTTAGGTACTTCCTCATTAACATGCAATAGAGAGGCCAAGAACTTCAATGATGTCTGTTTAAATTTTAACCTCACATAGCCGCGGAACCTACTCGCGTCATGCGTTGCAATCGCAAACACCCTTGGCCTAATACTAACTAATAGCCCTGAGTACCTCTCATCCATTAGTTACCTTCCAGAAATTAGCGACCATAAAATCTTACACGCTCTATTTTCATTTACCCCCGCTCAGAAGCACCCATCCGGAAAAACAATGTCTTTACGATAAAGGGAATTACGATGCAATAACTAAAGACCTTATGTTTTTTTTTTCGGAGTATCAACCCACATTCGACACTCACTTTGTTCACGAAAACTGGTTGATATTGAAAAATAAGTTAAATATGCTCTCTAATATGTCTATCCCACGGGTTAATTTCAAAAATAACCACATAAATCATGGTTTACCAACGATCTAAAACGTCTGGAAAACAAGAATAAACGCCTGTTTCGTACAGCCAAACAGACTCAAGCCGCTTGGAAACAGAATCAAGCCGCTTGGAAAAAATACCTCGTATCTGAGAAATCATACTTCCTTGCAATCCGCAGCGACAGGCGCTCATTTTATCACACTAACTTACCGAAGCTACTAATAAGCAAACCTACACAATTATGGTAGGTTTTAAATTTTAAGCACAGCCACGATATTACAATGACTAACGACTTGCGCGAAGCGGTTACTGAGCATGAATGCGCAGAAAAATTGAATAACGCTTTTGCATCTGTTTGACTAGTGAATTTGACACGCCTTCACAGTTACCATTACTCAACGCAGAAGCCATAATGCCAGCTATCACATTCTTCGTTGGTGGCATCGCTTCCATAATTGATATGAAACTCTCATCATCAGCTGGTATGGACATGATTATTACAAAACTGCTAAAAAATGTAAAATAAACATGGGCAGCCTACTTTGATTTTTTTCGCAGTCGTTCTCTCTAGGGATCATTCCAGATGACTGGAAAATGGGGAAGGTCGTTCCAGTCTAGAAGTCAGGTAACAGGGACTCTCCAAGAATTATCGCGCCATTTTGTTAACTACCGTACCCTGCAAAATCATAGAACATGTCATCTACACTCAAAATATAAATTCCTTAGACAAACGATTTCTTCCATTCTTCACAACATGGGTTTTGTAAGGGTCTGTCTTCTGAAACCCAATCAGCGCTGCTCCTTCACGACTTGCACTCTAATCATGACCGTAAGATACAGACTGATGCCATCTTCTAGATTTTGCAAAAGGCTTTGATAAAATTCCCCACCGTCGTTTATTAGTTAAACTTTCACAGCTGAACTTACATCCTAATATACTACAATAGATTGAGCAGTTTCTCACTAATCGTCCTCAGTGTTTGATAACGGCCACCTGTCTAACAGCCTTCCGGTTACATTATTCGTTCCGCAAGGATCTCTACTCGGTCCATTACTCTTCTCACTCTATATATTTGACTTAACTGACCATGTTTCATGCAGTATTCGAATGTTAGCTGACGACTGTTATTTACCGCATTATTATTAACTCTCGTTATTAACTTAGTCTTCATACAGATCTTAACAGCTTGCTTAATTGGTGTAACAACTGGTTGATGGCCCTCAATCTTAACAAATGCAAACTTTTATCCTTCTCTCGTCGCCACAGCCCGCATTGCTTCCAATATTTTATTTCTAAGACCTCAATTGAATCAGTATCACCTCATTAAGTATCTAGGAGTCACATTGTCTTCTGATTCATCTTGGCGCACCCATATTGGCAACATCATATCAGCATCGAATAAAACACTCGGTTTTCTAAAGCGCCCTCTCCGCCTTGCCCCTATACACGTAAAATTACTCGCATATTAATCGCTTATCAGACCAAAATCAGAATATGCCTCTGCCATATGAAGCCCTCACCAAACTTAATCAATGCATTCGAAGCTGCCAGAATCGTGCCACTGGATTCATCCACTCTTTGCAGTCGTATCACGTCAGCATTTCTTCATTGAAATCATTATCAGGACTACCGCCCCTTTCGTTCCATCGTCGCGTTGCAAATCTCACCTTTGATCACAAATTATTTCATTCTTCACTCAACCGGTCACCGGGTATCACAGCTGCCGCACGCATATCTCACCGCACAGTCATTCCCTACAAGTTGCCCGGTCACCATCGCATACTGCCACCTTTTCTGCTTCACTTTTCGTTGGAGTAGCAACGGACAAGAGCGGCCTACCCCGTGACATCATCAACATCGCTTCATCCTCTACTTTTCATGAAAATGTAACCAATCACCTTCAGTGCTAATTAATATTCACAGTTTTGTTTGCTCACTTCATTAAAATCTCACCCCTTATGTAATACGCCCAATACAAGGCGGCCTTTAAGGAAAATAATCTGAACTGAGCTGAAGTGGTGAAGTTGCCCTTTAATGTGTATAAGGCCGCCGTTTTGCAGTGTGGATTCAGAGCCAGTCGTGAATGAACATGACTTAATCATGATGGCTGCAGAGAGTCCGCTGATGGCAGTGTCGCCTCTCTTGTCTACCATGTCGTTAATCCTGCGGCCATGAAATTCCACATCTGTGTCCATGGCTGCCTTCGAAATGCACGTTAGCCTCTGAGTAGGGTTAGCGCTGCGTCGCGTATCGAAATATGGCTCGGGCATGTCGTCGTAGTTTTGATGGTTCGAGTCATTTTAGAGTTGCCTCGCGTCACTTTCGTGCTCAACTACCTACGCGTAGTCGTCGCAGTGGAATGAGGCGTAGTCGCGCGTTTTGCTCAATGAACAAACTTGGGAGCTCGGCCCTAGGGACACACAAATCACGCAAGCCTGTATCTCAGTCCGCCGAGAATTCTGTAGCATGCACTCTCGAGACGCATTTGATCAAGCTAACTCGAGCCAGATGACTACGGCAGGACTACGCAGTTGCAGTTTATAGCTAAAGTAACACTATTTGCAGAGACCTTCATGTCTACTGTAGACAAATGTGATCGCTACAGTACTTAACAGACTGGATGAAGTGAAAACAGCTAACGCATTTTACTGTCATCGAAGAACACGACCGATCGCTGCTCTCAGCCGTGCTAAATTTAAAGCTGAAAATGAACTTTCGAGGCAAGGTTTAAATGCTAGGCCTCGCACAAGCTTGAAGCAGTAGCATATAACTGCGATAATTCGAGGTAAAAGCCGCCGCGTTGGCTCAGTGGTTACGCGCTCGGATGCTGCCCGAAAGACGCAGGTTCGATCCCGGCCGCAGCGATCAAATTTCGATTGAGATAAAATTTTGAAACCCGGTGTATTGTGCAATGTCAGCGCACGTTAAAAGGACACCAAGTGGCGGAAATTTCCTGAGCCCTTCACTGCGGCGTCCCCATATATTGAGCCGTCTTGGGACGTCAACCGCATAAACAAATTCAAGATAAATATGGTCGCGCTCGCGTCACAGGGTGATAAATCCACGTACCAAGGATAAGAACCGACAAATGTTACAAAAAACTTTACGGTAATATAATCAACGCACTAATAATGGCACAGCTTCTCCTGTTTTCACGCTCTAGAATTCGGCCAGCTGCAGCTAAAAATATACGCCGTCGTTTCATCTCTCGAAACAGTTAGCTTAGTGAAAACTAATGCACCAAATCTTTAGGTCAGAGGATGCACATTCCTGAATTTTCTACTTCTGTTCCCGCTCTGGACTTCATGGGTATATTCTGTACAGAAAATGTTAATATTTGATGAAGGGTGCATGGGTGCAGACAAAACGTGTGCTACTAGTATGGGGCAGGTAGGAAAGCGTGCAGCTTTCCGCAACACCCTCACCAAAAACACCAATCCAGGGACATGCAAGAGAACAAATACACTCACATAGGGTCTCCCAGAGTTGCGTCGTCGGCGTCCCGGTCCGACTTGGTTTTTCAAGATATAGTGGGCGCTGCACAGCAAGGTAGAATAGCTTGAGTTGGCGGCTTGTGAAGTGTCTAGAGAAGTTGCGAGAGACAGAAAAAGGTCATTTTTTTTAGTGCTGCGCCACACCAAGGGCAAGGAACAAGACGCAACACATTGGGGCGCGTGTTAGGCCACACCTAGTTTTGCAGACGTAAACTGGCCACGTACAGCTGGTAAAGCATAGCGAAAACGACAGGCGTATGAACAGATAGAGGGAAGAAAGACTTATTTCCACCAAATTATTTATTTCATGTCACCTGGAATAGATATATCCGCTAGAAATATAGCTATAACGCAACCCGAGCACGAAAGAAAGGAGGCGCGCAGTGCAAAACAGACTCACGCTGGGTCTCCCTAGATTCGGGTCTTCGGCGTACACGTCCTGCTTGGTCCTTCCTTGTAAAGTGGACGCTATACAGCGTGCTACAAGAGCGCCATTAAGCAGCCAGTGTAGCAGCTCGTCACCTTCGCAAGCCTTAAAAAGTTCTCTGCGCTCCGTGCTGTTTGTCTGAAAACACGCCCCCCTTCCCTCAAGTTTTTATCGTGGCGTCATCATGAGGCAGCCCCGAGGAACATAGCTGCGCATTGTTTTATTTTCTTATTTTTTTTATTCAATTTTGCCCACCGCATTTTAGTAGCCAAGGCTGGAGCGGGTATGCAACGTGTAGAATTCAAGCGTCTATAACAGATAACAAACAACAAAAAAGAAAACGGCCATGCAGTCAAATTTCTGAGAAAGAAACCAGCCCACAAACAAAAACAAAACACGCCGCTTTTACATGCACGTCAGGAAGCATCAAAAACGCCTTTTCCGAGAATTAAACAAAGTACATAAAACTGACTTGCTTGATCTGGCTGCAGATAAAAATGCTTCGGGTGATAATGGGGTGGCCACATCGTGAGTGACCAATTCGAGTAGGCTATCGTACTCGGAAAGAACAACATGTGGCATTGTTTCTGCACTGAGGCATTACAACTGTTTTGTCATGTTGGTACGCATGGCCTTTCGTGTTCTGTTATACTTCATATAAGCCTGAAATTCTTTTTTTTTGTATGATAATTGATGATGGCGACGAATGCCGCATTAATGTATTTAAATATTCCTTTTTTTCCTAACACAATCCTGGACTGGAATAAGCTTCCGAATGATGTGGTTCGTCCATCTAATTTCGAAAGTGCTGTTGAAATGATAATCTGATGCATTTCTTCCAGGTCCCGTGAGTTTACCAGCTCTGTGCAGAGGTGTTATCCCTCATACTACTTGTGAACTCATTTAGACTTCTTTAGTATGTTGTGTTATCTTTGCTGACATGTTTCCCTATTTCTTGTTTGCATGTGCTATTTTATGTAGTAATATCACCCGTGCAGTTTTGTCTCATGGGCAATGTAGGTATTTTCAATTAATAAAAAAATAACAAGAACAGTATAAAACGATGCATTTTTAGACGCCATTCCAAGGTGGGCAAACCGGAGCGGCTGAGAAGGTTAGATCCCAATACCTGTCTTCAGTAGGCGTGACATAAATCGCAGTGCTTCATTTTAACCCCGCCCTTCTATCTAGACTGCTAATGTGGCCTTTCGTATGTGGAAGCCATACAAAATCTACACCGAGTTGTGGACAAGTAAATATTCTAGAGATAGCTAATATAATCGCATTAAACGCTGCGAAACAGAGTCAAGCTGATAAAAAAATTATGGGGCCGCTTAACACAACTTAAAGCGATATCAGATCTGCGGCAATGCGATAGCAGTGTGCTCCGGATCACTTACGCACGGATAGAAGTTGATGAAGACAGCGACATCGAAACCACAGAGACACGTGAGATAGGCAGTGAAACAGGCGGTATGTGCAGCGGCGGCGATGGCGTAGTGGTCTAATGCAGGGACCACTGAAGCTATTCTCTAAGTGCCGTCGCATGTGTTGCGGCTGAACGAGCTTTCTCCAGTGCGCATAGTATCATGCGGAGTGACACTTCCAGACTCAGCATGTATAAAATTGCCGGTGTTGTGATTGAAGGGGCTTTCGCCAGTGTGCGTACTATCATGTGGACTTACACATCTAGACTCTGCAGGTGTAAAATTACACGTGTTGCGGTTGAATGGGTTTTCGCCAGTGTATGTATGCTCGTGCAGAGTTAACGTTGCAGAGTCTTCAGTTCTAGAAGGGAACATGAGACACTCATACAGTCGTCCTCCTGTGTGGCACCCCCTATATCTCTTACCCTCGCACTTCGAAAACACCACAGGGTCCTCGGAGCATTTAAATGGCTCTCCTCCTGTCTCAGTGTGCATGTGTCTCGTAACATCACCAAAGTGTGCTGAAACGTAGGCGCAGGAGGGGCAGTTGAACAAATCTCCTTTCAATACTGGTGCCTTTCGCCCGAACGAATTCTGATCCATCAGTGAATACAGGTGATAGGCTTCTTTGCTGGCAGTGTTCACCGCCCTTCCATGCTGGTCGTTGTCTTTGAATGAGCCCGGAACACAACTTCCTTCGTGCTAGTCCGGGAAGCACACCGCTTCTGCAAATAAAATTGATAGAATGTGTGGCGCCCCGCCGCGGTGGCTCAGTGGTTATGGTGCTCGGCTGCTGGCCCGAAAGATGCGGGTTCGATCCCGGCCGCGGCGGCCAAATTTCGATGAAGGCGTAATTCTAAAGGTCTGTGTACTGTGCGATGTCAGTGCACGTTAGAGAACCCCAGGTGGTCGAAATTTCCGTAGTCCTTCACTACTGCGTTCCTCATAACCTGGGTTGCTTTGGGACTTTAAACCCCAATAAACCAATAAACCAAGAATGCGTGGCGTTAGAGAAAATCAATTGTTTAGTCGCGCTTACTCCGTCCGCATTATTTTTGTGCGATGGTTCAAGCATTCCCGGTTGTTGGTTGCATCGAAGAACAATTCTCGCTAAGATTCATGCTAAAATAACATACCGTTCGCGGAGATTTTTAGGAAACGCACGACGTCAACGACATCTCTAGTATTAAGAAGGGGTTCATGCAAGCTTTCAAATTAGTACTCGTAGTGTATCTGCCGTGGTATGCTGTTAATGCAGCTCTGATATTGCCGCACTTAGTTTTCACATCACCCTACCGGCGCCCCCGTGCGGTCTGTCTTCGACCTTTGTCGCGGGCCGGACTTCGTCCTCTTCTGCTCGGTGCTAGGGCCTGCCGGCTGCGCTCTGCCCAGTGTGCCCGCCAGGTACTGTTCTGCCTGGGATAGAACGTCCTAACGGCGTCCGTGACATTTTTGGTGGAGGTGCTGGGTACGATCTATGTACGAAGAGGTCCCAGGAACCTCCAGCGCTCAGCCACAGCCCCTGGACACGACACCTGTCCACAAGTCAAGCCGCCGCTTGAAAGGCTTAGCCCCCGAGTACAATCCCCTCACCGCGCCATCCCGCAAGATGACCTCTACGGTGGCCAGCCAGACCTTCCAGCAATCTGTGAGTTCGCCACCGCTGCTTCTTCATTCGCCTCGTACGCCCGCGTCATTTCATGGTGACAAGTTTGAAGATGTGGAGGACTGGTTGGACGGGTACGACAGGGTCTCTGAGTTTAACCTGTGGGACGAGGACCGCAAGCTTCGGAACGTCTACTTTGCCCTCCAGGACGCCGCCAAGACGTGGTTCGAAAAACACGAGTCCGCCATCCACACCTGGCAAGACTTCCGGCGCCAGTTGCTGGATACGTTCAGCAGCAACGAACGGAGGGAGCGTGCTGAATTGGCCCTGCAATCGAGAGCGCAGCAGCCAAACGAGAGCGTGGCAATGTTCGTGGAGGATATGACCCGGCTTTTCAACCGCGCTGTTCCTTCGATGTCGGAAGCCAATAAGGTGCGCCATTTGATGCGGGGAGTGAAGGAACAATTGTTCGCTGGGCTCGTACGCGATCCTCCGGCTACAGTCGCCGATTTTGCAAAGGAAGCGGCAGGCATGGAGCGCGCCCTGCAGCAGCGGTTTGCGCACTACGGCCGTCCGTCAAACATCACTGCTGTGGAGTGCCACATGCCGAGGCCCGGGGATGAGAACACCTCCCTCCGAGAGCTCATCAGGAGCATCGTTCGCGAAGAGCTGCAGAAGCTTCGCTCTGTGGAGCAGCCTCCTAGTGTCACCGCCATCTCGGAGGCTGTCCGTGACGAGATACGCCGCACGGTGCAGCCCACTCCACCTCCGCAACCGCCAGCTCCCTATGTGATGACATACAGCGAGGCATTGCGAAGTCCTGCGCCACCACCGCCGGCGTTCTACTCTGCTGCCCCTACCGCGCCGTCCCACCGATTCCCGCATACGACAGCGCTGCCATACGACCGCCCACCCATCACGAAGGCAAACATGCGGCGAACGCCGAACAACAGGCCCCTGTGCTTCCACTGCGGCGAAGCAGGCCACATCCGTCGTCACTGCCCGTACCGCCGGATTGGCCTGCGCGGCTGTTCGCCAGACGCACCTCTGCCACGCTATGGTGAACGACCCTGCGAGATCGATCAGTACCTAGCGGCCAACGTCCCACCTGCACCCACTGCCCAACGTCAGTCCAGGTCACCGTCGCCTCGACGGTTTTCTTCACCAGCCCGCCAATCCTACGTCCGGCAGTCCTCCAGCCCGCGCCGGGAAAACTGAGGACGGCGACCCCCGGAGGTAGGGCCGCCGTCACCGGACATAATGACGAACATCCTCCGCTCACCGACGTTAGCATGCGACCCGACTTCCGACCCCACGCCGCGACGACCTTTCGACGCCCAGAGATGCCTTCGCTTGACGCCCCAATTGGACAATCTGAACGACCCATAAGTCCGACGACATTCGACGAACGGAGACGCCTCCGCTTGACGCCCCAACCCGACCGCGAGAACGATCCCCTAGTCCGACCTCCCTCACACAGCGTTTTTCTGAAGGTGACCAAGCTTCGGCTGAAATCCCGGTCATCGTTGATGGCCGCCGCGTAACTGCTCTCGTAGATACCGGCGCCGATTTTTCCGTCATGAGTCGTGGTCTGACGCTTGTCCTGAGGAAAGTACTGACACCTTGGCCTGGAACGCACATCCGGACAGCTGGAGGCCATCTGGTGACACCGCTTGGTGTCTGCACCGCTAGAATGGAGATTCGTGGTGTCACCTTCACTGCCTGCTTCGCTGTGTTGGCTCATTGCTCGAAGGACCTCATCCTCGGGTTAGATTTTCTTCGGGAACACGGTGCGATAATCACCCTCCCCGAACTTGCCGTGACGTTCTCACCTCAGTGTGTCATAGCCGACAGCAGCGAGCCCGACAGACCTGTTTTTCGCGTGTGTGATGACAATATCACGCTACCACCACGCTCCAGTTTGTTTATTACGGTGGAATGCTCCAACCCACGCACTGCTCACGGGGTTGCGGAAGGTAACCTGTCGTTACTGCTGAGTCAACAAGTCTGCGGTGCGCGGGGTGTTACTTCCCTCCGCGGACTGCGAACGCAGCTTTTTGTTACGAACTTTAGCGCCGAATACCGCCACTTGCCGCAAGCAACCGCCATAGCCTATTTCGATGAAATTAGTGACTCAGTCTCCCACTGCGCCTTGTCCCTCAACGATACCCATGCATCGACGTCTGACGCCCCCGTTATGACTGACGTGAACCCCGACCTAACCGCCGATCAGAAACACCTCCTCCACATGATCCTCGACTCTTTTCGTGACTGCTTTGCGACCACTTCTAAAGTTCGGCAAACATCGGTCGCTAAACACCGCATTGTAGTGGATGAAGGCGAGAGGCCTATACAACACCACCCCAATCGAGTGTCTGCGAAAGAACGGGAGGTGATTCGGAGGCAGGTTGAAGAAATGCTCCGCGACGAGGTTATCCAGCCGTCAACAAGCCCGTGGGCTTCGCCCGTTGTGCTGGTCGCCAAGAAGGATGGCACTCTCCGATTCTGCGTCGCCTATCGTCGCCTCAACAAGATTACTAAAAAGGACGTTTATCCGTTGCCCCGAACTGATGACTCATTCGATCGCCTGCGTCATGCCCGATACTTTTCCTCTCTTGATCTACGCAGTGGGTACTGGCAGATCGAAGTCGATGAACGTGACCGTGAAAAGACCGCCTTCATAACCCCCGACGGTTTGTACGAGTTCAAGGTGCTCCCCTTTGGCCTGTGTACCGCTCCTGCCACCTTTCAAAGAATGATGGACACTGTCCTGGTTGGCCTCAAATGGCAGTCGTGTCTCGTCTATCTTGATGATGTGGTTATTTTCGCTGCGACCTACGAAGAACATTTCAAACGCTTGAGTGCGGTATTGACGGCAATCCGATCAGCCGGTCTATCTCTAAAACCCGAAAAATTCCACTTCGCGTTCCAACGGCTGAAGTTTTTGGGCCATGTTGTGACACCTGAGGGTGTCAGCCCCGACCCCGACAAGACGGCCGCTGTAGCTGCGTTCCCGACTCCCACTGATAAGCGAGCTGTGCGCCGGTTTCTTGGCCTCTGCGCATATTACAGACGCTTCGTGCAAGACTTCTCCAGGCTGGCTGAGCCTCTCACACGGCTGAGAAAAGACGATCAGCCTTTCGTCTGGGCACAGGAACAGCAGGATGCCTTCGAAAAGCTCCGCAAACGCCTACAAACAACGCCCATTCTTGCCCATTTTGACGAGGAGGTGGATACAGAACTTCACACCGATGTCAGCAGCATTGGCCTTGGTGCAGTCCTCGTCCAGTGGCAAGATGGTGTTGAGCGCGTGATTGCTTACGGCAGCCGCACGCTGTCTCGGTCCGAGGCGAATTACTCAACCACTAAAAAGGAGTGCCTAGCTGTTGTGTGGGCGATAACGAAGTTCCGGCCCTACTTGTATGGTCGCCCGTTTCGGGTCGTGAGTGACCGCCACTCACTGTGTTGACTCGCGAATCTTAACGACCCCTCGGGCCGGCTAGCTCGTTGGAGCCTTCGCTTGCAAGAATTTGATGTAACAGTTGTCTACAAGTCGGGCAACAAACACAGCGATGCAGACTGCTTGTCCCGTGCTCCTATCCCGTCCAGCTCAGATGACCTCGAAGATGACCCTCTATTTATTGGTGCTCTGACCACGTCCGCCCTCGCTCAACAACAGAGGGACGACACAGAATTGCGGCCACTCATCGATTATCTTGAGGGTACCGCCTCGTTACAGCCTCGTCTATTCGCGCGTGGCTTGTCGTCGTTTTGCTTGCGAGACGGCGTCCTCTACAAACGAAATTACGGCCCGACGGACTCTGGTTACCTGCTCGTGGTTCCAACGGCGCTCCGCACTGACGTTTTGCAGGCATGCCACGACGAGCTTCCTTCCGGCCACCTCGAATTTTCTCGAACGATGGCACGAGTTCGTCACCGTTATTACTGGCCCAGGCTTTCTGCGGCTGTCAAGCGTTATGTACGCACTTGCCGCGAGTGTCAACGTCGGAAGAAACCACCTTTCAAGCCGGCTGGCTGGCTCCAACCCATTGCTCCGCCGAGAATTCCTTTCCACCAAGTCGGCATGGACTTACTGGGCCCATTTCCCACGTCATCATTGGGTAACCGGTATATTGTGTTTGCCACCGACTACCTCATCCGGTATTGTGAGACGAAAGCCCTTCCCCGCGGCACTGCTGCTGAAATTGCTGACTTTCTCATCATCAGCATAGTCCTCCGCCATGGCGCCCCTTATGTTGTTTAACTGACCGAGGCACAGCGTTCACGTCCACGCTTACTCAGGAAGTTATGCGGCTCAGTGGCACGAGTCATCGTAAGACCACAGCTTACCATCCTCAAACCAACGGGCTAACCGAGCGCCTCAATAAGACTATCGCCGATATGATTTATATGTACGTCGACGATGACCATAAGAACTGGGACGAAATCCTTCCGTACGTCACGTTTGCCTACAATACTGCCCTTCAAGAGACGACGGGGTTCACGCCATTTCGTTTGGTACACGGTCGTGAAGTCGTGAATATGTTGGACACGATGTTGTTGCCCGATATTGCACGCCCATCCGTTGCCGCCGCTGATGCATTCGTTCGCCATGCAGAGGCTGCCCGCCGGCTGGCTCGGCAACGAACCTGCGTGCGGCAAGAAGTCTGTGCTCACCGCTATTACCTCCGTCACCGCGAAGTCATTTTCCAGCCTGGCGATCAAGTGTGGGTTTGGAGCCCCATCCGTCTGCGCGGTCGCTCCGAGAAGCTTTTGCGCCGCTACTTCGGCCCCTACGAGGTACTCCGCAAACTCAGCGACGTTACGTATGAAGTGCGCCCGCAAGGGAGTGTTCGTTCTTCCAGACGTCCGCCGACATCCGAAATTGTGCACGTCGCAAGACTCAAGCCATACCATGCCCGCTAAGACAACTCTCACCACGTTCAGTGCCTGGGATTCTGTTAACACCCACACGTGGCTCCCCCTCACTTTCAGGCATCGAGTCGATGCCTTTCGAGAGGGGAGGGGCAATGCCGCACTTAGTTTTGACATCACTCTACCGGCGCCCCCGTGCGGTCTGTCTTCGACCTTTGTCGCGCGCCGGACTTCGTCCTCTTCTGCTCGGTGCTAGGGCCTGCCGGCTGCGCTCTGCCCAGTGTGCCCGCCAGGTACTGTTCTGCCAGGGATAGAACGTCCTACCGGCGTCCGTGACAATATCAACACAATGTAGGCAACGCTATGCATGACATTGCGCTCGTATAAACCACTCTATGTGGTGGAGTTTGACGTTGACGTCATTTGTAAAGCTCAAGCTCTTAAATCTTGAAGCGCTCAGCTGTCCAAGGTTTGTGCTGAACGTTGTTTGTGATAGCGTATTTCTTGTGCATTGATGAGATCAGCTTTAAGCTATTTTTCTCCTGCACGTCAGCCCTAGCGAAAAAAAACCACTTCGCATTTAGGATGAGAAATTTTGTTTCCAGGAGAGAATAGACGATATGCGAAATGCGCAGCGCCATCTCTCGGCGCTCCGAGAACTAAGTCCTCCATGTTGGCACGGTACAGAAAACGAAACCGCCGCCCAGCGTTGGGTTAAAACGGCTGCGCTTCGTTTGAAAAGTAAAATGCCGATGCAGTGTTGCGCTACCCTCTCCACTGTGAAAAGACACTACGATGCGTGCCAGAACTAGGTGCGTTCAAGCTTTTCACTTTTCTATTTTTTTACTCCGTCCCAACGTTTTAGTAACACAAAACGCCATGCGAGGTATCATGTGTCAGCACGCAGATCAGTGCGCAGCTTTCGCTTTCTGCGCTGATTTTTGACAAATCTCTCGAGGTGATTTGCGTTTAAATTAAGATAAGGACCACAGCCTTTGTTGTCTCTGATCAAAATTAGAAGCCGATTTCGTGCATTTACCAACTCTCCGGTCGGGCGTGAATATATATAGACGCATACTTGAACAACGTAATACTAGAGAAGGTAATTTTTTTGAGCGGGCCAATCGCTTGTGCCGTGGCGAAATAAGTTCACTCGAAGAACCATATGCCGATTACTGCTTAGTTTGCTACGTGTTCAGTTAAGTTTTTTCCGTGTTCAGTTAGTTTTAGAAGGGCGAGCAAACTCTCTGGACCATATACGCATATGTTATGCGCGTTAAGGAGTCTTTGTGAAGCAATACACCCTACGTATAAAAACTGAGGTGCGAATGGTTTATTTCTTGAGGATTCCTATACCTTCGATATCTGCGGCGACCAAAATCTAAAAAAAAAAGGAGCGAATAATATAGCTACTTTATTATGAAGGAGGGACGCATGTCTAAGCTAGAAAGTAAATGCAACAGTGTTCTGAAAACGCTTCAGGCCATCAGATTTTATTATCATTGTGGCAAGCTCCAACAGCTTGCTTCGCAACAAAGCCATTTGTCCAAGTTTGGGAGTAAGCTAATTAAGTTTCGGAAGCAACCGAACATGCTAATTTCGCCCCTGCACACACAGCCTGACCAGCGTATCGAGTCCGTGCATGCACCTACAGCTGTGGCATCTTTCTCTAATCAAGCCGCCGCGGTGGCTCAGTGCTTATCTGAAAAAAAAAAAAAAGCTGCGTCTTTGCTTACAATATTTTGAATTATATGTGCATGCCCACTTTCCTCTTGTTAATGTCGACTGACTGCGAGCAGGACGCGGTTTCAACGAATTGTGGCGAAAATCAACCGACGCCGGGCTCTGAAACGGTGACGTTGAAAACCGCGGATGCGCATTGCACATTACAGTAAAGGAATCGAATTACGCAGCTGGTCGAGGGTCTTGTGTGATTATACTGCAATGCACGAAGCTCCTGGCATCAGCGCGAACGAAAGTTTGCACTGTCACAGAAGTTTGTCAACACACGTGCGCACTCACCGCAAAATAACCGCTCGCTACCCTACCAGATGAATTCGCGTCCACTTGGGAATAAAATAGCCATGATAATGCGTGATGCTTGAACTGGTGCTTTAATGCGAGCATTAAAACGACAACAGCACACGGTCACGGTTCGACTTTCCAACCCACTTTCGAGTGCGGATTATTGCGATCATCAGCGCCAGACTTCAAGCGAAGCTAAGGAGGCGGTACGAGTAAGCTGGCGCTTATTGAAAGCACCTACATTTGGTCGAAGATCAGCTGTGAAAACAACGCAGCAGCTGAAGCTTGCCTGTTGAAATTCCACTCGCAAGAAGAAAGTACGCATAGCAAACGATGCACCAGCTCGACGAGCTCGACCGCGCCAAGATGGAAACCGGAAGTTGTGGGCGCGGTGTTGCCAGACCGCCAAGCAATTTCGCATATCGTCTATTCGTATTACAATAAGCATATAGCGGTACCTATCTGCTCACCACAAAGCAGAGATCATGCCTGCAAGTCTCACATACTGTGAAAACGAAGCACGAGCTCTGCATTAAATGTTTGGCAGTCATAACCCACACGTGCAACAAAGCACAACTCGTCAGCATTAGTATCAAACAGGAAGAATTGGAGCAGAGTGAATAAACAGGAGATCTAAAAGTGGCTATAAATCATCATGAACACGTGGTGCATCGCAAATTTGTCAACAACCAGCAGAAGCTCCTATATTTTTCACCATGTCATGGCTGAATTGACAAATCACTCGAGAAGATGATTGGGCATCGCCCTTATGAAACTCACGCTTGGTTGCACGCTCCACGAATTATAACGAAAAGTTAAGCATTATGCAGGACTTTCCCTTCGGCTTGAACCGTACGAAAGCGCACGCCCGAATATTTCAGTTGGCTGGACTTTCCGGTGGCAATGGGGAGCCGCCTGTCGCAGCCGTTTTCCCCGATAACGCGAACGTTTGCGGTGCCTTCCACCAGCGCAGGTGTTGCATTTCAAGGCATTTATTTTTGACTGCAGGTTTCGGTAAAACGGTCACTTCGCTGGCAATGTGTTGCCTTTTCTATTGAATTTTTTGGTACCCTCTTTCGTTTACAGGGCGGGTGTCACGAAGGGTCGGAGGCGCTCTTCAAACTCCGCGCTTACCGGATAGGCGTGTTTTTCAACAGCGCGTCCGAATTTGCTGCGTCTTTCCGTTCTTTCTTACCTGGTTACGCTGTCACCGTTGTTGTATCTGAAATGCAGTCCCCATCACCTTTATGCACATTTTGTCACTAGCACTACCCTCGCTCTTAATAAACGAGCGTTCGTTATAACTGCGGTCGTGATAAGCGGACTCCACTGTATATCTACGGGCATAAAGTTTTTTTAAGCTGCTACGTATACGGCATGCGTAAGGTAGGAGTGAGCGTACATAGATGGCTGCATGGGGCGAAAGTGCCGGCGTGCACCGTTAGGTGCACACACTTTCCCAAGTACCGCAATATTGTGATCACGACGCTGCTTAAAAACTTGGCGGCGACAATAGAAGCCAACGCTTTTCGCGGTCACCGACGAACCCAAGGACTGCTGCTATCGGCCGCGCAAAATTTAAAGCTGACAGAGGAATTTCAGCTAAGGCGCGAAATGGAATCACGAAACTCCTCCGCGACTCAGAACCAGCAGCGCGTAAACCTGATAATTCGAGATAAATATGGTCGCGCTTCGCAAAACAAAGTTAAAATGCCGCGTACCAAGGTTATGAACCAACATACATTACAAAACTTCACGGAATATATTCCATGCACTAATAATGGCGCATCTTCATTATGGTGTCTACTTGGCGCTATAGAATTCGACCAGCAGCAGCTAAAAATTTGCGCCGAGTTTTGCATCACTCGAAGTGGCTTGCCGAGTGACAGCTGCAGCGCAGATTATGAAAGAATGAATATTTCAGGAACCTTCTACTTCTGTTCGCGCATCGGACATCTCGAGTATCTTCTATGCAGAAATTGTGGTGAAGGCTGCCTAATGTAGACAGAACGTGTGCTGCTGGCATCGGGCAAGTAGGAAAGCTTTCCGCTACACCCGCACAAAAAAAAAAGAAAAACAACCGGGCGATGCTTAAAAGAAGAAATGTACTCACGTAAGTTCTCCCCACAGCTGCGTCGTCGGCGTCCTAGTCCCACTTTGTCGTTCAAGGTGACGTCGGCGCTGTACAGCGATGTAGAATAGCTTGAGTTGGCTGCTTGTGGAGCGTCTAGTGAAGTTGCGAGGGCGAAAGAGTTGCACATTTGAACTGCTGCACTGCGTACGTTGTCTTAGGAGCATGCTGACACATTTTTGATTACGTGTGCAGCGCCAAACCAAGGCCAAGGAAAAAGACGCAACACTGCGGGACGCATGCTAGGCCACACTGTGTTCTGCAGTGTCAATCGTGCGGGAATAGCCGGTATTCCTTCATAAGACCAAGCGAAAAACAACGGGATGTCGAGAAAACAGAAGGCACCCTAAGTCCGCCAAAATCTTTAATTTCACCTAACCTAGAATATATTTTGGCGCTAAAAACATAGCTATCAAAAAGAAGACGGGATGCCTGCAATGCGCAAAAGAACAGATTTACGCACACAGGATCTCCCTAGAGCTCGGTCATGTGCGTTCTAGTCCTGCTCGGACTTTGAAAGCAACACGGAAACTACTCAGCAGGCTAAAACTGCGGGACTAAACAGACATTGCAGAAGCTGGACACCATCACAAGTGTTAAAAACTTTGCTGATTCTCTGTTACGCCCCGTCCTGCTTGTCTAAATACCACCCCCGCTCTCTCATGCTTTTATGTGGCGCCACCACGTGACGGCCACGAGGAACGCGAGTGCGTGGGCCATTTTTTTTTAAATCCTTCTTTTTCTTTATTCAACACTGCCGGTTGCCACTTGGTTTGTTTGGTCCATCGAAAACAACAAAAAGAAAAAAGAGCACATGGGCATACTGTGATGCTTCTGCATAACAAACGAGCTCATAGAGTAAATAAAAAGGCGTCGTATTTGTATGTAAGCGTCGAAAGCACCGCAAACCTACACCCGAAGAATCAAAGGAAGTAAAAAACTATGGCTTGATCTGACAGCACATAAAAATGCTTCAGGTGATGGTAAAGTGACCACATCGCACGGTAACTATTCCAGTCAGCTATCGTTTATGGAATAAATGACAGCTTGTTTGAATAAGTTCTCCACTGAGTCATTAGTGTTATTTATGCCATCCTTGTGCCTAGTCTGTCGTGTTCAGTTTTACTGCATATTAATTAGCCTGAAATTCCATTTTTGTATGACAATTGATGATTGATGGTGAGCGACATTATCAAGCGATGCATTTGTCTACGGTATTCCGAGGTGGGCAAACCGGAGCAGCTGAGATCGTCCGATACCGACACCTGTCTTCCGTAGGTGAAGTGTATAAATCGAAGTGCTTGTTGAGAAAAAAAAACGAACAAGAAAAGGCCTCGAGCCCGCACAGCGCGTGACAGCAAGCCATGCGCTGTGCTCAAATTCTTTCAGGCTCCTTTTGTGTGCTTACTGCTAGTCCTTTCTTGAACCTTTCATTTCCACCCTTAGCTTACAGCAGCAACCCTAAGCAACTTGAACTGCTGCACAACTATGCCGCTGCTTTGGCATTCAGCTTCGCTGCAACAATAGCACAAGCTTTCTCATCCTTTGATAATGGCATGCGGCCACCGATTGCAGGATATGTGAAAGTAGGGAGTTTAATGCATATATACGTTTCATAGAGCTGTCAATAGTAAATTATTTTTTGCAATGCAACAAGATGCCCAGCAGAGTAAGTTGAACCGCGTCAACTGACGGGCTAGTTGGCTTTACATGGTGTTTTACCTTCGCAAGAAGACGCGTACAAAGGAACACAGAACGTAGAACAACATAGACATAGAGTAAGCAGCTTAGAATTGCCGCTTGAAGCTAAGGATGGAAATGCTTGCTAAGGACTAGCAACAAACTCATAAAACGAGCATGAAAGAAATTGAACACAGCACATGGCTTGTTGACAGGCGCTATGCGGGCTTGAGGCCTTTTCTTGCTCGTTTTTTTTTTCCCCGGCGAAGCAGGTGCGGCATCTGTTCAGCCACTGCAGTTTCTTGACACACAGTCCGCGCGAGCGCGCAGAGGATGTCACAGCTTATCTTCTACCGCCCGCGATAGCTTTGCTGCTCGCACCGCGGACCCCACTTCGGAGAAGCTTCCGAAGGTCACTCGGTGTTTTGCATCGATGCAAGCGCCCCTACAGAGGCGCCAAGAAAGAAGTAAGAACACGAACGCCGCACTTACTATATCACAGCCAACGCGACTCTGTCTCCCTCGCCCGCCTGAGAGCAAGAGGAGCTTTCACCTATGGATTTTACCACCACTCTCTATACCCTGGCACCAAGCGCGCTTGGGAGAATGGGACGGAACTACTCAGCCCTGAAGCCGCTCCGCGCCCGCGCGTGGTGAGCTGTACATTTTTGACGGGAACTGTACGTTTTCGCGTGAGGGTCTTGTATTACGTCAACACCGTGTTGTGCGCAGGTCAATATTCTAAAGAAAGCTAATATCCTCTCAATAAACAATGCAGGAAAGCTGGTCAAGACAGAATAAAAATACTATGGGGCCGCTTAACACATCTCAATTAAGACAACCGTCCGATGGGGGTGTGTTCCGGATTCACTGCGTACGAATGGAAGTCGTGGGGACTCGCTCCACGTCGACCGTTTGGTTTGCTTCCCCTCATGCATCCTCTTTCTCCATATTTCGTATATACGCCGACGACATCACCACGTGGGCCAACCCCGCATCCGATGGATAGCTTGCAGAGTCACTGCAACGAGCTATCGACGGTACAGTCTTTCGTGCAGGGGAACGCCCTTGCGTGTTCACAGGCGGAATCATAACTTTTATTTATAAAGAACATACAAGCCTCACAGGCAGAGTGCGACCTTCGGAAGCCCATCGAGTTACACGTTGACAACCGCCCGATGCTGTCGGTAGCCACGATCAGGGTTGTCGGCATGTTTATTGAGAAGAATACAACATGGAAGCGACACACCGGCCGCCCCTCACTGCACACCAGGTTGGCGGGCTGGTGACGCGCATTGCCACCTGTCGCAGAGGAATGACATAAGCCGACCTGGGCAGGATCATGCAATCCTTCATAATAGGTAGAATCACGTACGCTTGCCCGTACTATCATGTGCGTTGAAGGGAAGAACAGGCATGTGATAGTATCATAGAGCAGCATGCTAGGCGGTCATTGAACTGCCGGCATACGCGAACTAAGATCGACTCCAGCAGTTGGGAATTTTTACGGCTTATGGGGTTTAATGTCCCAAAGCGACTAAGGCTATGAGGGACACCGTAGTGAAGGGCTCCGGAAATTTCGACCACCCGGGGTTCTTCAACTTGCACACTTATATGGCTGTCACGCGCACTTCGCGCACTTTTGAGCGTGAAGCTCCCAGACACCCTTAGAGCGTGTGGGGGTAGCGGCCTCGGACTCAAAGGAGATGCCCTCGACTCAGCGTGGCAAGCTCAGCGGTGACCAGCTATCAAGTGACAAGAGGTTCTTGGGCGTTCAGTGCCCAGCTTTCGCATGTCGCAAGACAGAGAATGGGTCGGAGCCAAAGGTTCACAAACAAAACAAATTTTATACAGCAATGAGACGATACAGAGGATTTCAAAATCACCAGTAGAAATACATACAAAGTGATTAACAAAACAATGCAACGCGTGAAAAGTTAAACTCGAGAGAGAGACTACAATATAAAGGCAATATTGCACCTAAAGTGCACTAACACAAGAGAGAGAGGTAAACAAACAAAACACAATTTGTTCACGGGCACTGCGGCAGTCCGACGACCAGAGTTCCACGACGATGCCGTCCCGCAGACTGGCGACCGTTGCCTCGTTGGTCCGATGCTGGCCGAGTGGTGTTTTCCCGGGAGTCGATCGGGCGCGCTTCGATGAAGCTTAAACGGCGGTCCGCACTAATTTGACAGCGGTCAACGTCCTTCTTTTATAGGCTCGCTCTCACGTCTGTTTTTTCTACGCTCCAAAGTAGGCGCGCACATACACGCAGCATCTCCCGTGTAGTTTCCCTTCCTTTCTCTCGCCGTCCGCGCATCCCCATTGGTCAGAGGTGGGGGGTCGCATCTGGAAGGTTCGAGCGTGTTCTGGCGTGGCGCCGTCGCCGACGTGCAAGTGAAGAGGAAGGGGATATGTTTTAGCGCACGCAAGGCTACCCCCTTTTCCCCAAGTCAGCAGCAGAAGCGACTCGGATGTTCCAGAGAAATCTTCGGAATGGATGACTCATTCCGTCGGCGCAGGCCGTGTCGGTGAGCGGTGGTGAGGGGAGAGAGCCACGCCAGCGCCTCCTCTATTTTTACAATGCCTGCCGAGTAGGGCCGATCCGACCGTCCAAAACCCTCTCCTGTCCTCCTTTCGTACTCTGCCCCGTCGGCTAGCCTTCGCGCCGGCTGTGCGTCTCGGGGGGGGGGAGAGGACCATCTGGGTGGCGCCAGACAACGGAAAGCCGACGAGGCCACTTTGTTATCATTTCTATCTTTCTTCGTGAGGCGGCGCTCTGCATCCTTCATGACTAGAGTTACTGCATATGCTACCGTAACTCTATTCATGACCATCAGGCTGCCTGTCAGGTATGGACGCGTCATTGAGCGCGCTGTTCGTGGCGCTGCTCACCGTGGAGCGCTGGTCATCGCGATGCCGCTGCAGGCGCTGGTTTATAAAGGAGTCACAGACAGTGCGGCGCAGCGGCGTTGGCATTGCAACGGAAGGCTGTGGCGGCTTTGCCGAATCATGTCGGTCTTTTAGCTAAGCTACAACGCTGAAACATTCCGGGAGAGGAACTTAAACTGCTTGGCGAAAATATGAAATCAGATGGTAAACGTATTTAGTAATAAGTTATGCTATTTTGGCTTTGGATTCTATCATGTTCATTAAGGAAAATTGGAGAATGAAATGAAGAAGGGATGGCAAATCTTCACGACAAGGCATTTTTCAAGACTACCAGACAGCATGCTTTCAAGTCGTAGCTGTACTTTTGTCAAGATAAGCTGTCATTGTTACGATGACTAGATAAAGATTATTCTCTGTCCTTGGCAGCCTGCAGCTACGATTGTTTTGAGAAGCGAAAAATGAACTTCATTCGCAAATATACGGCGCAGCAACTGTTGCCAAAGCATATCGGAAGTTTTGCCTGGTCCTGACTCCAGCCAGGCGCTAATAAAACGATGCAAAAGAAAGAAAAGCGCCTGAAGAAAAGGATGCAGATAAAACGGAAATCAAGACCTCTTCACCACGTGTTCAGGAGCAGTCACCGTAAAGGCCGAACTGCAAGCCAGAGTTTCTTTGGCGCCGCGTCAACGTCTCTTCTCCCGGCGTTGTCGTTCTACGCCGCAAGAGAGGGCGACCAAACACATGGGGGCGTACGAACTGACGTCTCCACCCGGGCGTTAGGTTTATTTTGATTGTTGTTGAGCTCCCCTCGCGCACGAGACGCTTTCTCCTCCTCGTGCGTACAAAAGTGGTTGCGCTACAATGCAAACTTCTTAAGGCTGTAAATACCTGCTAATACAAGGCCGTAGAAGGGGCGCAGACATTGGCCATAGAAACAGAAAAAGAAGACCCAGAAGTGGTGGCGAGAGAGATGGCTACTGCGCGCTCGGCTCCTCTCCACCGTTTGCCCTTTCGTTGCAGCCGCGTGTTTACCACAGTTGCTCCGCATTCGGAAGGAGGGCTAATAACGTGCTTGTCTTCACCGTTATTGTGGTGCTCCCAGTGCATTGTGCGCGAACTACGATAGCCATGACGTCAAACAAAGCATAACTGCAGCTTTTCGCTTGTATATCAAGGCTTAACCAGAGCTAAGCCCCTGCCAATTTTTTAAGGAAAGGAAATGTATTTGTGTCGAATATCTCGGTGGTCACCTGAACCTTGCCTTAACTGAAGGAAGGAAGATGGGAGTGAACGAAGACACCGTATTCACTAGACGCGCCATTGTTCATTCCAAACCACCGAGCTGGCATGGCGAAGCGGTTTGCGCGCTGGTCTCGCACTACGGAGACCCTGGTTCGATTCCCCAACTAGACCGATTTCCTACTCAGTGTTATTTATGTGGTCTGACTAGAAATTAGGCTAATTGCTTAACCCATATCATTCGGATGCCAGCACACTGCGCGGCAATGCTGTTAACGTCCGGCTTCGAAGGCCAGAAGTGGCGGCCCACCTAGTGGCGCCATCTGTCGATGACAGAGCAAACTGATCGGCGCCGCCGCCGCGCGGCGCACCGACTGCGCTGTCATCTGGCGGAACGCGGCTGAAGCAACGCCGTTCAATGTCATCTGTTCCTGAAAACGCTGAGGCAAGCGGACGCACACTACATGCGCTCCGCAATTTTTGGCTCCATCGACCCGGAATCTCTGACCGAACCCAACTTCTGTGAACGACACGGGCATCCTGCAGACCCAAGTCTATCAGGTGGCCCGAGTTTACCCCGAGCAAACGCCTCTTTTGGCGTTTTTGGACAGTTTTCCATCTGACTGCGCCGCATCCAGCGTTCGAGGTAGCGTTCGACGAGAACGCCGCTCCGCTGGAGGCTGGGCGTCTGCCGAACTCATGGATACCTCGCAAGTCGAGGGCGAAGTAACTGATCACGATGCGCTCAACGACGGAACATGGCAACAATTCTCTTGGTTCAGGAGATGCGCCCAGAAGGCAAAGATCCCTCTGCCCGACGCAGAGGCAATGAACACCGCGGAACGAAGAGTTACAAAGGCAGACCACCGCCGAAGCTACGGAGACGCCCTGTGCCAAGGCTCCCGGAAAGTGACTACGAAATAGTCATGAGACCCGGAAATTCACTCTAGAAGACTCTGGTGTGACCCAGCCGTCTGGCCGAATCTATACGCCAAGCGGCTGGTATGGGGCCTGAAACGCTACATACGAATAAGATGCGACTGCACCCGACCAACAACACCATAACGATAAGTACTCCGGCATACAGCAACGCAACTGCGTACAAAAAGGTGGAGGAAATTACCGTCGGCCCAAACAAATGCAAGGTAGTTTCCTACCTGCCTGCCCTCGACAGCTCTACCAATGGAATCCTCTACAACGCTCTTAGCGGTGAGTCGGACGACTCCATTATTAAGGGAGTTCAAGCCAGAAACCCAACCATGTGCATCATCATCGCCAGGAGACTTGGCAAGACAGCGCACATGGTAGTCACATTCGCTGGAGAAGACCTGCCCAGGCTTGTCGACTACCACGTTTACCTTCCATGTCTATCGCTTCAAAGATAGGGTGGAAGCATGTTTTAACTGCCGCAGCATCGGACATCAGTCCGACGTATGCCCAAAGCCAAAACAATTACTATGCACGAGGTGCGGGCAAGACCATCCTCCCACACCACCCGATGCGGACCCTACGTGCAAGGCGACCTGCATCGTCTGTAAAGGAACGCACCCAACCAATAGCGCGCAGTGCAAATTCCGCTACGTGCAGAAATCACAAAAAACGACAGGGAGTCAAATCCCAGAAAACAATAATAGTGGACCAGGACAGCATCTGTCAAGACCGTGGGAAAAGACCTACACCGCCAGCGGCCGACCGAGAAACCTCCTTCCCGCCGCTAGGAACCAGGACCAACAGCCGAACGCGAGGCGCCAGCTCTAACCGACTACACGGGCCAGCCAGTCAACACTACTCAACCCAACCCAAGCTTGTCGCGTGGAAACAGGACGGAAAGACTACCAAGCAAGACCTCCAGAATGCCGGGCGGAAAGAGAACACGGCGCCACAAAATCCTCAGGTGAGAGAGCTGGTAGAGGTCATTAAGTCCTTGCAGTCCCAAATCAAATGACTAGCAGAACAACTACTTGCAGCTAACCCTAAAATCCAGCAACTTGAGGCTGAGAAAAGCGGCCAGCATAAAGTCATGGCAAAGGAAACTACAAAATCTCAAACGGCTACACCAGACCAATCCACCATTCAAATGGACACCGACATTTCCACGCTCGCAAAGCGAAAAGCCGATAACATTGAGAGCTATCTTGATTCTAAAGTTGAAAAATTAGAACCGCGCGCAGTCGCACTCGAGACGCACTGTAACCAGAGACTTGCCAGGACGGAACAAGTTTTACAAGAGCATGGCGTATGCACAGCTGGCATGAATGCCAAAACTGACACCCTCGCGGCACAAATCGAGAATCTATCTACAGTCTTCACCCAGTTCACATCAGTGCCTACATTACAAACCGCTACAACATCTACCCTCAGTGCAGGGACTCAAAAGATAGCCCAGGCCATTATTGCGGCCTCAAGACTTGAACCTTATAATGTCCAAAGACCAAGAGAATAAGATCACTTTCTGGCAGTGGAACTGTAGAAGTTTCACCGCCAAACGCAGAGCTTTGGAGATGAAAATACTAGATCTGGAATCAAACCCCGACATAAGCTGTCTGCAGGAGACACAAGCTGAGTGCAAATTACAGGCTACACAACTTTCAATGAAGTCACAAAAGGCAAAGCGCTCACCGCCATCATGGTACAGAGAAATATGACAGCAAACCAAATTGAATTGCCAATTGGCGACATCAAAATCGCATATACCCTAATCCAAACATTACCACGCAGTCGAGGCGATAAATCCACCTATATACTAAACCTTTACAGCCCGCCTAGGGATACTACTACTGACACAGTCAAAATTATTAAAGCAGCAGCAAAACAGGCAGGAAAACAACCCCTAGCTATTGTGGGCGACATACGCACCACATGAGGCATGGGGCTATGTCAACAGGGCGCATAATAGGAAAGGGGCACAAATCTGGAAAACCGTCCAGTCGGAAGGTGTGGCCCTAATGCTCGATCCGGACAGACCTACCCAAATCGGCAACAGCGTCTGCAGAAACACGTCACCAGTCCTCACGTTCGTTAAAGGGGTAATAAATCCGCCGTGGGAGAACACAGATCTGCTTGGGCAGCGACCACTATGTTCTTGCTACAACATTTTTCAGCGGCAAACATGAGGCTAGATACCGCAAGTTCCACATTACCAACTGGGAAGCCTTCAGATATATATGGAACAAGCAAAAAGTTAGCGAAATTACAAACATTGAGGAGTGGTCCAAGGAGCTTTGCGCGGACTCAGACCGCGCTACGAAGGAGGTGGAGCAGGAGTAGGACAAGCCCAAGCCGGACTCCCACCTGCTGCACCTCTGGGCAGCGCATAAAGGTCTCCTCAAGAGATGGCTTAAGCAGAAGCACAACAGGCAATTAAAAATTAAAATTTCAAAAATGAACCGCGAAATAGTGAAATACTCAGTTCAACTAAGCAGAGAAGAATGGAATAACACGTGCGACCTCATGAATGAGCAATTAGGAAGCAAAAACGTCTGGAATTTATTCAAACACCTTATAGACCCAAATAGTACCAAATCAGCGGCGCAGAAAAATCTCCTCCGCATAGCCCAAGCCTACCCAGGCAGCAATGACGAGCTTCTACAAGAGATCCAACGCACATACTTTAACACGGAGAAAAGCGCTTCCCCCTCTGAGGACTATCTGGGAGCGGATAACCAAGGCCTAGACGAGGACATCACAGAACAGGAGGTTCAGCTTGTGCTAAGTACCATCAAAACCGCCTCTGCGGCCGGAGCAGACGGGATCACTAATAAAACCCTCCGAAACCTGGATGATGCGTCAATCATAGCCATTACCAAATACTTCAATGAGTGTTGGAACAATGGTTTTATCCCAGCCTCCTGAAAACATGCTAAAGTCATATTCATTCCCACAGCGGGCAAGAAACTAGACCTTCAAAATCTTAGACCTATCTCGCTAACTTCCTGCCTAGGCAAGGTCCTAGAGCACGTAGTTCTTAACAGACTCAACACACATGCCGAGTGGGAAAAACCCTTTCCTAGTGCATCTTGAGAAAAACAGCGCTTGCAGACAAAGGACCAGAACAAGAAGGACACACAACTGCGCTGAACGTGAGCAAGGTGTGTTGCTGGGCGAGTTGGTTGGGGTACACTTGTGTGTCCTTCTTGTTCTGGTCCTTTGTCTGCAAGCGCTGTTTTTCTCAAGATGTACCCCAACCAACTCGCCCAGCAACACACCTTGCTCTTTACTAGCAACCAAATTGGCTTCAGGCCTGGCCTGTCGACTCTGGATGATTCAAAATGACGTCTTTCCTCAAACAATAAGGGAGAAACGACTGCATACTATCCTCAGCTTAGACCTGTGCAAGGCTTTCGATAACTTATCCCATGAATCGATTCTTAAGGGTCTCCCCAAGATGAACGTAGGGGCCAGGACATATAATTACATCAGAAACTTCCTTAGTAACAGAACAGCCTCAATTAAATTTGGGGAGCTCCAAGGATCAGTGATTCAAATGAGTACCAATGGCACGCCACAAGGGGCAGTTCTCTCCCCCTTCCTCTTTAAAGTAGCCATGAGATCCCTCCCGAAGCTCCTGCGCAAAATACCGCACGTAAAACACGCGCTGTATGCCGATGATATTACTATTTGGACCAATACCGGTACCAAGAAACAGGTAGAAGAGGCACTGCAGAGGGCGGCAGACACAGTAAGCTCATATGCCGTCGACATCGGGCTAAAGTGCTCCCCAACAAAATCCAAAGTGCTTGCAGTGCAGATCAGATCATGCGCTGGATGCGATCACTGCAAAAATCTTAATGCGAGGCAACTCTTCAACATCAAATTCGCAGGAAACAATATCACCGAAGTGGATAACCTCAAGATCCTTGGCCTCACCTTCCACAAAGATGGGGGAGGTCAAGATGCCCTAAAGGCCATTTGGGCCACAAGTAAACAAGTACTAGGACTACTTAGAACAGTAGCTAATAAACATAGGGGGATGACGAAGCAAGATCTCTGCCGCATAGTGCAAGCCTTTATGATCAGCCGCATTACATACTCTCTACCGTACTGCTACCTGAAGGCAAGAGAGGTAGAATCGGTTAATGCGACCATTAGAACGGTCTACAAAGCAGTTCTAGGACTTCCCAGATACACCAAGACTGAAGAGCTACTCGAACTAGGCGTATACAACACACCAGAAGAACTGATAAAAGCGCATAAGGAAGCACAAATATTGAGGCTCTCAGCCTCTACTGCAGGCCGTATAGTACTTACAGACTTGGGATAGAGCCGGTGTACGACTCTAGCAGCAGGGAGATGCTGTCGATCACAATCAGATAGCACACTAAAATCCTACCTCTCCCAAAAAACATGACTGTGGAAAGGCATGGAGCTAGGAGAGCGCACCGTGGTCAATGAATCGAAGACTAATACAGTAGCGACCCAGCTATAGTTTATGTGGACGCGGCCCGAGCAAAGGAAGACAAATACTTCGCCACCATGGTGCGAGCGACAGAAGACCAGCTCAGGTTCTATGCTGTAGCAACAGTAACTTCAGTAACCGAGGCCGAAAAAGTAGCCATTGCCTTAGCTTTCAGGGACGAGAGCGTAGGCACAATAATTAGCGACTCTAAGATTCCAATCCAAAATTATAACAAAGGCCTGATTTCCTCTGCAGCCGCAGGACTAATCAAACACAGCCAGAGAAAGAGCCGCGTAGAAATTGTTTGGCCCCTGCACACGAGGGAAATGCGGGAAACGAGAAGGCGAACTGATATGCCCGAGCTCTCGCAAACCGGGAGGGATCGGGGAGTGTCTTGGAGTCGCACATCAAGGAAACTTTCACTTACCGAGAAATGACCAATCAGCTCCGTGAGGCGCGGATACTATACCCTGCACCTCACCCGGACCTTCCCAGACAACAGGCCAGAAACCTACGTAGGGCCCAAACTGGGACAGTCATGACCCCTACTCTTCTGTCCAAAATTACCACACAACCCATAAATCCCAACTGCTTACACTACGGTAACATAGCAACTGACGAACAAATCCTATGGGGCTGTAAGGAAAATCCACCTCCAGAAGACCTTCTACCGGCTCCCTCCCGGGAGGCCTGGCTCAAGCTCCTGAGGGAGCCTGACAAGAACACGGAAGCCAAGCTTGCGGACTGGGTGGGAAAGGTCGCCCTCCGTTAGGGGGCCATTCATCCCGCCCCATTGATCTTTTAGATCAATAAAGCTTCTCCAATCTAATGTCATCTGTTCCTACCGACCGGGACTAGGCGACGAGGCGAAACCTCCAGTAGTATTGCTAAAGCGATAAAAAAACAATTACCCTGCAGCGACCCGAGCGGCCGACAGTGACAACAAGCCGAAGGGGACGAAGCTGCTGGCCAGCGCTCAGGAGAACGCTTGGGGCCTTGGCCCGGGCCGGACGCTGCCGCCGCTGCTCTGCCGCTATCATCTCTCCGGCAGCCTTCAACTAAAAGTGGTACCAGTTGCCTCCTTGGCGACCTCCACATCGACCTCTAGAAACCACTGTTTCTGGATTCCTCATCGTAGTCGTCTGTGTCAGCGCTGGCTTAACACACCACTTGGCAATCATGGCAGGTTATAGCAGAGTGAAACGCCACCTGCCAAAGGGAGAGCGGAGGATTGGACAGGCAGCTGAAAGGTGGCCGCCACGGGAAGATCCCGGAGGGTGGCTAGGAGCATAACGGCCCACCTTCCAGCTTTGGCATGTGGCGAGTGAAGAGCTGCGCTGAAATTTCGCATTACCGACTACCGCAGTCACCTGTTCATTTCTGTGGTTTTATTTATTCAGCTGAGCAGGGTTATCACTTGAAAACCTTTCCAATGGCTCCCCGCATAAGCTAGAAGACCGATGTGCTGGGTTTGCATAGTGCACTGAAGAAAGTTTAAAAACTTTGCCCTATATCCAACCAGTAATTGAGTGGTCAGATTATTTTCTTGTAACACATTCTCCAGACATGTACTGCAAAATCTGTTCTTTATTTGAATGTCGAAGTTCAAATGAGCAGCGTAGATACAACGGCAGACACCACAGGCCGAAGTCAACGCACGAGCCTTCTGTGGTAATTTTACTGCAACGAGCAGATTGTCCGCAGCCCGCCTTTCTCATTCTCACTGTAGGCAAGTATTCGAGCAAGCTCTGCGTAGCGACACTGGTTTCGGAGGCAGTTGTCACGGATGTTTTGAAACAAATGACGCTCCATTAGAAAAGGGGCGTGCATTGAGCGGACAAGGTCGCTGTAGTCTGCAGTTTATCAATGCGAAAGCAGAATGTGGCCTTAGGGAGCGAAACGCAGCGTCAGAGCTGACCTGCAGCAGTAGCCAGAAAACTGCCAGATGACGTCACCGTGGTGTACACAGAAAAATAACATTTCTTCAGAAGGCGCAGGGGATTGAACCCTGCACTTTCAGATTGCGACGTGAGCATATACAACCCATAGTCCGCAAAAACACGTTGCTTCTTGGAGAAAAGAGGCGCACGTACAATATGCCTTTCCTGAAAACTGTATGCTATTGAATAGGTGTCTAATTAAAAAGGAAGGAATATGAACTAAAATGTTTATAAAAATGAAAAATTGAAAACAAAAAACGATGCTTTGAAATTGTAACCACGTAAGTAGTCTCAAGTGCCCTCCGAAATTTTCTGCTTCACAACTCCTGCATATACAAACTTCTGATCTTCGGATAAAAATCGAAGCACTGATGCGTGTCCAGTTCTAAAATATCACATTAGCAAGACAATGCAGCACAACGCATCGAGGAATAAAAAATAAAAGGTGCGAAATCGTTCACTTATTTCCCTCCATTAGAAACCAAGCCGTAGAGTATGGATGTACGTCGGATTTTACGAACAATGCGTCTCAAGTCACGACTCGTCGAGGAGGCTTATTTATCTGGTAAAACGCATAGTACTGGACTCAAGCGACAAGTATATTCCTGACACTGGCGCGGCCATCCGAAGATTTCACTTCCGATGACCTGACACGTGCTCTCTGAGGTCATCTCTATCTGAACTTATGAATGAGCACTCGGTAGAGCGATAGCCCTCTGCGCTAGCGTGCGTCAGCATGTGGCGCATTAAGGCCCCTCGCACAGAGGCTGAAGAAGCGCACAAGTCACACTTCAAGCGTCATTCCTCGTGTGAATTCGCTTGTGCCGAATAAGGCTTGAAGAATCTGCGCTTGTGAAAGGGCACATATTGCACTTGAACGGTTTTTCGCCAGTGTGCTTACGCTTATGTATAGTGAGGTTGCCAGAGCGTGCAGCTGCATAAGAGCACATGTTGCATTTGAAGGGTTTGTCGCCAGTATGCTTCCGCTTGTGCACAGCTAAAGTGGAAGAATGCGCAGTTGAAAAAGCGCACAGGTCGCACTTGTACGGTTTTTCACCAGTGTGCGTACGCTTATGCGTAGTGAGGTCGCTAGAGCTTGCAGCTGCAAAAGAGCAGATGTCGCAATTGAAGGGTTTCTCGCCAGTATGCGTTCTCTTGTGCGCAGCGAGTATGTCAGAGCGCGCAGCTTTATAAGTACACATATCGCACTTGTACGGTTTTTCACCAGTGTGCGTACGCTTATGCGTAGTGAGGTCGCTAGAGGTTGCAGCTGCAAACGGGCACTTGTCGCAAAGGAAGGGTTTCACGCCAGTATGCGTTCGCTTGTGCACAGTTAGTATGTCAGAGCGAGCAGCTTTAAAAGTACACATGTCGCACGTGAACGGTTTTTCCCCACTGTGTGTGCGCTTGTGTCGAGTTAAGGTACTAGAGACTGCAGTTGTAAAAGGGCACAGGTCGCACTTTAAGAGTTTCTCACCAGAGTGGACACTATCATATGAGACAATTCTAGACTCTGCTGGTGTAGAAGTACACGTGTCATGACTTGTGGGGCTTTCAACAATGTGCATACTATCCTTTGTAGTGACATTTCTTGAGTCTGCATCTCTAGCAGCACACGTGTCACGATTGAAGGGGCTTTCGCCAGTGTGCGTAGGTTCATACGAAGTTAGCATTGTAGAGTCTTCAGCTGTAACTGGCCACATTGCGCTCTCATACGATCGTTCTCCTGTTTGGCACCGCGCATCTCTCTTACGGTCACAGTTCGCAAACGCCGATGGTTCTTCGGAACATTTAAATGACTCTGCTCCTGTCTCTGGGTGCATGTGTCTCGTGACATCCGCAAAATTTGCTGAAGCGTAGCCGCCGGAGGGGCCGATGAACACATCTCCTTTCAATGCAGGTGTCTGCTGCTCGAAGGAATTCTGTTCCATGAGTGGATGCGGCGCTAGGGGTCTCTTCTGGTAGTGCTGACCACCCTCCCACGATGGTCGTTGTCCGCAAAGGAGCCCAGAACCCAGCTTCTGTCGTAGTAGTCAGGAAAGCACACCGCTACTGCAAATAAAGTTAATAGAATATGTGGCATTAGGGAAATTCATTTTCTTTTGTCGACTTACTTCGCATTATTTCCTTGCAATGGTTCAAGCATGCCAGATTGTTGGCATGCTTGGCAGTAAGTCTCGCAAAGATTGATGCTAAAATAACATACATGAGTTGAAGATTTTCCGCAAACGCACCAAGTCAACATCTCAACAAAGTTGAATTATTTTCCCAGTGTCACTTGAGCAAGGCCGAGGATAAAAGCTGCAAGAGCAGCTAGTCGAGTACTTCAACGTCTATAGAGCGTGGCAGGAGACACCAGTGTTGAAAAATAAGCACTCTGATGCAAAACATACAGAGATCTAAAAAGTCATTAATCCCTGGAGAGCGAGGCACCAAACAAAAACGCAGCAAAAAATTGAAGACATGTGCGCGAAAACAAAGGGAAGAAAAAAAAGCTCTTTCGATATAGGTACAGTGGTACAATCAATTTCAGACTGATTTGTCCGAAATTTCAGCAATGCTCACAATAAAAGCGTTTAGTGTGTTCGAAGTACGTGGTAATGTGTTTTTAATACTTTATGTACCATATGTAGTTATATTTTAACATACCAGCGTTCGGGGTTTCTGGTGTGAAATTGACGATTTTTACTACGAAGGTCCTCTAAATGGTGGAGATGGTTGCTATAATTGCGAAAGCATTTTTATGTCAAGTGTGATTAATGAAATCGTAATAATTGACGAAGTTATTAGTTTAATTAGTCAATTACTGGCAGAAATTAAGGTGTATTAATGGAATCAATGAATCAGTAGTTACAGAATTATATAACCAATGACTTCAACTGCATTAAATTAATCACCAAAATAAATGAATTGAATTAATTGGGTTAGTAAATAACCGACCTAATTAATTCAATTGGTGACCTGTTTCCCACACTGGTGATTTACTTAATTACGGAATAACGAATTAGCACTTCGGTGTGCTTACTACACGCTCTAGCGACGAGACTTGTGAAGATGTAGTAGAACCAAATCAGCTGCATTGAGAGAAATGCATTCCCATTACCGTACCTACGAAAACTGAAGTGCACCCCTGGTATTTTTTCTTACTAGGCCAGCTCTGCAATTTTCAAGCAGTCTTCAGTGTTAAGGCCAGATATTTTCGCTATACTGTCCAAAAGCTGGGCTCTGCGGGCGAAGAAACTATGATGACATATCGCACGCGAAACTTTCTTCTGAAGCAGATAAATCTCGTTCTTACTAAGGCAATGGTAGTTGCCCATACAAGCTAGTAGTAATTCAGGCATGATAAATTTATAGATTAGTACAACAGAAGTTCTACATTATATATATATATATACAGACGCCTATACCGATTTGTAAAGCGTGCGATGCGAGAAAGCTTTGTTATTACTGCGGTTACATGGTCATCCCAGCTCAAATGACTCGTAAAGTGGAACCTAACACACGAATGAATTCCACAGCATCAATTAGTTCACTGTCTAAGTGCAGATGAGGTACAAAGGTAAGAACTAGACTCTGCAGGCGTCTAGTTCAGGGCTGTACTCATGAAAGCTTTAAATATAGCGACCGTAGTACATATTCCACCGTATCTTGATATATGCTGTTTTGCACAGCCTGTTAAGGCAGCTCTGATATTACACCCAATTTAGGCAGCGTCTTCCATGGCATTGTGCTGGGAGAATCCACGGTGCGTGGCGGAGTTTGACGTTCACATCTTTTGAAGCGGTAGGTTTATTAATAGACGTCTCGGGCGCGGCTGCAGTACCAAGATGAGGGCTACAAACCCTTTTGTCTTCTTCATCCAGCTTTTTCTTGGATTGCTGCCTTTGCTGGTGGGGCAGCCACCGACGCACTACTACGCATCTTTATCGGACATTGCTGCTGTTTGCATCAATCCTGTCAACACGTCAAGTCATCCGGCCGTATTCCAAGATTTCTACCACAGCCTTCCCAGCGGCGCCACTGCTTCGTCGACGGAAGCAGCAGGAGCATCGGCATCAGCAACACTGGACTGAATAAAAGAGGCGTGCCACGAAGCACGCGGCAGTGGGTGCGGTCAACGTTTTTAGATCCCTTTCAGTTTGCAAGCTCCCCAGGGGCCGCGCCCGAGAAAGCGGCCCCCGTCCGCTTCCACTCACCACGCGGCGCTGCTGTCGCTGTCGGCCCGGAACCGCCGGAGCGCTTGCGCTTGCCAGTTGCTGTGACAGCCCGTTGTCATCCGCGATAACATTGGGAACGAACACGTCGAACTCAAATTTGCTGTACTTTTAGAGCTGTCACATTGAAACTTCAATCTCATGGTTAAAGAAATGTTTCGCCTGGCTAGTAAGGCTGAGATAAAGAGCAGACTGATGCCAGTTCGCAAAAAAACAATCGTTTGCATTGCGCTTTATCGCATCGCGTTTGCGATGTTTAGCGCTGATGATATGCGTGTGTTGGAGTAAAGCTATCAATATTTCTTCGGGAGAATGCACGAAACATTAATGAAAGGTTAAAGCTAGCGATGTTCCGCTTCTAGATGAATCACGAAATTCCGCGCTATATTATCAACGAAGCACCGCACAAACGAGCAGCATTTGGCACATTCTTTAGAATGCCAATTTCAGTGAACACAAGTATAAATGCAGACACACTTAGCTGGATGCAGGGAGCGAATAACCTATAGAAGAGCTTTTTATTTGCAATGATTGCACAGACGAAAGCAGCGTCCTGCACTTTCATTTTTAGAATGTTAATTTCGTTGAACACAGACAAGCATTAAATGCAGACACACTAAGTCGGAAGTGTTAATGGAGCGGCCTGGCGTCGCTTGGTCGACGAACACGACATCAAGCACGGAGGGAATGGCTACAGAAGGCGAGCTTTTTTATTTGCAATGACAACCTTTTCTCTGTTCTCCAGCCGACGGTTCACGTCTCTCGCATAGAAGTGCATGCGTGTCACTATGACAAAATGCAGCACTTGGCACGTAAAAGTGGCCATATGCTCTGCACATCCAAGCCGAGCAACGTTTTGCAATTCCAGCTCGTCTACACCTCTCAAAAAACGTCCCCAAAAACGGGACCTTCTTTCAAAGAAATCGAGATTGCTTTGTT